>NW_006790742.1:267287-398235 GCF_000442215.2 Lipotes vexillifer | reverse complement strand
GACTCTAGATCCATCCACCTCACTACAAATAACTCAATTTCGTTCCTTTTTATGGCTGAGTAAATATTCCATTGTATATATGTGTCACATCTTCTTTATCCATTCATCTGTCGATGGTCATTTAGGTTGCTTCCATGTCCTGGCTATTGTAAATAGTGCTTCAGTGAACACTGGGGTGCATGAATCTTTTTGAATTATGGTTTTCTCTGGGTATATGCCCAGTAGTGGGATTGCTGGGTTATATGGTAGCTCTATTTTTAGTTTTTTAAGGAGCCTCCATACTGTTCCTCATAGAGGCTGTATCAATTTACATTCCCACCAACAAAGATTTAGTATGTCAAATTTAGTATGTCAATACTAAAATATAACACATTTCCATTTACCTGTGGATATGTTCTTTAAAGCTCTTTGTTGTCGATTTGCAAGAAAACATGGAATTTTGGTTGTCCCTCAGTGTCAAACTTTTTTTTTTTTTACTTATATCAAGTTTATCCCCATTTCTTTATTCTCATGTCTTCCTGCGAACACATCTTTTTCTTTCAGAAACAAATTATAGCGCAGTCTTTTCTGAAGATATTTTAAGTGATAAGTAAACAAGAAAAGAGGCTAAAAGCTGGTAGCAGGAACCCAGTCGAGGGCCCTGTCTAGTGATCCAGGCTGGAAGAAAAGAGGAGGGTGAGTAGGGCTTCAGCCTCAGCAGAAGGGAAACTGAGAACCAAGGTGAGTGTTAGAGACAGCTAGTTCTCAACAGATTGCATTCCCTCCTTCCCTTAAAAAGAAATCCAGTCAAGGTTCTTTGCAGCTCTAGAACACTGGCCGGTGAAGGCCCTGAGTGCCCTCGATCCCAATGGACTTGCAGTGCACTTGTCAGCATCTGGAGGTGGTGTTCCTCCTGATGATGAGCAGACAACTGGGCTGGAGAGGGAGGGTCATGGAAGGGATTGGACCCATTCAATGTGCTCACCCCAAAGGCAGCTTCGGGCACCAAGGAAGACCCTAATTTAGTCTCCATCAACAAGAAGTGAATAGTAGGCTGCATATGTGAAGAAGACAGCAGTGCTGTCATCTGGTTCTGGCTGCACCAAGGCGAGACTCAGTGATGCAACTGTGGAACCTACAAGCTGGTGCCCCAACAGTTGGCCTACCGAGCCCCTGCATTAACACACTCAAAATGTGCTATAAAGTTCTTTCTTTCCAATAAAGACTAGCCATTGTATTGGCTCTTCCCCCAACCGCCAAAAAAAAAAAAAATCCCAAGTCTTTCTTGGGCTCCGGGCCTTTCAGCCAGAGGTATTTTCCATCGTTCCTTGACTCCAGGTGTCATCAAATATCTAAATGGAAACAGACAAAAATGATGTGGTGGCCAAAGCATTTCTGAAATAAATGGAAGTTATAAGTGTAAAGTTAGTAACCATAATGGAAAAAATGTAGAGGGACAAGAGGCTGCAAATAGACCTATGAAGCATGGGAGTAAAACAGAATCCAAACAAGATTCAGAAAATACATGGCAAGAAGGAGGCTGAAGGAAAGAAGTTAAATTGCGTGAAAATCAGGTTATGCTAAAAGCAGAGAGGATGTTTCAAGGGGAAGTCAGAGAGGGTCATGGGCAGAGAGATAAAGGCAAATGAGAACTGGTTCTAGTTGCACATATTTCTGTGGTGGTGGAAACCAGGTCTTTCCGCAGACTACACTAGGCTTATTATTTTGGCCTCCAGAATATAACTGGACTTAATATATACATCATGGCTTTATTTCACATGAATTAAGAAATTAGTTTATGTATTTTCATGTACTCCAAGCCTATTCCTGCTCATTTACCCCATTGCTTATAGTTTCATTACTCTTTTCATAAGTAATTTTCTTGTATTATTTAACATGATTCAGTATAACTGAAATCAGGCAAAAAAGTAAGTGTCTTAATAAAAAGGTTATTTTTCCAGACATGGGTATAAAGATCTGCTTAATGCATCCTCAAAGCATTCCTTATATGTTAAGCTTGAATATTTCTTTAAGAAAAAAAATAACTTATATTTTGAGGCTGAAATTATTAATGGAAAATAAAATTTTAATATTATTCAGTCAGCCTGGGAGAGTTTTAGACGTCATATAAAATGAACTATAATATTTTTTTGAAGTTGGCACCACTCAGTGGGAATATTCTCAGTTGAACAAACATGTAATAATGATGCATAACATTTATTAAGCCCTTACTCTGTATTAGAGACTGAGAAAAATGCTTAGTTCACTGCTGCACTTTCACCACAAACAATAGGCAGGAAAACCAAGGCTTAGTAAAGTCAAGGGAAGTGTCCAAGTTTCCCAGGTGGTGAGTAATGAGATGGGATTCAGACTCAGGCTGTTGGATTCTAAAGTTCGTTTAATTAACCATTATTATATATTGCTTAATTTGAAGACAGGTGTGTTTTTGCTATTAGCCTTTTATTGAGATTGTTAAAATATTTTTCCAGGTATCTTTGTAAAAAATTGTCTTTTCATACTATAGAGGCAAAACACTAAATCAGGTATATTTCTTGAGAAAAAGGAAAGTGTTTGCTTTTAATTTTCTTAGAAAGGAGAATTTCATTAATGCACTAAAAATAGCCTTTGGCTTTAATAAGATAGTTGCATAAGGATATTATAGATATTATATGACATTTATCTAGATTAATAATTTTATTTATTTGGTTAATTCTTTGAGTAAGTGAATTGAAGTCCTATGTCATGTTAGGAGGTGTAGAGAGGAATTACAATCTAGCTTTTGCACTGAGGTCCCTCACATTTAATATATAATGGAGATAACTAGTCAATTCATTAGAAACAAAAGAAAAACAAATTCTCTAAATGTTCCATGTGCAAGTAATGCTTTTCAGGAAGTTACTAAATAATCCTAAACTCTATCACATGACTATAATTTAAATAGTTACTAATACAACAATACTTGCAAAAACACATTTAATTATCAAGAATATTATGAGATGAAGAAAATAATGTAGGAGACAAAGGCTTACATTACAGTGTATTGCTCTGCTGAACTATAAGTTCTTTGTTTACTCTTCTATCCCCAGTCCCTGCTGGACATGATATAGACGATACCCAATAAATACATCATTGAAAAATAAATAGGGATACAAAAGAGAATAAGAATTTCTAATGACTGGGAGAACAGATAAGTAGATAATTATAATACAGGGTGATAAGTGCTTTGATAGAGTTAAAGCAAGACAAGGAGTGGGGTCCTCACAGGCAATTTCCAGAAGATAATGCTTGAAATAAAGACCTAAGGCTGTATAAGTAATAAGCATCTAGTCCTTTCCAGAAGAAAGGTGTCATGCGTGTAAAGGCACAGAGGTACTGTCTACTCTTTTATAGCCAGTGCTTTGTACAAAGTCACCTGGCCAGTAGCGCAGCTGAAATCCAGTTGTATCCATATGGAATTTTGATGACCCTGTGTCTCACTTCTGGCCCTCTACCACTTGACTTCTTACCCCACTCCACTCTATACTCATTTTATGCCTTATTTCATTTTGTTTTGTATCACTCTTCTTATTTATTCACTTATTTATTTAAATATTTATTAAAAATTTATTATACGTTATACCTAGGTACCACCCTGCTGGATGAGGTTCTTATAGCCTTAGTTGGTACATGATGATTTGAAATTGGACAGTTCAGTGTATAGCATCATCATGAAAGTAGTTATAAATGGTGATAAATACTTTCCACCCACCTGATATCACAATGGCTTCCAGAGGCTTGCCTTCACTCTGTTGATCATTTGTAAAACCCGCCCAATTTTCTTTTTTGTTCATGCTCCCAAAAGTTTACCCTGCTGCTCCCTCATCCTGTTTGGTTTCTGCAGATAACCAAATAGACAATATTAGCAGTAGCTCTAACATTTAGCAACTTTTGTTGCTTTTCTACTATGTACAAGTCTCTGTGCTGGTCATTTACAACAAAAAGATGAATACAGTACAGTTCTTCCTTTAAGCAATTTGAGATACTATGGTGAGGGTGGGATGCATTTAATTGCATTTCTCAAATTAAGTCACCAGATTAAAAAAATGAATTTAAGTGCCCCAGAAAATATTCAGATCGATATATATTTTGTTAACTTTTTGTTTAAAAGAAATTCTTAAGAATTATTTTTAAAATACTTTTTAGCTGAAAAAAATTGCTTATTAAAAGTAAAAGTACCATTTCCCTCCTGAATTGCAGTTAATGATGTGAACATATCTCTTTATTTGGGTCTCTAATAGTATAGTTTCATGTTAATAGTATTTTAGTGGTGTCTTCACTTTCAAGTAATTTCAATTGTCTTTAAATACAAATGCAGTATTTCCCTATAAATATCTTTAGTTTTCAGTGTTCTTAAAGGGAAAAGGCATTACATTTACAAGGCTTACTTAAAGTCTTAAATACTCCTATATAAAACTGAGCCAAAACAGCTTTAAGAGAAGCGCAGGTCTCCTTTCTAAAGTGCATACATAACCTAAGCTCCTTGAGGGCAAGGATTTCATTTGATTTACATCTTCAAAAGGTCCCAGTACTATGCTTTGTTGTAGATGTTCAGAATGTATTTATTGATCTCTATTGTTAGATCAGTGCATCTTCATCAGGTGTTTCCACTGACAAGTGATAGATTGTCTATTCTGAGTAATTTCTTCCAGGATTATGTAAGTCACAGATTTTTGAGTTGATGTTTATTGTTGTCTCCAGCAATTAAAAAAGTTGAGGGCAACATGAAGACTAAAGAGTTAACAAAATAATACAGAATTACAGCATTAGAAAAGACAAAGTGTTCTGCTTTTTTTGTTTTCCAGTTTTTCTGGGATAAGGACTTCATAATTTTAAGCCCATGAATTACTAAATTCCCTTAAAAATCTTTGAATAAAAGTTGTTTTTAAACAGTGGCAATATGTATGTACACACACACATAAAGTATACTTACTACTGACAGAATAGTTAAAATATGAAAATGAAATAAATAATTTATAATTTACGTTGTTTACCTATTTCTTGTGCTCAACTAATTATCTTTTAGGTCATGTTTTTTGATTTATTTATTTACCTTTTAGCATTCAAAGTTGGTCACTAAAGCAATTTTAACTTTAACTCAGTAAGACAGATTTAATGCTACAAAAGTTAAGGATGAAAATATTTCCTGAAGTATTATCTATTGGGAATTTGCTTTGCTTTATATCTGCAAGAACAGGCTCAAGATAATGTGAATATTCAATGTTAATTACATGTGATACTTAAAAAACCTACACACACTTCAGAATTTTATGGACCCTGTACAAATCTCACAGGACCACGGGATGAAGTAACATAACACCCTTCAAAAGGATTCTGAAAACTAACATTTAAATAAAAGTCATGCCCAAGCCAGTAGATGAATAGCCAAAGGAATAGTTCGTGTTTCACGTGGTTACACAACATAATTTCCACATTCTATGGAAAAGTACACATTGAATTTTATATCATATGGCGATTAACACAAACATTTAATTTTCATAACTGAAACAGACTCCACATGTTACCAAAAAGTTCTGAGTTTTAAAACCAATGCTAAAGGCAAAAACATAATTATTATTTTTTTCTCACATGGATAAACTGAGAAAAAAATTCTTATGATATAGTTCTAAAGGTTTTATATCTATATGTAGGTCTTGGGGTCTTCATGGTTTCTAGTGGGCTACTGGGTGAAAGCTTTGAGACAAATTTTGGTTTAGAGATTGTAACCTTGGTAACTAATCAAATGGGTATGGCCTGAGGAGGCAAGAATTAAACCAACAGCCTAGAGAAGAGCGATCCTGCCTATTACAACTCTGGATCTTTGACTTCTTGCCTCATTCAAGACCTTATTATCTTAATAATCAAGTTTCTTCCTGTTATCTTCAAATTTTCTCTTTCCATCTGTTTGTAGTGGTTTTTTTGTTTGTTTGTTTGTTTGTTTGTTTGCGGTACGCGGGCCTCTCACTGTTGTGGCCTCTCCTGTTGCAGAGCACAGGCTCCGGACACTCAGCCTCAGCGGCCATGGCTCACGGGCTCAGCCTCTCCGCGGCACGTGGGATCTTCCCGGACCGGGGCACGAACCCGTGTGCCCTGCATCGGCAGGCAGACTCTCAACCACTGCGCCACCAGGGAAGCCCTCCATCTGCTTTTTGTTCTCTATTTCAGACTGTATACAGATGAAGTTTTCAATAGAGCATTTGCTTCTTCAAGTTACTCTCCCATTTTTATCAAACTATTTAAAAAATATTTCTTAAACATCTTTACTGTACTTTGTAACCAGGACTTACCTTTTCATTCCCACATTGGCTGTCCTGTTTGGAGTTTCAGTCTAATCTTGGCATGGTTGGATTATAAGAATAATTTGTTTATATTGATAAAACTATAAAAGGAAGTTTCATTATTTACAGTGTTAAGAGCAGTGGCTTTTCCCCTCAGTTTGCTGTTTTGCTTACATTTGTGTATAAAAGTTTATCAAAACCTCTTAGATGCTACTCACTATTAAAATGGAGGGGACACAAGTGAAAATTCTGGAGAAGCATATTTATCTGAGGTCACATGAGCAAGCACAGAATAGTGCATTAATTCAGGCACTGCCGTGAAAAGAAATTATAAAGAGGTAAAGCTCAGTTTTATATTTTTCAACAGCTTCTGTCATCTGAAAATTAGTGTTTTTTTCTGCACATGATTGTTTAAGCATGAATTTGTTTAGACAATGTTGACATCGTGAAGGTCTGAGTTCATTGTTTTCACTGCTCTTCCATGGGTGCAAGTAGCACCTCACAGTCCAGGAATCATGGAGATGTGCATTTGGTGCAAGGCCTGCAATCATGTCCTTGCATTGGTATAACAATACATTGTTAACTGCCACTGAGGCTGCTAATATGTCCCTCTCCTGGGCCACAGATTTCTACCCATTTTCATTAATCAAAACTCATAGATTCACCAAACAGAACTAGAATTACTTTCGGAGGTCACTTTTGTCTTTTACAGACATGTATGGAACCCAGAATTCTTTCCATCTATTGTGCGTTAGAATTAAGAAGGACTTATTTCATGGGTTTCCTTTTTCCTGGACAAAAGTTTATCAATATGCCTCAAAAGGAAAACCAAAAAAAAAAAAAAAGAACATTTATAATTAGAAGATGTTGCCTGGAACACTGTGAGAATGATTATCTGACCCATTTTTGGTTGCATTTAGTATTTATTTCCAAGACTCATAAGTGTATATGCTTAGATGCTTTCATTTGTTTGTCCCAAGATAACATTTATAAAAAAGAATGATTCTAGTAAGTAGGTCCTGCTCAAATGTTCTTCCAACATTCTGAGGTGGATATATTCCAAAAGTTGATGATTATGAGGATTTTAGTACATCATTCACATCAAGTATTACGTAGTTCACCCTTTTATGAAGGTGGACTTCTAGACTGCAACCGCAGGTTTCTGCTCTTAACACGGAGGTTGTTTCCTATTCTAGGTAGAATGGTCACAAACCTGCTCTCAGAATTCTGTACTTAGATGAATGAATAGAAAGAAAATAGAAATTTCTTATAAACTGTTTTATATTTGCCACCACATTATAAAACTATTACCAAAAGCTCTTTAACTTGAAAATATTTCTAAGCTCACTGAAAAGGTAAACATTTGCAAACTGTACTTTGTTCAATGAGTTCTTCAGTATGAAGCACCCTTTAGCTATCTTGTTAGCAGCAAGACAAAGTTTCTTGTAGAGCTGTTGAGTTAGATTCAATATTTTTTAAAAAGGAGATTATTATAAAAAAAAAACCCCAAAGAGCATTAAGAGGCTCTTAAAAAAATACCATGTTACAATAATGACACAAAATGTCATCTAGGGTGTTAGAATCTGTTTGTTTTTTAAAAATACTTATTTATTTATTTACTTATTTTTGGCTATGCTGGGTCTTCGTTGCTGCGCTCGGGCTTTCTCTCGAGTTGCAGCCAGTGGGGCTACTCTTCGTTGAGGTGCGCAGGTTTCTCACTGCGGTGGCTTCTTTTGTTGCGGAGCACGGGCTCTAGGTGCGCGGGCTTCAGTAGTTGTGTCTCGCGGGCTCTAGAGCACAGGCTCAGTAGTTGTGGTGGACTTAGTTGCACTGCAGCATGTGGGATCTTCCTAGACCAAGGGTGGAACCTGTGTCCCCTGCATTGGCAGGCGGATTCTTAACCACTGCGCCACTAGGGAAGCCCCTAGAATCTGTTTTTTAAAAATTGTTACATCCTCTTATTCTTCTTGCAACAAAGCTGCCTAGGGCCCTGGTCCTGCTAAGTCGCCCCTGGAAACCACTCTTGCATTCTTATACTGCAGACGTGTTCTTCAGGTAAAAGCTCCCTTTAGCACTGACCAAAAAGAGGGAGAAAAGGAAAGGAAAAACAGCTGAAAATAACTAGTCACACAATATTAAATGACTCATGATTTCATCATCAAAAAGAGCTATTTTACCTCTTTCACTGCACTGACAGCAAAACACCTCACTTCATAAAGGACCACAGGCCTGTTTGTTGCAGACCATAAACCTTTAGTCCTGCGCATAGACCTGAAAATTGATGCTGGCCCTGGTTCAGATGGTAACGACCCTCCTGAACTCTAATCTGTGATACACACAGTCCAAATCCTGATAGCATCTGTTATTGACATCCTATAAGCAAACTTAAATCTGTAGACAGAAAAATGTAGTTCATTCTACTAGAGTGCCCTTCTGGCAGATGGAATAATTATTTTTAACCCAGCTTTAGAGCTAGTTTTGTTATTTTAAACAGTCACATTGATAACTGTTTTATAATTTGCTGGGTTTTGATATTTTATGGGTACATAATAACTGTCCTCATTTATTAACTTTATCACTGCTTTATAGAGACATGAATACATTTCAATTAAATTTGTATAAAATGCTGAATCACAAATTCTTTTCAAATAGAATGAAATGGTCTGTCATCTTAGTTCAACCCACTCAGATAATTTGATCCATTAGGCTTAATACACATGTAAAACAAATTGCTCTAGTAAACTTGCATGTAAAATAGCATCAGTCCTAAAGGCTCTAATATAAACAATTAGTTCCGTGTTTTTATCTTGCAGAAACACTGGTTTCCCACACAACAAAAAACAACCTTGTAAAGTTTATATTTCAAAATTATGTTAGGGAGGAAACGGTACATGACACAAATAGTCCACCTTTTCTGCTTTGCTGTTCAACAATGAAAAGTTCCCTAGACCATTTCGAATATATACTAAAGATATCTGCTTGCACTCATTAAAATCAGGGGCACTATAATTCCTATAATTCTGAGTTTACCTCATTATTCACATTGAGCAAAAATTCTACTGGAAATACCATTTAATTTTTGAAGGATGCTAGGCTTATCTTAATATGCAGGTCTACACAACCTATATTTTAAAAAACTATAAAGAGTTCATGCACCCCTTATTGAAACAAACATTAGAATACGCTCTTGAAGGGTCTGGAAAGTCATGAAGCCTGAGGAGAGTTTATTTTTAAAAACATAAAATCAGGGGCACTATAATTCCTATAATTCTGAGTTTACCTCATTATTCACATTGAGCAAAAATTCTACTGGAAATACCATTTAATTTTTGAAGGATGCTAGGCTTATCTTAATATGCAGGTCTACACAACCTATATTTTAAAAAACTATAAAGAGTTCATGCACCCCTTATTGAAACAAACATTAGAATACGCTCTTGAAGGGTCTGGAAAGTCATGAAGCCTGAGGAGAGTTTATTTTTAAAAACATGGTAGTGGGCTTCCCTGGTGGCGCAGTGGTTGAGAGTCCGCCTGCCGATGCAGGGGACGCGGGTTTGTGCCCCGGTCCGGGAGGATCTCACATGCCGCGGAGCGGCTATAGGCCCGTGAGCCCTGGCCACTGAGCCTGCGCGTCCGGAGCCTCTGCTCCACAACGGGAGAGGCCACAACCGTGAGAGGCCCGCATACCGCAAAAAACAAACAAGCAAAAACATGGTAGTGTAGCAGTTTTTCCTTGACTAAAATGGGTTCCGAATATATGGGTCATTAAACAAAGAATATTGTATTTAGTTCTTTCAGCACCTTGATGACCCAGCGCAGATCCTTGAAGCTGATTACAGAATTCACAGTGGAATTTTGTTACATCAATTTCAGTCAGTAATTTTTCTAACCTGGAGTATGGTGTGGCATATTGATTGATTGATTGATAGATAGATAGATTTTACCCTCATTTGCATAACTGTGGACAGCTCTGACATGCTTTAGAAATTAGTATTAGAAAATCTTTCTAGCATTTAATATGCTCTCTAAGAAGACTTTCTTATTCTTCACAAATCTTAGCATAACAAAGTCAGTAACGGACTGACAGTAATATACAGTACAATACACCTATAGGCACAGGAACTCTCTAGAACTTGTTCATCAGCAATGATTAACTTTAAGATAATTTTCCAAGTTTTACGTTTAAAGAAATATGTTTTTTTGGATTTGACCAGGAGTACATTTTTTGGTTTTATTATTATTTTTTTTAATGTGGCTGCTTTTTTTCCTCAGGATAAAGCTCTTTATCAAATCATTGTTTTTACTATTTGAAAATAGCGAGTAGTGTGTCTTCCCACTGGATACAGTCTGATGAGGCATACAATTTCCAGAGCTCTGTATTTTACAAACTAATTAGCACTAACTTCCTGCAACACATACTTATTATGAGAGTAAAGACTTATGGCAGGAAGTTATCCATTTTATCATCTGCTTTCAGCAAGCCTAGTAAAATTGAAGATTTACTGCTGTTAAAAATACCTATTAAACATTTTCAACTTCCAAATTGGCTTTCTTAGAGCTTGAATAGCTAAAAATATTCTCAGCAAGCAACAGTTTCAAGCCAGGTAGCACTGGTTGATATTTGATGACATTTTTAAGATTGTTCCTAATTAAACCAGGAATTCCCTCCAGGTTTAACCAACTAGAGAATGACAAGAGAATCTATTATAATCTAAATAATTTTTAAGTTCTTTTTGAATACTCTTGTCAAACATGGGGAACTAGGCATGGTTAAAATTATTTAGTACTTCTCTAACTGGATGGCGGGATTTATATGTTTTGATAAAATGCAGTGCTCAGCTCAGGGCACAATTAGCAAATTTCTGGTTGGCTAATAGTGAAAGTGATGATGTCTAGTAGCAGCTTTTTTTTTTTTTTTTTTTTAATTAATTAATTTATTTTTGCTGTGTTGGGTCTTCGTTCCTGTGCGAGGGCTTTCTCTAGTTGTGGCGAGCGGGGGCCACTCTTCATCGCGGTGCGCGGGCCTCTCACTGTCGCGGCCTCTCTTGTTGCGGAACACAGGCTCCAGACGCGCAGGCTCAGTAGTTGTGGCTCACGGGCCTGGTTGCTCCACGGCATGTGGGATGCTCCCAGCCCAGGGCTCGAACCTGTGCTCCCTGCATTAGCAGGCAGATTCTCGACCACCGCGCCACCAGGGAAGCCCCTAGTAGCAGCTTTTTGACTTGAGATAAAAACCAGTTAAGGGCTTCCCTGGTGGCACAGTGGTTGAGAGTCCGCCTGCCGATGCAGGGGACGCAGGTTCGGGCCCCGGTCCGGGAGAATCCCACATGCCACGGAGCGGATAGGCCTGTGAGCCATGGCTGCTGAGCCTGCGCGTCCAGAGCCTGTGCTCTGCAGCGGGAGGGTCTGCATCGGTGAGAGGCCCGCTTACCACACACACAAAAAAAAAAACAGTTAATTTTTTTCCATAGCAAATGTTTTTATTTGTTAAATAAAACTAAAAGCCCCGTCATCAGTCCCTTGCTAGATTATATATATTATTTGGGACACAACTTAAGAGAAGCTTAAATCGTTCTCAAAGATGAAGGTTGACAATGATCTTCACATACTTTAACTCATTTGATTCCCTTTCCACCAAGGTAACAGATAGTTAAAGAATATTTAATATCAGAAGTGAGATAAAACATAATGTATGTTATCTTGCACTGTTTTTGTGACCAAATTCATATATCCACTTGGATTTTCACAATGTCTGGCAGGCAACTGACATATATCAGGACATAGATTAATTTCAGAGAGAACCAAGTGGGACTTTGGGCAAAATTTTGGTTTATCAACAAACTTTTCCAAACTGTGTTTTAACAAATATTAGGGTATTTCCTTGCTCAAATAATTATGGAAGATATTTGGGTTAAGTAAAGTTAAACACATCTCTTTGCAGGACTTCTCAGAGCCTTTAATACATGAATATGTATGGCGAATCTCTAAGGATGCCATATGGTTTGCATCTGCTGGTGCTGCCTTCAGGAGCAATTTCTTTTTTTTTTAAATAAATTTATTTATTTTTGGCTGCATTGGGTCTTCGTTGCCGTGTGCAGGCTTTCTCTAGTTGCGTAGAGCAGGGGCTACTCTTCATTGCAGTGAGCGGGCTTTTGATTGCGGTGGCTTCTCTTGTTGTGGAGCACGGGCTCTAGGCGTGCAGGCTTCAGTAGTTGTGGCACACGGGCTCAGTAGTTGTGGCTCATGGGCTCCAGAGCACGGGGTCAGCAGTTGTGCCTCACAGGCTTAGTTGCTCCGTGGCATGTGGGATCTTCCCGGACCAGGGCTCGAATCTCTGTCCCCTGCACTGGCAGGCGGATTCCCAATGACTGCACCACCAGGGAAGTCCCCATAGCATTTTCAGAATGCCAGTTTCCTTCCTAACCACTTGGCCAGGTAGCTTTCTTTTGGGTGAAGTTTCCCAGAGGGTAGCATTCTGATAAGCTGACTCCTGATCCTTAGCCACTGGCTTGCCTCTGTGAGTTTGCCAGTCTGCTGAGACCGCCTCCCACCCCCGCTTTTTTTCCTTCAAAATGTCTACGCAGGGTGGCCTAGTTACCATTTAGAGTTTATAACTTTTAATCTAATTTAATTTTATTGCTGCTAATTGTCATAGTTGGCTTTTATTCTTTGCAACTTTTCTTATTACTGAACTGTACAGAAAGAGAGCCTCTTAAATCTTGTGAAAAATAAGAGCTGACATATGCTGAATCTGACGGTGATACAATGTACTTGATTTGATTAGCATTTCTAAAACTTACATTGTCTTTTAATATTTCTCTAGCAGAGCATCATAAGAATTAACAGACCTAGAATAATTTGTTAGACAGTGCAAGGAAACTGTGATCTCACGTCACCAACTTGTTGTGTCTCTTCCTAGGAAATAAACAGTCGATTTAAGTCGAGGAAATGAGGGTCCTTCTATCTTAAGTCACAGTGATGCTGTATTTTCCGAACTTGAGAAATAACTGGAACAGAAAGATTCTGGAAGGGACCTTGATGTTGCAGGAAATCGGTGAGATAGGGAAAAAAGGATAGTTTCTAGATCATTATTTTTGAAGGTGATTATATTGAGTCATCTAAAAAATCCAAGGCATACATCTTTAGCATCCATCAGTAGAGGAAGACTTCATGCAGCACACAAATACTCTTTTTACTTTTGCCTATAAATTCTTAATACATTAAATTGTAGGTTCTTGATTTGATTATTTGATGTGAATATCTGCAGTACTGACAAATTCAAGAGATGCACTAATACTGTTCTCTGACCTTGCCCATGCTCATTGCTCAAATTATCAGGGTCAATTGAATATGCAGAGGAAAAAAAATAAAATTTCTTATAGTGCTATTTTAAAATTCCATTTTTCCTCCTAGCCAAGTTGTACTTAAGAAATCAGATCTCTCCTTGCCTATGATTTTCCAATACATGTGCAATAAGAGTGCTACTAAATGTAAAAGTTTTACATTTTCTCCCCTATATCCCAGCTACAGTGTTACATCGCTTTCTGATTGCAACTGGTAGCATGAGCACGCTCTAAATACATGACTCTGCATCTACTACCCAAATAGTAGGAACTTTTCCAGGATTCCTAAAAATGAAATAATATACTCAAGTGAAAAGCAAGCCTCTGTTTAAAGTCATGAGTCCAATTCTTTATTATTGTTCAATCATGACACAACAAAAGGACACTTCTTGAATTAAAGAGCACTGTATGTAGAAAGAAGGAAATCACACTGATGATTTCAGGAATAGTTACTGTAAGGTCGGATCTTAACAAACGGCATGGCGAAACAGAGGAAAGCTTCAAGTGAGCTTTATTAGGGAGTGCTCCTGGGCGAGGTTCACTGGTCCGAGAGAAAGGGGCCAGAGAAGTCGCACCTGGGCGAGGATTGGGCAAGATTTTATAGGGGAAGAAGGGAAAGGGGTGTGGTGAATCTGGGAGGGTGCAGGGTATTCCTTATTTGGTGGTCTTTTCGGGTATCCTGGGGGACCGTGAGTCCCGCCCCTCGAAAGGTGGGAAGGCTGGGCTGGGTTCAAAGTCCCCAGGTCAGTTCCTGGAACTGGGTGGCCTGGAAAGTCTCCAGGTCAGTTTCTGGAACTGGGTGGTCCAGAGAGTTTCGGTCTGATGCAACCTGTGAATCTGATTGTGTTCCCCTGCCATGGGCCAGTTGGCCTTACAGTTACCTGAGGTCGAACTAACTATTATGACCAGGCCTGGCAAATTTTAGAAAGAACGAATTTGATGATCTATCTCAAAGTCTAAACTAAATTTAACTAATCAGATTTTGGGTCAGGAATGTGTTCTTGACATCAGTGTGTGGAGTGCTGAGCAATTAGCCAAATGCACTGTGGTGTGTTCACAACTTTTCCCCAAGAATTTGAAGGCAGCCTGTTGTGACCAGTAACTGTTGTGTTCTTTAGAGTGCGAATCCTTTGTTTCCAAGGTGGCCTTCGTGGTTGCTTTGATGAGTTTTCTTTGCTTTGACTCCAAGGACAGTGCATTTCAGCTTGCTTTCTTTCTTCCTTGTTAAAAAGAAAACGAACCCATCATTAACTTTCTTAAATGCAAGTCTGCTATTGTTTCTACTCAGCTGAACTAATAAAATGCATAGCAATGGGAAATTTTCTGATGGATGCCTTCTGAATGATTACTATTATTGGATGCCTTTGAACTTATGGTAAATGGGGATGGCATGCTATCAAACAAACTTTTGCTATTTTTAGTATGTAGATAGGAAAGCACAAGAAAGAAAAAGAAAGATTTTTTTTCCTTTGTAATTTATAACAAAATAAAACCAGATTGTTTTGGCAGTTTTACTAGCTATTCATCTTTTTCTATATTGCCTAAAACCAAACCAAAACAGAACAAAACAATAACCTGCTCTCATATCTTTATATCAAGGATTAATCTTTACAGAGTTTCAGATTATTCTTTATGAATCTTCCAGACTTTATTGTCAATATATATTATTTTTTGGCAGAGTGAAATTTACTCATTTTTTCCTAACATCTTTAATAATATCCATCCTCAAACTAATCACCAGAATTTTAATTTTTTAACAAAGAACAAATGCAGACACAACTATTATCAAAATCATCTTTGTTTAGCTAGTCATATTTTAATTGGTAACTTTGCAATGTCTAAGATATTCATGGAATATCATTTGTAGTTTGGCCATAGGTATATGGTAGGATTAACCAGCTTTTAAACAGATTTAAAACAACTGAAAGTAGCATTGTTTTTTACCAAATTGAAAACACTACAAGTTAATTCCTGTGAGGCACAGAAGTAATTAAAAGGAATGAATGTTCCTGGTGTAGCTTATCAGCAATGCCTGTTATCTCCACCCAGAGAACACACCCCAAATCTATTCAAGTCCACATTTCCACTACTTCCCCTTTAGTTCAAGGCATCCCATCTCCCCTTACACTACTGTAATTTCTACTCTCTGGTCTCCCTGATAAGACTCTTTTCCCTGCTTCAGTTCTATCACAAACGTAAATAAGATCCAACCACAGCCTAGGAAAACCCTCCATTGATTTCCTTTCGTACTTAAATCCAAATCCTGAATTTGACCCACGGTTAAACCTACACTTTCTTGCCTCCCTGACTTCATCTCACATCGGCCTCCCCCATTCTCCTTTTGGGAGCTTGGCTGACCTCCTCTTCTCAAATATGCTGAGCTTTTTCCTTCCTGAGGTCCATGGCACTAGCTGCTTTCTCTGCTTAGAGCTCTCTTCCCTCAGAATTTTCCAGGGCTCACTCTTTTTTGTCAGTTCATCTCAGCTCAGTGTGATTTTTGGGAGCTTTACCTAACTGTCCAACCTAAAATAATACCCCTTCCAATTACTCCTTGTCTTGCTTTAACACTAGCATAGAATTTATCACACTGTATTACTCCCCATCATTCCCTATCAATCATTTGTTTTTATTTTTCTTATACCATTTATCATTATGGTCTCTGAATTTTCAGTTTGATGTTTGTTGGCTATATGTCTTTTCCTGCAGAATGAATTTAAAATATCTTTGATAATCTTGTATCCTCAGTGTTTAGACTAATGTCTTGTACCAGGATAAGTTTATTAGATTGAATCATTGTGACAAATAGATTACTCCTTCCTCCTTGAACCTTCTCCTGGGAGTACTCTACATTTTGTTGTTTTTCTTGGGGGTTGAGGGGCAGTTCTTCTATTTTACTATTAATCTTTTTAGTTTTCTTTGATAGTTGCTCCTCTTTTCTCCAGCTTTTCGTGTTGGAACGGGCCCAGGTTCAGAGATTGCTCTTCCTTTTTCTTCTGTCTATGCTCACTCCTTGGATAAACTCATTCAGTATCGTGACTTTATAGACCATCTGTGGTAGGCTGAATAATGGCTTTAAAAGATGGCCCATCCTAGTCCCCCAAATATTTGAACATGTTACCTTACATGGCAAATAGGACTTTGCTGATATGCTTAAATTAAGGATCTTGAGATAGGAAGGGTACTATCTTGGATTATCCAGGTGGGCCCAATGTAATCATAAGGATGCTTATAAGAGGGAGGCAAGAGGGGAATAAGCAGAAGAAGGAGATGAAACCACAGAAGCAGAAGCTGGAGGAAAACACTTTGAAGATGGAAGAAAGATCTGTGAGCTGAAAGAGGCAGGGAAACAGATTCTTCTGGAGCCTCCAGAAGGCACACAGTCCCACAAACATCTCAGTGTTGGCCCCATTAAGACTCATTTCAAATTTTTGACCTTCAGAACTATAAGAAACAAATCTGTGTTGGCTTAAACCATCAAATTTGCAGTAACTTTTTACAATGGAAATAGAAAACTAATCGGCTACCTATATGCGGATTTCTCTTAAATTTATATTTTGAGCCCAAATCTCACTCCCAGTGTACATACTCATATATCTAACAGCCTATGCAACTTCTTCATTCATGTTTCCAAGAGAATCTTCAAACTCAGTATGTCCAAAACTAAACTGATCTTTCTCCCCAAACATATTCCATGTGAGTTTTACCCATCTCAGTTGATGGCAAATCCATTTTTCCTGTTCCTCAAGACAAAACAGTGGAACTCTCCTCTTCCATTCCACTTCCACATCCATTTTTTAAGGAAGTCTTATATGTTTCTACCCTCCAAATATATCCAGGGATCAAATATTTATCATTACCTCCATTGTTACAGCCTTGAGTTAACCATCCTCATATATATACATGAATCACTTTGTTCTATATCTGAAACTAACTCAGCATTGTAAATTAACTACAATAAGAAACGGTTAAAAATTAGTTTATATGTAAAAAAAGAATTATCTGAAAAATTAATAAAAATCCAGTTTACAATAGTATCAAAAAAGAATAAAATACTTAGAAATAAACTTAACCAAAGAGGTAAAATATCTGTACAATGGAAACTATAAAACATTGATGAAAAATTGGAGAAGAAACCAATGAATGGAAAGATAATCTGTGTTCATGGATTGGAAGAGTTAAATTGTTAAAATGTTCATACTACCCAAAGCCTTGTATAGATTCAGTGCAATTCGTATCAAAATCCCAATATCAGTTTTTAAAGAAATAGAAAAAATAATCCTAGAGAAAGAACAGTGCTGGAGGCATCACACTTCTTGATTTCATACTATACTACAAAGCTATAGTAATAAAAAATATGATACTGGCATAAAAGCAGACATATAGACCAATGGAATAGAATAGAGAGCCCAGAAATAAACCCAAATATCTACAGTCAACTCATATTTGACAAGGGAGCCAAGAATATTCGATGGGTAAAGGGTAGTCTCTTCAGTAAATGGTGTTGGGAAAACTGGACAGCCACATGCAAAAGAATGAAATTAGACCCCTGTCTCATACCACTACAAAAATTAACTCAAAATGAATTAAAGACTTAAACATAAAACTTGATGTTATACATTTTCTAGAAGAAAACACGGAAAATACTCCTGACATTGGTCGTGGTAATGATTTTTTGGCTATGGCACAAGCTACAAAACCAAAAATAAACAAGTGGGACCACACCAAACTGAAAAGCTTCTGCACAGCAAAAGAAAGAATCAACAGAAGAAAAGGCAATCTATGGAATGGAAGAAAATATTTGAAAACCATATATCAGATAAAGGGTTAATATTCAAAATATATAAGTAACTCATGCAACTCGATAGCAAAAAACAAATAGTGTGATAAGAAAATGAACAGAGAACCTGAATAGACATGTTTCCAAAGAAGACATACAAATGACCAATAAATACGTGAAAAGATGCTCAACATCATTAATCATCAGGGAAATGCAAATCAAAACTATAATATCACTTCACACTTGGTAGAATGGGTATCATCAAAATACATGAGTTAAGATGTGTTGGTGTGGATGTAAAGAAGAGTTTTTGCGTGGTCATCAAAGAAATGTGAGGTCTTGCGTTATCCTGACGGAAGATTATGCGTTTTCTGTTGACTAATTCTGGACGCTTTTGGTTGAGTGCAGCTTTCAATTGGTCTTATCAGGAGCAGTGCTTGTTGGAATTAATCGTTTAGTTTTCTGCAAGCTCATAATACAGGACTCCCTTCCAATCCCACCATATACACAACATCACCTTCTTTGGATGAAGACCAGCCTTTGGTATGGTTGGTGGTAGTTTATTTCACTTGCTCCATGATCTCTTCCCTTCCACATTATTGCACAGTATCCACTTTTCATCGCCCATCACAATTTGTTTTAAAAATGGAATGTTTCATTATGTTTCAGTAGAGAATCATGTGCAGAAATATGTTCAAGGTTTTTTTCACTTATGTGGAGCCCAAACATTAAAGCAATTAACATAACCAAACTGGTGCAAATGATTTTCAGTGCTTGATTTGGATATTTTGAGTATGTCGCCTGTCTCCTGTGTGGTATAACGGTGGTGGTTCTCAATTAATGTCTCGATTTGATCACTATCAAATTCGACTGGTCTACCCAACTGTGGAGCATTGTCCAGTGAGAAATCTCTAGTGTGAAGCTTTGCAAACCACTTTTTACACGTTCAATCAGTCACAGTACCTTCTCCATACACTGCATAAATCTTTGCGTTTTAACCTTTCTTGAAATAATAAAGCACATTATGCCAAAAATGTTGCTTTTTTTCTTCATCTTCAATATTAAAATGGCTACACAAAAATTCACCAATTTTGATGTATTTTTTAAATGCATGCTGATATGACAGTTGGCACGTACAGTCTAACAGAATTGTTTTGAATGAAGTTAAAGACAGCTAAGGGCTACTAGAGCCATCTTACGGAAAAAAACTAACGAACCTTTTGGCCAACCCAATATATACATGAGTGTTCATAGATAGGAAATGGAAATGGCTGTATATATGATGTGAAGGCTTGTTACCTCGTGTAGTTTATGTAATGTTTATATTTTCAGGACAAAATCATCTTAGTACATATTGATACCCATTATCTACATCAGTAAATTTGAAAAATCAGTCTAGAAATGCTGGCATTTCTAGTGATGTCATCTCCTTGAAGGTGTGTAGAAAGTGAATTTTAGTTATAGTTCAAAAATGTTTTCTACAATTTCATCTTAAACAATACTATGAAAAGTCAAACGTTTTCTTTCTACTTAAAACTTCAGCATTTACTTTAGCTATGCTGATGAGCAGATAGAGTCTAAGAAATCAGGAGTTGACTTAATAATGTCTATATAGTTTTTCTTGCTATCTGCAATGAATTCCTGTTTAAATGCAGGTTGGGGTAGTTCTTCACCAAGGAATAAATGTTTGAAAATTGGTATCATAGAGGATGAGGCATATGAGATATGCTTTGTTTCAGTGTGAATGTGAAATAGCACATTTTATTTTACCAGTTCCCATTTTGGCTAGAGACTTTCAAGCCGGTGCCATTATATGTGTTAGAGTAAATGTTCTACCATAATAACCAACATGCTCTCAACATGCTCTCAAAATCAGGTTGATTTCAGTAGTTTACTTAATAGAGGTGGAAATAGGGAGTGCCCAGGTCTAAAACTTGTGAGAGAGACTGAACAGCAACTGGAAATATAAAGAGAGTGCATTCAGAACATGTGTTTTTTGCTGAACTTTATCTTGAAATAAGGCATGAGGCCAGACCAGATGATGCTTAAGGAAAAGGTTTGCCTAACTCCTTTCCAGACAAGGACTCTTCCAGTATAGTGTAGGCATGTGAGAATAAGATATCTGGTATAGCTAAGTTAAAAATTTTAAACTCACTGGTCTTGAGACTTAAGAGAAATTGTTTAACATTTATAAATAGATTTCTTCAGTTGTTGAATTGAGCTTCTTCAAAGAAGGATATTGTTATTTGTACTTGTGAGATCTAAATAAAAGATACATGTAAAGTAGCCAGTACATAATAAGAGTGCAATAGATGTTAGTGTTCTATCCTGTCCTATTATTCATCTATATTTACAGTAACCTTGGGGAACTTGTACAATGCAGTGAGCAGCTAGGAGGGAAGTCTCTGAAGTCTATATAACAGAAACATACCCAAACAGAAGCAAAAATAATGAAAGCAAAAGAAACAAACTGGGTTTAAGTCTAGAATTGAACAATTAGTGATTTATTTTCTCTGAGACACAGTTTCTTCATCAATAACATAGTGATGTAATAGTGTCAATGCTCTCAGCTTCAGAGCATCAGGAAACCTGTAATTGAACAAGGCTGGTTCATTGACGTGTTACAATGAGGAAGAACACACATCCTGGGGACCAGGGGACGTATCATTAAGAGAGTGTTAGAAAGAAATGATAGGATTTGGGCTTTTGCTGAATGATTTTGGAAAAGGCTCAAAGAAGCAAAGTTTTGTTCTGGATTGGAGGCTTTTGGGGAGCAGAGGTAGTTCTCCGATTTGGTCATGACAGAAGGAATAGAGGAGGATCAAGCAGTAATTGTTAAAGGAGCAGCAACCTCTCATTTTAGCCAGGCTAAGAGGACATTGGCTTATTTTCGTGGTTTGGAAAATGCTCTTGTTTTTGTCTGGATTCAAGCTTGATTATGGAGTGGTGATATTTTTGTCCTGATCCATCCTCATCACAGAGTGATCCTTCCGGATGGTTCTCTGTGAAAGAGTTTATGTTCACCAGGAGAATGTCAAGGCCAGCTCCCCGCTGTCTGGGGCTGCTTTTGTCTTTCTCAATAGTAATAACCATAGTATATTTTAATTAAAGAGAAAATCTGCTTTAGCAGCCTAAGATGGTGCCTGTTACTTCAAAATATGTTATCTATTATTATTTTCATCATGGACGCCAGGTTTTTCACTAAGATAGTCCTATTTTGAGATATTCTGTCTTGTTATGTTTAGACTTGATTTCTGATTCAGGAAATAGGGACTCATTTCCTACATCCTAAAAGATGCCCTCAAATAGGACAATGACATCTACCATAGTTATTTTTCTCTTTCCTAGTTTCTAGCCCAATTTAAAAGACGTTGAGAAGATGATAGTATTAGGTCTTATAGTGCTTTTAAACACTGAATTTAAATGTTATTCTTGTAAATAATATGAATTTTGGGTAATCTCTGAATATATTAGTAGGTAAAAAGTATTGAATAGGGGTTAAGAGCATGGTCTCTGTCTAGACGTAGTCTGCCTGGGTTTGAATCCCGCCCCAATCTTGTACTAACTGTATATCCTTCGTGTAAAGAAAAAACACCTTGTTTCTTCTTCACACATTCTATAATTCTGACATGGATGTATAGATTTCCCACACATTAAGCAATTCTCTGACACCAGCTGGGTGTCCTACAATTTAACTCTATTCTGACACTACCTGGAGATAGGGTAAGAGCCCACAGGTTAAAGGCTCAAGTCCCACAACATTGTCCCCCTTGCCCACTTCAGATGCCAATTGCAAGTCCCAGGTTGTCACCTGTATTTCGGACCAACCAGCTATAAATTGGGGTTCCCATGACCCCCTCCTTGGGTTTGATAATTTGCTAGAATGTCTCACAGAACTTGGAGAAACACTTACATTTACCTGTTTCTTATGAAAGGATACAGATGATGAAAGAGATGCATAGGGCAAGGTATGGGGTGAGGGGCATGGAACTTCCACGCTAAGTCTGGGTGCATCACTCTCCCAGCACCTCCACATATTCAACAACCCAGAACATTCCAAACTCCGTACTTTGGAGGTTTTTAATGGAGGCTTCATCACGTAGGCGTGATGCATCATTAACTCAACTTCCACCCCTTTCCCACTTGCAGGAGAATGGGCGCTGGGGCTGAAAGTTTCAAGCTTCTAAGTACGGCTTGGTGACCTAGCTTCCATCCTGAAGCTAGCTAGGAGCCCAGCAAGTCACCTTATTAGAGCAAAAGACACTTCTGTCACCCAGGAAATTCCAAAGGATCTAAGAGCTGTGTCAGGAACTGCGATCAAAGACCAAATATTAGAACAAAAGATCCTCTTAGTGCTCTTATCACTTAGTAAATTACAAGGGTTTTAGGATGTCTGTGCCAGGAACTGGCGGCAGAGACCAACATGTATAATTTCTTTTATTTCACACTAGGAAAAGTTTTTTTTTTTTTTTAACCTTCTGTGCCTCAGTATCTTCAGATCTAAATGAATTACAAATACCTACTACATAGAATCAGTGTGAGGATTAAAGGAAATAAAACATTGAAGTGTTCAGAACAAATGCCTGGGACATAATAAGCATTAACAGTAACATATAATAAATGTCAGCTCATTAGATTATGTAGCCATTTAACTCTGGTCACTTCATCCAATGCTGAAAGAATTTTAGATGAACAACAAATATTCATTGCTAGCGGCTCTGTGCGAGAAATTGTATTAGATATGTAGAAATAGCTACAGTCCCTGCCTTCAAGGAACTCACTATATAGGTGAGAAATGCATGAAAAGATATCAATAAATACCTAAGTAAGCCTGTAAGAATTCAGTACAGATATCTATCTGTACAATAAGAATTGCAGTGCTTTTGAGGAAAGAGAATTAACTTCTCATTGGAGTAGACTGACAAAATGTACTGATACAGATGGTAGATGAGCTGAGTCTTTGGTGACTTATAGAATTTGCCCTCAGAGAGATGATGAAAGAGCACTCTAGGTTGATGGAACTTCAAGGGTAAATATATGAGAATCAGATGATAAAAATTCCAAAAACAACAACAACAATAACATAGCCACAGAAACAAAGTAGGACACGTACTGAACATAAAACCAAGCACTCAGCTAAGTGCTTAAATTTATTATCTCATTTAATCTTCTTTATGACCTTATAGAAAAGGTAGAATCATTATCCCCATTTAGTGAGGAAAACAAAGCTTAAGCAGTTTAATTAATTTGTTTGAGGTTACTAAACTAGCAAATGCTGGGCTGCATTTTAACCCTGATCTGATGGACTCTAGGTCCCTACTCTTAACCTCCACTGTTAGGTTTCCCTTAAATAATCTTTGTATACATTATACCATTCAAGGTTCCCAGTAACTAACGCAAATCGGTGTGACTATGGTCAGATTATGCAAAGTATTTAATGCAATGTCAGAGAATTTTTATTTTCTGTTGTATAGAATGATGAATCCATTGCTATTTGGAGCAGTGAAGTGGTGTAATTTTTTTAAAAAGATTTTTAAATCAATAATCTTGTCTTTCTTATTTACACAAATATTCTTAAAACACTCCATCACTGCATTCCCTGTTATTTTACATAGCCAAACTGAACTGATGTTTCTATAAAGGAAAGAGCCTAACAGAGTGAGGGAGAGATTGTATTAAAAAATCTTTCTTCTATTTGCATTTGCAGAAAAGCGTCCCACAAGATTGAAGTCCATGTCATATAGGTATATTTTTTCATGAGGCTATGAAGCATGTTTTTCTCAGGTTTTAAACCTCACATTTAAGGATTGAGCCCACATACCTATGCCACTGAGAAAGAAAAAACACCTTAAATCATCACATTTAGTGATGGCTATCAAAGAACAAATACATCAAGAATTACTCACTTTAGTTAATTGTTCACAAAGTAACAAAGGGGCCAAAATTTCTTGGTTAAAAAAAAAAAGAGAGAGAGAAACAAGATGAAGTTTATTCCAAGCAGTAAACCCATCTGTGTTCAAGCAACCAGCTGCTCCTTTTCTATTTGGTACTTACTGAAATGCCCATAATTGATTCATCTCAGGTTACACTTATACATCTGTAGAATCATTACTTTGGCTTATCTAATTGTCTTTGAAATTAAATAAACCATTGAACAACATAAAAGGTAAAACTCAAGGGAGAACAATGGATGTAGGCAAAGTTGTTCTTGAGTGGAAAATAAATTCCAAAAGTAAAGGACTTTTGTCAAATGGTCTGTAATAACCATTGCATGCCTTGTCAATCAATCATGAATTTAAATCCTCTAAATTTGCATTTGTAGCACTTTGGATTATATTGCATTCACCTCCTGATAGGTTCCTCCATATTTCAGTTATCTTTTAAATTGTCATAAAAGCCAAGTTCGTAAAAGTAACACTATTTTCCAAGTGCAATTCTTAGCTACCCAGGACTGACTCTGATAGTTCAAAGTTGAATAGGAATCCCAAAGGCTATTCCAAGTGGAATACAGATCTGCATTCCACACATTACATGCGTGGTTTGGAATTTGCTCTTCTGACTTTTAATTTGCATCTATTTAATTAACTTCTTGACTTCCATTTTTCTGGAATATTCACTTCTGTGAAACCTTTACTAGGCTCCCAAGCAACCAGTAGTAGAACAAGGTACTGGGAATGTGCTGAGTCTCCATAACTGGGGGAAGGAGCCAAGGATGTTATCATTCCTGTTGGTGAGTTTGTTACCCCCCAGTGGAGGGCACAGGCCTTAGGTAGGAAAGATTGGGGTTTGGATCACTGCTCTGTCACTTACTAGCGGTGGGATCTTGGACAAGACAGTTATGTACTTTTTCTGAATTTTAGTTTTCTCATTTGAAAAAAAAACTCACCTCCTGAAATTGTTATGTGAAACAATGAATATGTATTTTCAATATATATTCTCAAAATGCTTTGCACAGGACTAGCACAATAATACACATTTAATAAATGTGGACTCTTATTTCTTAAATTACTTCTCTGTACCTACAATTCTGCACCCAGTTTCAGTGTGTGTGGGTTTTCTCCACAGCACCAAGCTATTATCTGACATTAGCTGGGTGTCCTACAGTTCAACCCAGTTCTGGCACAATCTACAAAGAGGTGGCATCAGATTCCACAGGTTAAGGATTCAGTTCCACAAGACTGCCCTCTGCTTCAGATGCCAATTGTGAATCCGGGTTGTCATGCTTCTGACCTACTGGCTATATATCAGGGGTTCCCACCATCCCCTCCTTGGATTCCATTAATTTGGTAGAGTGGCTCACAGAACTCAGGAAACTAGTTTACTCACTAGATTACTGGTTCATTATAAAGTGTATTAAAGGATGTGAAGCAACAGCTAGATGAAGAGATACATAGGGAAAGGTCCTGAACAAAGGAGCTTCTGTTCTTGTAAATTTGGCGCACAGGGGCATGTGGAAGTGTTCTGGTTCCCTAGCCTGCAAGATCTCCAAACTCTGTCCTTTTGGGGTTTTATGGAGGTTATTATTACATTGACATGATTGATTAAATCACCTGCCATTGGCAATTGACTCAAACCTCCAGCCCCTGGAGGTCAGGTTCCAGCCCTCCATTCCTGGTTGGTTCTCCTGGCAACCAGCGCCCTTGGGTAGGTGCTATCCCAAAGCCACCTCATTAACATAACAAAAAAGACCTTTATTATTCTTATCACTTAGGAAATCCCAAGGGTTTTAGGAGCTCTGTGCCAGAAGTAGGGACCAAGACCAAATACATATGTCCTATAATGTAAATCACAGTATCACAGTACTTCTTATTTTGTCCGTAACTCATTCAGCCCCCCCTTTTTTTTTGTTATTTGTCTTTTCAGATGTTTACCTTATCTTCACCTAGATAGTAAGTTTCTTGAAGGCAGGCACATAGTTCCCTGGGTACTATGGAGCATAATCTCCTGTACAAAGATGATTTTCTAAATCTTGTTTCCATTGATGGTGCTGATAAATATGTTGGAAAAACTTTTCCCCCAACTTGTCATTATTAATTAATTCAGCTTACATGGATGTTTTTATTATTCCTAGCCAGTAAGGTAGGTGCTTTGGAATATGCAGAAGGAGTTCTAAATATCTTAAAGATTCCTTTTATTCCCAAGGAATAGTTTAGACCCCAAAAATATCTGGCTCATTAAATGAGTGTTTACACATTTTCTGCATGAATTTGCTTAAAGATTCATAGAGTGACAACTTTGCACCAAATTATACTTCAGTGGCTTCCAGCATCTTTAAAACTGAGGGAAAAAAAAAAATCCCTTTTTTTTTTGTTTTTTTCCCGATACTCTTAAAATATAAAGGATGGTTTCAATACTGATTTGAGAAAAGGAACAGGACTAACTGCAGAGTACAGGTGGGCTCAAATGAATGTGCAAACATTGCCAGGATAGACTAAATTCCGGAGCATCCCAAGCATTGTTTTTTACAGAGATAGCTACAGGAAATCTGCTCTTGAGAAGTCTTCCTGAGCCTGTATTTTCATGGGGAAGGGGAAAAAAAATACGCTGTGCTTGAAGGGTCCTGCAAGGAGGAATCATCCCAGTGTCTCAAAGAATGGCAAGAACAAAAAATATCCAGGGCTTCCCTGGTGGCGCAGTGGTTGAGAGTCCGCCTGCCGATGCAGGGAACACGGGTTCGTGCCCCGGTCTGGGAGGATCCCACATGCTGTGGAGTGCGTAGGCCCGTGAGCCGTGGCCGCTGAGCCTGCACGTCCGGAGCCTGTGCTCTGCAACGGGAGAGGCCACAACAGTGAGAGGCCCGTGTGCCACACACACACACACAAAAATCAAACATGTCTGCCAAAACATCATACATTCCCCACGTTGAAACTTATATGTGCAGAGATTGTTTTAGATAGTTCTACAGTGTGAAATTCAAAAAGTGCACTGATTCTGCTACATTCAATCATTAGAAACTAGTTTTCTGCCTGTGGCCTTCTGAGATTTTTCTTCCACCTGCAAAGTTGTCATCCTGTACTTCAGAAGGAAAGATTTGGGACAGAAGAGAAGGAAAATTTTACCTTTCTGCAGATTTCCCCCTAGAGTTAGTGGTTCATTTCAAAACACAGTTGTATTCCTCCATTATGTGATCAAATTGATGCTTATATTCTGTGCAACTCAAGGCAACCATAATAATTGGAAGGGTGTCACTGAGGCTCTATTTACATACTTACCCCTGCCCAATCTTTTTGTTCAGTACTCATTTTTGAGTTTGCCCTCCAGTGCTATCTACCTTTCAGCACTGGATCCATCCAGAGTCTGCCCTTTCAGACACTTATTTTCCTGCATTTAACCTTTAAAAAATTGACAATTTTTCTTCTCTTTACAATTTTATGACTTTGAGTCCATAGAAAGCTGGAAATAAAATGCCATTTCCTTCCTCCAAATAAAAAATAAAAGAAATTTCAAAAGAGAACAGAAAACGGAATTGTTAGACTGTCAAGGTCTTCCACGTTAAGACATTGGATAATGAAATCAAAACAGATCATAACGTATAGGTCAACTCATTTGCATTCAAGAATTTCTTTTAAATAATGTGAAATAGGAGGATTTTCTGAAAACCCCAAATACAGGTTATTTTGAAATCATCTTCTAAAAGGTACTATTTATATTTAGCCATTGTTTAATAAATATTGACTTACAGGAGAATGTTGGGAAATACAAGAGTAGCTAAGAATTATGACCTTTAAGTCATTATTATTCATCATATTTGTCTAGAAATATTGTCAACGATTTTCACACAGTTTATTAATCTGTGATTGTTGAGTTCAGGTATACAACAATGGGCTCGATCTCAAGTGATAAGAATACATAAAATATAGAGTAGCTATATTTGGACACATGTCGGATATAATCTAACAAATGAGAAGATATCTGAAATCAAAACTGTCTTGGAAAAGTCTATAGACTTTCTAAAGCATTCAGTTACTCCAGAAGAATCTATATGTGTGTGTGGTGTGTGCAGCTGTATTAAAACAAGCCATTCGTTCTAAATAGAAGTCCTGTAGCAATGTTGGACAGGTAATTAACACTAAGGATGAAGACTTTGCTTAGTAATACAATGCTCACAAGAGGCCTTGTTAGGAACTCTGGTCCATTGTTTCCATCAGGTTTTATCAATCACAAATTACAGGTAACCATTTCCCTTCTAGTTTTTCATATTTTCAAAAATCATTATGAAGTCAGATAAACAATATTTAGAGCTATTATTATTCTACATATTAAAAATTAGCAACAATTATGAGCATGTTATGTAGAACAAGATATTAGTAAACTGAGGTCCAGCTATGGAAGAAACTAAGTGGGCATCTATAGTTGCTACAGATTTTTCCTCTCACCCCATTGTGCTTACCTTGACTTGGGTCCATTTTGTTGTTGTTATTTCATTTTTTTATTAACATGTATTGCTTTTGTAGTGTTTTGAGCTGGCAAGGATTACTGGGGTTGGAGAAAAGAAGGTCTTTCTTGAAATGTACTCTCTTAGATTATGTAATTTGACTGTTATTTTTGTAGAGTACAGCATTTTTAATAAAACTCAAACAAGTGAAATCAGGATTATTCCTTTATAGTAACTTATTAGTGTTCAGTTCTAACCTGATTTTTAGCAAGATAGTATTTGTCTAGTCTCTCTGTACAAGTATAGGGAGGTTTCTGCAGGATCTATGGTCTCCAGTTTTCCAATTATCTGTTCACATGTGTTATTAGATATTTGTTAATGGTATAAGTGTATAAAATTATAGAAGATTAGTGTTTGAAGGGTAATTGGAGCCTATACACAGACAGGCACATGCACACAGGCATGTATACACATACATGTTGTATTAGCCTTCCCAAGGCAGAAGTCTTCCACTAGTCGCTTTTCCATATAATTTCCTCCAAATGAATTTTTAGGCCAACAGTAGTGGTAACTAATCATCCACTAAGCATTGCCGTCTCCAGTGCTACTTCAGTTCTCCCCTCAAAAACCTCTCTGAGGAAAAATAATGTACTGAGGCAGAAAAAACCTTAGACCTAGGAGCCTAGGAATCTAAAAAGACTTATGACACTTTTTTGAGAAAGGATTTGAGATCGATTTAACCTAATGCTACACTTGGCTCCTGCCACTATTTTTGTTCTAAGGACAACATTCTGCTAAGGAAAGAGACAAGTACCTAAGACCTTCAATCATTCGTGAATAAAAGCTCTCCTGTCGGGCAGTGTTACCTGATCTGCCTTGGTGTCATCTCCTGTTTTCTTTGTGCCTTGCTGATATTTTTAATGAAACACCTGATTATGATATTGTCCTTACTAAAAAGCCAGCTCCTTTATGCTCTAACGAGTTGAAGAAACTTAACTTTTCTTTTAGCCAGGCTATATAAATGGTGTAGTAGTGAGCTTTTCATGACTGTGTAGGGAATGATGAGTGGACCCATTTAAAGGCAATTCCCCTGATCTCTCTTAGCTGAATATAGAGGGGAGTGATCTAGAAAATTCTCTGGCTTGGCAGAGAAACTGCTATTAAAATAAATTGGTTACCAAGCATTTATTATGTTTTATGTTTGCCTTTCATCATAATCCTTCATAATGTGTTTAAACAATTAATTGCCACAATATCCAATCTTCTGAGACTTGAAAAGGGACCCTAGGTAGATCAAAAAGGCTATTTGGGCAAGAGGGAGAAGAGGTTTTTTGTTGTGTTTGTTAATTAATCACATGTTAATTTTGCATTTATTGAATATTCACAACTTAATGTGAATAACCAAATGTACTTAGAGAGACATAGTAGGCCATTATGGTCTTTTCATGCACTGTGCATTCAAGAGTCGAGGGCTGTTTCTTGTTGGGGGCAAAGGGTGTGAGGCAGTGATTCTTGAGAGTTTTCCTGGGTGGGGAAAGGGTTGGTAAATACTTTGTACTTTTATGTAAAGAAATATATATGTATATACCATATATATTTTCTCTCTATAAAGAACTCTCATGTATTCTAACTCTATGCTAGTGTGCAATATTCAAGATATCAGACCATCTGGCTCCATATTCTGTTTTACCTCATATTCCCAGTAATTCAATCAAGCTGAAAAATTTTGTTTCTCAAGTATACCCTTCCCTGTTCTGTCATCAGCAATGAAAATATTTATCCAGTACTTAGTCTGCATAAAACACTTTATCTTATATAATTATGAAACTTTCTTAGGTGGAAATTGTTATTATCTGCATTTCACAGATGAGAAAAATTAAGGCTTGAAGATTTAAGGGACTTGCTAAAGGTCAAATAGTTAGCAAAGAGCAGAGCCAAAGAGTGTTCCAACCAAAGCAGTTTGATTCCAGAACTCTTTGGTCTCTCTGTCTGTCTATCTATCTGTCTGTCTATCTACCTATCTACCTACCTAACTATTCAGTTATCAAAGTATGAGGAAACTTGCTTTCTATCTTACATATTTGAAGCTATTCTCAAACATTTAGTAATCCTTGTTTCTTGGGTCACTAATCAAAGTTAAGAGTGAGATGCTAAAAACTTTCTGGAAACTCTCTGTACCTGGGTGGGCATGTTGATTGATCTCCCCCGCCCAGTAGGTTGATTAGGGAGTCAGTCATTTTGTTGGTAGATAGCCAAATCAATATCCATTGCTCATTTCTTTTGAGTCATTCTTTCTCCTCAGTGGTATTATCTAGGATGCCAGTGTCAGGGTGCAAGAGCAGGGGGCAGGGCGGTCTCTCTTCAGAATGCAGGCATGTATTTATTCTTTCTGTTTTTGGTATAGTAACTTACACCTTGTGTCCACAGACAGCTTTCTATGGAGAGTAAACCTCTCATCTGCCATATTTCTTTCAGTACCTAGTACAGAACATTCAGCACATTTTGGGGAGCAACAACAATAATCAGGTGATGGTTATTTATATGTTTCCTGTTTATGTGATCATTATGGCACAGGAAGAAAAATCTTTCCCAGTAATTATATATTTTTTGTAGCTGTGCTTCATAATTAATTAATAAATAGGAATAAGGTAAAAAAACTGGATAAATTTTGCAATTTTTTAATGCCTACTTTGCATTAAACATACATCAACACTCATTTTCATAATAACCTGCAAGGCAGCTATCACTATACCCAGTTTTCAACTGATAGAATAAAGCTTGGAGAAGTTTTTATTTAGGTAACACACACTTAATAAATCACTTTCACCTTATGTGATGTCCTTTTATTTTGACCCTCAAAGAGTGTTTCTCATGACTGTGATCTGTGAAACCCTGGGGGTCCCCAAGACATTTTCAGGGGTCCCCAAGACCTTTTCAGGGGGTTCTTGAGGTCAACCTATTTTAATAATGAGACAGTTTTTACCATTTTCACTCTCATTCTTCCACAAGTATATAGTGGTGTTTCTAAAGATTGTATAATAAGTGATTATATCATCACTCTTTCAGATAATAAAATGTGTGCTTGTATATTCTTGTGTTTTAAAGACTTCTTAGTATTAAATTTCAGTAGGGTAAATCTTGGTAGATGTAGCCCACATAGACAAAAGCTCTTTGGAGTTCCTCAATAATTTTTGAAGGTGTAAAGGATCCTGAGACCAAAGAATTTGAGAACTGCTGCTTTAAAGTAATACCTTCCTTATATTCCACAGGAATACAATTGATTTTTAGTAGAAATGAATTGGCAATACAGATATTCTTTGACCTTCTTAGTATACTGTGCCTCCCTGACATGGTATATTTTTGGATGTCAGAATCTTCTCTATTTTAGTAGAGAAATTGAACTTTCCTGGAGGATAGGCCTTTATGTGTCCAGTAGAGCAATGTGTCCCACAGAACAGCCCTAATTACAATATATTTAGCTTAATTAGCAAACAGTTTTTCATGAAGACCTACAGTTCTCTCTTTTCTCTTTTGCATTCAATATTATCACAGAAATGCACCTTGGATTCAGTTTACTTTGGAACATTTGATATTGTTAAGACTTCACTGTGTTGCCAGGGATGATGCCTGTACACATACCTTTCTTTGAGGCCCTTTGTTTGTAGTACTTTGACCGAACAAAGTGGCTTCTATGGAAGTTAATCTCTTTGATGTTCACAATATAGAAAAATATATCAAAACTTCTTACAAGGCAGTCTGAAAAACCTAGATATAAGAATTATTGAATCCTTTTAGGTTACTGTCTGATTATTGGGAGACTATCTGGAAAAGCTGCTAAATTAGACACGTTTGTATGTGATGCACACCAGAGAAAATCGTACAACGGGGTTTTTTCCTAAGGTACTGGACTTTGATCTAAGTGTCTGTGAGCCAAACACTGTGTTTTCAGACATTTAGGCTTTATACTCTCTTGCAAATTAGGATGGAACTATTTCGCCGGTCTTAAATATATATATTTAACATAAGAATTATAATAAATTATAATATTTTAGAGACATTATCAGTTATTAGATTTTGAAGAGATTACCTTGAACTTCAAATTATAGAGACCCCAAATTTTGACTCAGAAAAGATTAAATTGCAAGTAGTAAAAAAAAAAAAGTAAAAGTTGATGATTTTTAGTCTATCAAAGGTCCTTAAATCAACTACCTGAGAAGTGAGAACACTTCCCAACATCCCAGCTGTTTTATTTGCACCAGATTTCCTAGAGTTCATGACTAATACTGATTGGGGGGCTTCCCTGGTGGCACAGTGGTTAAGAATCCACCTGCCAATGCAGGGGACACGGGTTCGAGACCTGGTCCGGGAAGATCCCACATGCCACGGAGCAACTAAGCCCGTGTGCCACAACTACTGAGCCTGCTCTCTAGAGCTCATGAGCCACAACTACTGAGCCCACGTGATACAACTACTGAAGCCTGCGCACCTGGAGCCCGTGCTCCACAACAAGAGAAGCCACCGCAATGAGAAGCCTGTGCACCGCAACAAAGAGTAGTCCCCACTTGCCGCAACTAGAGAAAGCCCGCGTGCAGCAACGAAGACCCAATACAGCAAAAAATAAATAAATAAAATAAATAAATTTATTTAAAAAAGTACTGATTGGGGCAGTTGAATCGATTGAGCGGCAATCCCCATTAATCATTAAGACAGCTGAAATGAGCAGATCAGCCACAGGACAGTTTATTTCGTGTGTATGGACATAGCTTTAATTCCCAGCACAGAGAGTCTCAGAGAAATTTTCTTAATACAAATATGTTTTTGACTGAGTACACATTAAAGAGTCATTTTCTCCAGTGCTGTAGGGAACAAGAGCTTAGGGACATGGTCGCAGCATGTTGACACTGCATTTAAGGTTTGTAACAAAGGGCCTTATTCTTTACCCTAAGGGTTAGAAGTGAGCTCTGGTAAATCTACACCAGGAAAACATCTGCAGGTGTTTTCACAGTGAGGATAGAATGAGCCTCTGTCCCCTGAACAAGAATAAAATGCCCCTGTGCATTGTGATTGTAATGCTTTCTGAATTTTCTAAGTTTGCTCTCTCCACATCTGGTTACAAGCAAGGCCTGGATTGTATAAGAGATGGATGCCTCCAAAGAGATTCCCAATTAAAAACTCTGATTCTCCCCTAGGAGTTTCTTGGATGAACACAAAGTCTGAAAGTTAGTGGCGACACAAACGAGGTGCTGATTGTGAGAAAACATTTGAGAAAGAGATGAGCAACATTTGCTGTCTGCATTCAAAATTTCTGAAAGTAAAATATGAAAGAATATTCACAAAATATCTGTGAGGGAAGTTCTATACAATAAGATGATTAAACCCCAAGTTACAGCTTTAATCCATTAAACAATTTTTAAAAACTACTGTAGAATCCACCAACACAAAAGAACTTGGGCAAGAGGGCAGAAGTTCATAAAAATGAAACTTGATTTTGATTTTTGTGAACAGCTAATTTGGAATAATGTAAAACTTTTTTACATTATTCCCTTGAAACATCACTATTTCTGTGAAATCTGTAGGTTGGGGAGTCATCATCTTTCCCCCTTTTAATTATACACCTTTTGAGAAAAATGACTTGTTTCTAAATTGTCAACTACTACTTGCTATCTTTTTTGAACTTATACTTGGCCAAATGTTCCTTAGTTGTTCTTTCTATAGATGCTGGATTTTGATTTCCTTTTGCCTCTGATTGGTACATAAGGGTTGTCTGCTATTCTCTCTCTCTCTCCCTCCCTCCCTCTCTCTCTCTGTCTCTCATATATATGCATACATATGTAATCTTATCAAAAGAGAAAATACTGAGAAGACTAATGAACACAAACAATTGATGTTTTCACTGTTGCCATGGCTCTCTAAATATAATGTTGAGTCACAATAGAAAAATGTCCATTTCAGAAAACTTCTTCTTTCTATGGGTGAATGTCCCCTTTATTCTTGGACATGTCAGGAGTTCTTTGAAGTCTTTTTGGAGCAGCCAGTCATCTGCAGGAAAATTTGACTGGAGACTCAGGATGGTTTAGAATGACTTTCTTATTTTGGACTGTTTCTCAGTGCAAGTTCATGTTTACATGGTGGTATGATGTGTGAATCTATTTGACAAAAGTGTCAAGCCTTCAGGGAGAGTTTTTTGAAGGGTGAAATCAGAGCCACTCTGATAAATAATTCAATATTTGCTCATCATAATACCACAAAATATTTTTATATTTTGTATATGTTAAACATATTTCATATCTGCATCATCATATTAGCATAATATCATATATATAGCAAACTGTGCATGGGAATCAATAAGCCAATATTGAATTTGTTTTAAATACTCTAAGCTTGTATTCAGATACAAATAGTGAACACACATATAAATTTGCAGATCTGAAGTCTTCTCTTTTTACTCTAATGATTTTCATTTTATTCAACATAAATAAATAATTCATCACTTACATGAATGAAGTAGGAGAAATGCAAAAGATAATTTGTTCATAAAAGAAGACTATCTTAGAGCAGCAAGAAGCACTGTTTCTCCACCACAAATTAGAAGAAAAAAAAGTGTGCAATGGTTGAGGGAAAAAGAGAAGAGGGATGTGTATTCTGAGGTCCCCACATCTGGCTTCACGTTTGCGCAGGAGAGTGGATACACAGAGCAGCTGGGAAGAGAAAAGTAGCTACAGTCTCAAAAATATCTCCTTGTCCCCCTAAAGTGGCAGAGAATCAATCAAAACTGTGGTTCAGTATGGGCCACGTGGAATGAGCCAACAGCAACCTTAGCTATGACATGGATACTGATGATGTGGGAGCAGCTTCTCTCCTCACCAGCTCCACTCTCTTGACAACTTTTAGATCCTGAAACTGTCTGCGGCACATCAGGACGGACAGGATCCCTCAACATCATGATGATTAAGTGTCTGGCCTGTAAAGCAAGTGTTTACTGTCATAAAGTTGTCTAGTTAAAAAATATACAGTTGAATAATAAATTTATATTCTTAATTAATGGATTTGGAGATCTGTGATTCTTTGGGGGCAAATATATTATTCCCACATTAGAGGATGGTAACCTGAAGTTCAGAGAGTTTGAATAACTCAAGATCATAAAACTGGTAAACAACAGAGCCACGCTATGTTCACCTCAGTCTGTGTATGCCCAGTGGATCCATGATCCACTTACTGCACTTTTCTATAATCCAGGATTAGAGCAATAGTCTCAGATCATTAAACGGAAGCCACATGAAGAGACAGTACACAGTTGTGCCTTAGACTGAGAGAGTGAATCTAGTTTAAAAGAGGAGTGAGCAGTCTGCAGACCAAAATTGAGTTCCTTAATTCAGTTTACAAGTAATAAAGCTGATGTTTTGGAGTTTTGAGTCCCCATCTATTTCTCATCTGGATCAGAATGTTTAGGGTAAAGCGATATGATTAATATACCAGCATCTAACTATTCACTAACAGCACACATCAGCACGGTATTTGGAAATAGAATTAAAGACAGATTCATGGCTATAAAATCTATTCTTACTATCAGATCTCAGCCAGGTAGTTCAAAAAACTGTGTGTAACATTATGTAACATTGATATATGTATTAAAGACCAAGCAAATTCAATACTTTTAAGAAGCTTATAAGCTAAAGCTTTCACATCTCTTTCATTATAGCCCCAAAGAATGACTCTTTTTTGCTTTATTGCAAGATCATTTTGTATTCCCATCCTCTCTGAATTATTTGAAGAATATTTCTAGTTTATATTTTAGCACTTCGTTTACGTCAGAATTTCTAGTTTGCATTTTTCAAAGTTGTTTTTATTTTGGCTGATATTTATTTATTATCTTAGCAACACTTCTTTATGTTAATTTGACCTTTTCATTTGTCTTTAATACCCTCTTCAACTTGAGTAGCTCCTATTTTGTTAACTTGATGGGGTCAGTACGTGTTTAACCTATGTCTAGGGAGATTTGTTTGTTGTGATTTCTAACCTTATTTTAGTTCTTTCTGTCAGAGGCCTCAAATGAGGAAGGATCATTTTTTTGGGAAGTGGCTATTATAGAAATAATGGAGCAGTAAATGAACATTATATATTGCAGTTTAGACCAATTCAGTCAGTAGAATATCTTTGTATTGGTGTATCTATTGTAAAACATCACAGCACACATTCTAAAAATAATATTTGCCATTATAATATTTAACATTCAGTGTGCCAGGAAACTTTCTAAGAGGTTTATTTGTATTAAGGAATATAATCTCCATAATAATACTAAATACAGGTACTATTATTAAACTCCAATTTACAGATAAGAAAACTGAGATAGAGGTCACACAGCTAGGACCTGTGTGTGTGTGGTTAAAGGGTATGGTCAGTGAAATCATTGCCAAATCTTAATGGAAATGTTACTTAAGAGCCAGGTGAAAAGGTCAAGTTTGATTCATAATTAAAGGTATGGGGTCATTTTTCTCCTCTCCAGACAAAATTGCCCCAGTCCTTGATGGATTAGTACAAGGACCCTTCTTACTCTTCCAGTCTCCTTGGATGATGGCTCACTCACCTTAAGTGTGAGCAGAATGGATGGGCTGATTCAAAGGCCATCAGCTCTGTGATTCAGGGTCTCACTAGAAATTCATTCATCTGAGTCTAGGGCATGAAATATAAATGGCTTCCTTAAGACTCTAATTGACTCCCAGAGACTAAATCTAATGTTGAGCAGAATGCTATTCAGATTGTTAATTAAAATGACTGCAAAGCCTAGTTGAAAATTTGGGGACTTCAGAATCAGAGAATCCAGGGAGCAAGTCTCAGCTCTGCCACCAACTACCTGTGAGACCCTGGACAAATAGCTTCCCCTCTGATGTTCAGTTTCTTCATTCATCACATGGGAATGTCTACCTTTCAAAGTTCTGGGAGTGAGTAGAAACAAGTCATGCAAACACCCATGTACATAGGTTCTCAGTAAGTTTTTTTTTTTTTTTTTTAGATATACATTTTAAAATAATGACTAGAATTATGACTTATAACATTATACGAGAACATACAAGATTTTTAAGAATTTCATGTAATGTCTGAAACATTAATATTAACATATTTCCATTCCATTAACATCCATTTTTTAAATATTTTTTAATTTAATTTATTTTTTTATACAGCAAGTTCTTATTAGTCACCAGTTTTATACACATCAGTGTATACATGTCAATTCCAGTTGCCCAATTCATCACACCACCATCCCCACCCCCCCACGGCTTTCCCTCCTTGGTGTCCATACGTTTGTTCTCTACATCTGTATCTCAACTTCTGCGCTGCAAACAGGTTCATCTGTACCATTTTTCTGATTCCACACACATGCGTTAATATACGAAATTTGTTTACTCTTTCTGACTTACTTCACTCTGTATGACAGTCTTTAGATCCATCCACGTCTCAACAAATGACCCAATTTCATTCCTTTTAATGGCTGAGTAATAGTCCATTGTATATATGTACCACATCTTCTTTATCCATTTGTCTGTCAATGGGCATTTAGGTTGCTTCCATGACCTGGCTATTGTAAATAGTGCTGCAGTGAACATTGGGGTGCATGTGTCTTTTTTGCATTATGTTTTTTTCTGGGTATATGCCCAGTAGTGGGATTGCTGGGTCATATGGTAATTCTATTTTTAGTTTTTAAAGGAACCTCCATACTGTTCTCCATGTGGCTGTATCCATTTACATTCCCACCAGCAGTGCAAGAGGGTTCCCTTTTCTCCACACCCTCTCCAGCATTTGTTGTTTGTAGATTTTCTGATGATGCCCATTCTAACTGGTGTGAGGTGATACCTCATTGCACTTTTGACTTGCATTTCTGTAATAATTAGTGATGTTGAGCAGTTTTCATGTGCTTCTTGGCCATCTGTTTGTCTTCTTTGGAGAAATGTCTATTTAGGTCTTCTGCCCATTTTTGGATTGGGTTGTTTGTTTTTTTAATATTGAGCTGCATGAGCTGTTTATATATTTTGGAGATTAATTCTTTGTTCATTGATTCGTTTGCAAATATTTTCTCCCATTCTGAGGGTTGTCTTTTTGTCTTGTTTATGGTTTCCTTTGCTGTGCAAAAGCTTTTGACGTTTCGTTAGGTCCCATTTGTTTATTTTTGTTTTTATTTCCATTACTCTAGGAGGTGGATCAAAAAAGATCTTACTGTGATTTATGTCAAAGAGTGATCTTCCTATGTTTTCCTCTGAGAGTTTTATAGTGTCTGGTCTTACATTTAGGTCTCAAATCCATTTTGAGTTTATTGTTGTGTATGGTGTTAGGGAGTGTTCTAATTTCATTCTTTCACATGTAGCTGTCCAGCTTTCCCAGCACCACTTACTGAAGAGACTGTCTTTTCTCCATTGTATATCCTTGCCTCCTTTGTCATAGATTAGTTGACCATAGGTGCATGGGTTTATCTCTGGGCTTTCTATCTTGTTCCATTGATCTGTGTTTCTGTTTTTGTGCCAGTATCATATTGTCTTGACTACTGTGGCTTTGTAATATAGTCTGAAGTCAGGGAGCCTGATTCCTCCAGCTCCATTTTTTTCCCTCAAGACTGCTTTGGCTATTCGAGGTCTTTTGTGTCTCCATACAGATTTTAAGTTTTTTTGTTCTAGTTCTGTAAAAAATGCCATTGGTAATTTGATAGGGATTGCATTGAATCTGTAGATTGCTTTGGGTAGTATAGTCATTTTCACACTATTGATTCTTCCAGTCCAAGAACATGGTATATCTCTCCATCTGTTGGTATCATCTTTAATTTCTTTCATCAGTGTCTTATAGTTTTTGGCGTCTTTCTCCTTGGGTTTATCCTATATGGGACTCGATGTGCTTCCTGGACTTGGGTGGCTATTTCCTTTCCCATGTTAGGGAAGTTTTCGACTATAATCTCTTCAAATATTTTCTCGGGTCCTTTCTCTCTCTCTTCTCCTTCTGGGACCCTTATAATGCGAATGTTGTTGCGTTTAATGTTGTCCCAGAGGTCTCTTAGGCTGTCTTCATTTCTTTTCATTCTTTTTTCTTTATTCTGTTCCATGACAATGAATTCCACCATTCTGTCCTCCAGGTCACTTATCCGTTCTTCTGCCTCTGTTATTCTGCTATTGATTCCTTCTAGTGTAGTTTTCATTTCATTTATTGTATTGTTGATCTCTGTTTGTTTGTTCTTTAATTCTTCTAAGTCTTTGTTAAACATTTCTTGCATCTTCTGGATCTTTGCCTCCATTCTTTTTCTGAGGTCCTGGATCATCTTCACTATCATTATTCTGAATTCTTTTTCTGTAAGGTTGCCTATCTCCACTTCATTTAGTTGTTTTTCTGTGGTTTTATCTTGTTCCTTCATCCGGTACATAGCCCTCTGCCTTTTCATCTTGTCTTTTTTCTGTGAATGTGGTTTCTGATCCACAGGCTGCAGGATTATAGTTCTTCAGGTTCTCAATAAGTTTTAGATATAATTTTATCCAAAGGAAAAAAATTCCCACAAAATAGAGAAGCATTTTGATACTTTATCCTAAACATTTCTTTCCAACAATACAATATTTAGAATTTTTTTTCTGAGACCACTGAATAACTTATGTATGGTGACCAACAATTTAATTAATGAGAGTGGTCCAAGCTAATCTTGGGTGACTGAAAGCCATATATTGTAATTCACATGTCATGGTCAGTGTTAAAAAATTAAACACACAAGTTTGCTTCAGAGGTCTTATTCCAACAAAGTGGTTCTGTCCTGGCATTCCTCAACTCTATGAGTGCAAGAAGGTGGCAGTGGGGTTGAGTGAGCTTGTCTTAGCTTGGTCCACTATAGCAAAATACCATAGGCTGGATGATTTAAAGAGCAGACATTTATTTTCCCACAGTTCTGGAGGCTGGAAGTCAGAAATCAAGGTGCCGACGTGTCAGGTTCTGGTGAGAGTTCTCTTCCTGACTTGCAAATGGTGCCTTTTCACTGTGTTCACATGGCCTTCCCATGGTGCATGCTCATGAAAAGAGAAAGTAATCTCTCTCTCTCTCCCTCTTATAAGGACACTCTCTCTTCCTGTTCTTCTAATCTTATTTCTAATTCCATCATGAAAGCCTCATGCTCATGACCTAATCTGAAACTAATTACCTCTCAAAAGTCCCACCTCCAGTACCATCACATTGGGGTTTAGGGTTTCAATATATGAATTAAGTGGAGAACATAACATTCAGTTCATAACAGAGCTGTTTTAAACGTTTCCAAACAGTAAAGTGGGATTCATAGATTTGCCCTCTATAAAGCAGCTCAGGCTAATAAAAACCACAAAATTCTTTTCTATAATTTTATGAACTCTGTGTGGTAACAAATAGTTGTCTCACACTGATCATGAATTTAGATTAATATGTATGATTAATAAAACAGAAAAAATATTACTTAATAAAATGCAGTTTAATGGATAAAATGTTTCAAAATTCAGTGTCTTTGCTGCTGGAAAGAAAAACAGAATAATTTCAGGTCTAGTTGATAAAAAGAATGGTAGCATGGATTTAAGGGAAAGTAATCAGCACATGACTAAGACATGGTGATTGTTTGATACCCTAGCAGGAGGATCTTCCTGGCAGTACTTAACCACATAACAAGAAAAAATTCCAATTAAGCATAAGGAATTTCTGAAAGAATCAAAATATGTGATCTATAAAGTTTGTGGTTCAAGTGACCAGGGAAGCCCTACTAGGACATTCTCAGTCTCTTAGACCTAAAATCAGTGTTTAGAGTGTGGGTAGTCCCAGGGCATCCAGCTTTATTGTGGAGGTGGGCAGTAGAGAGAGAAAGGAGAATGCATATAGAACATGTAACTACAACAGAACAAAGGCAGAGAGCAACTGGGGAGGCACAGCTGGCAAAAGTCACTAATTAGCAAATATTTCACGGAGTGAATGAGCAAAGGCATGTCAGATGAAATAGTGTTGATTACAACATAGTAAGGTGTTGTAGCATAGCCCAGTGTAAGAAGTATACCTTTGCAAGAGAGAGGAATTGAAAAAGAAAGGAAAGAGTTCAGGAGAATGGACAACTATTCGTATAAGGCTTTCATACCAGATAATCAAAGCATTAGTAGTAAAATATCTTGTCATCAAGTAAATGCATAAAGAATATCTAAGTTCCCTGATACATATGCAAGTAGCATAATATCCTCTCTTGACAAAGTATTTGCAGAGTGTTGATCTAATCTTCCTTATTGCTTTTGCAGAAGACTGATGATAACCAACTCAGAGTGATGAGACTGTGACCTACTTCTAAAGATTTTTAGAAAAAAAGGATTTCTGCCACCAATATCCACACTCAATAATAACTTTATTTGTTTATCCCTTACAGTTTACAGAGTGCTTTTCATAGATTTTCTGATTTAGATTTTCACCATTGGTGATGCAGGAAGGACACAGTTTATTTCTGTCCCAGACAAGCAAGGGAAGGTTCATCCAAAAACATGGTCAAGATCAAGTTGCTGAATAAGGACTAGAGTTGGGTCATTAATACAGGTCTTCCAGTTCCCAGTTCTTGCAGCTAAATCCTAAATCTTGTTGACTCTAGATAAATACTGTCAAAAAGTACTTTTTGTTCCTAAACTAGATGTCTCATACAGTAATGAGGATACAATTTTTCTTGATTTTTAAAAAATGAAGATAGAGAATATTACTGGCAGATACCTAAGACATTTAGTTATTAAAAAAGATTAAAATTATCCAGCATAATTGTGTTAACCTTTCTACTTAGGCCATATTTTCTAACTCTTTAATCATCTTAGGTGGGTCTCATTTCACTGTCTAATTATTAGAATTTGTGGTAACCAGTGAGATAAAGTTACTTTACTGTTTCTTGCAAAACACAATCTGTCACAGTAAGATAATTATGTGCAGAAAAAAATGAACAGTTAAGAACCTAACAGCATCTATCTTCTACAAAGGAATGAATAAAAGAACTGCTGACAGTTAAAAGATTATTAAATTGTTCTTTCACAATACAGTGGGGTGAATTAGAAGCTAACAGTAAAAATGTGCTTAAATATAAATTGCCACAAGCCATCTTAAAGAAATGTTATTGTTCTTATAATACTGTGGTTTTAAATTATAGTTCTTGTTTTCACATGTTAAAATTGGAAACTTCATATCCTGGTACCGCAGCCTTAAATATCTTATAATATTGTGTGGTCATATGAAATCCTGCATATAAAAGCATTTTAGGTATAACACTGTGGAAATATGAGTTAAGGACAATAATTGTAGAGTGAATGCTTTACGTTTTACGCATAAGCCTTGCACATATATTGCTCACCCTATAAAGTATTATTATCTATATTTTAGCCAAGTAAACTGGAGTGAGAAGGTAGGAATCTCCTCCAAATACTACACAGCTCTTGTGCTGAACTCAGCGAACAGACTCAGTCTTCTCATTTCAAATATGGGACTTATTCCATTTTTTTCACTTTACTTTTCCAACTATTCCACATGATTCATGCAGCAATTTTCTACTATCCATCCCAGCTAAAAATGTAGGTGACATTCAATTTTAAACGTTTTAGTTTCTTTTATCTCCTCTGTCTATAGTGACAGAATGTACAGAATGTCCTTAATAATAAGAATTCAACTTATTTAGACAATCAGAATATTGATATGTAAGGTTGCTACACTTTTCTGTATGTTAGCTATCATCATCTTTTAGGTGCATGTGCTGGACTTTATTCTTTTTAGAGATAATGTATTTAGTAGTCTGTATTCACTGCTGTAGCAACCTTTACCCAAAACATTGAATTATTTCTGACAAACGTGGAGAAAAATAGCTTCCTCACCTACTGAAACTCAGATGGGATTCAAGCATGCAATTCCTGCCCTGGTTTGAAGGCTTGCAGGAGATTACAGTGACCACTAGTTGCATCCACAAGGGCTTGCCAGTTTTGTAAACCCATAGCCATAGAAGGTTGTTTTAAGGTGTCTTAGTTTAGCTGCTATAACAAAGTACCATAGACTGGGTGGGTTATCAACAACAGAAATGTATTTTTCACAGTCTGGAGGCTGACAGTTCAAGATTAGGGTGCCAGTATGGTCTAGTTCTGGTGAAAGCCCTCTTCTAGGATGCAAACTGCTAATTTCTTGTTGTATCCTCATGTAGGTGAGTAGAATGAGGAAGTAAACTCTTTGTGATTCTTATAAGGACACTAATTCCATTTATGAGGACCCCATCCTCATGACTTCATCTTAATCCTGATTACCTCCCAAAGGCCCCACCTCCTAATACCATCGTGGGTACGGTTTCAACACATGAATTTTGGGGGGACACAAACATCAAGTCTATAATAGAAGAACTGGAAGTAAGTTGGATTTTGTGATTGGTCAGGCATAGATTTTTGAGTCCCAACTCTATCATTCCACTTACTCTGTGTGAATGACTTCAAAACTCAATATTCCTAGGTATAATATGAAACTAATAATTACTTAGAACTCATGCAAAAACTAGCAATAATATTTGAAAGCTACTAGCACTATGCATAGTATGCATTTAATACATGGTGGCTATTATTATCTTTGAAGAATTTTATGCTAAGTTTCGTGTGGTAGAACACTTACTTCTTTCCGGAACAGGTCACACAGAAGGTGTACACATTAGAACCCTCTGTATACTTATACCTCTAATCGCAACCCCTTTCTCCAAATGTACATGTGTGTATTCCTTTAAAAACTAAGATTATTTGGGTTCAGAGCTCCTGCTTCATAGGGTTATTGTGATGATTGCAGGGATAAGATATGTAAAGTGTCAAGAACGATGCCTAACGTTGCAAGCTTACATCATAGTTAACAATTAATGTCATTAGTGGATCCTCCTATCCTTTCTTTATGGAGATCATCCCACCTCATTCTCCTTGACGTCTTCTTTCCCACCATGCTACCCGTATGTTGTGTATTTACAATGTAGATCTGTTTTATTTACTAAATAACTCTTTTTCTTGTCTGCTGTCAACAGTGGTCCCTGTAATATACAAAGCTCAAACTTTCTGTCTCCTCTGTTGTGTCACTCAAATGTAACTCCTCACTCTTTTCTCTGACCTTGAAGAGTCTAGAATCTGTTTGTGTGGTGAGTCTTTGATTATTTGGAATATTTGCATTTTCTATTTTTTTCAACCGCTCAACAAATAATGAAAAAAGGAAAAAATTCCAACTCTGTGCTTGCAGTTCTTGTAGTTTAGGAGAGGGGATATCTCATAATCTTGTAATACAAGGTAGTATATGTGACACAAGGCAGTATATGTGATACAAGGCTGTATATGTAATACAAGGTAGTATATGTAATACAAGACTATGTAATACAAGGTATCACTTGCTAAGTGGCAGATGAGTTGCACACACAGTGGGACTACAGAAGTTCAGGGGCTGAGGAGGTCATTGTGGTCTGGGGCAGCCAGGAAAGGTGGCATGAAAGAAGTAGGCAAAGAGCTGGCCTTCACTTGTAAAGGGTAGTGTTCACTCTAGTTGTGCAGCAATGCACAAGGAAGAAATGGATCAAGCTTGTAATGTTTGGAGTAAATTCTCTCCTTAAGCATTCCCAACTCTTTGAGTTTAAACCTTAAGTGGTTGTCTCAGCTTTCTTTGTCTCAAATACCTACCCACCTTTCTACACAGGCACACAAACACAATCAGGTCTCCCAGTCTTACTGCACAGCACTCCTGTGTATCCAGTTTTCAATCTAGAAGCTGGTAAATGATCCATGACTTTTCTCCCTTATAGTTCTGAGTCTCTAATCAATCACAAAGTGCTATTGATTCTCCTCCTAAATATCTCTCCGATCTCTCTACTTCTGTGCATCACCAGTGCCACCACCCGATCGGGTCACTGTTGTTTTGTGCCTGGAACAGGCTCCTACTTGTTCTCCCTAAGTCCAGTCCCCACGCAGCACCTAGAATGACATTTCTGAAATATAAATCCAGTTGCTCTTTCTGCACCTAAACAGAGTAGCTGCTTTCAGGAAAGATATCGCCACAGTGGAATAGCTGTCACCTCTATGCCTAGCAGTGTTGGGTCCACAGTGGCATTGCCAGTGGTCTTGGTGGGTAGTGCCAGTTAAGGTGGGCAGGCATTGCATGTCCAGGGGGAAGTTGGACCTCTAGAATGTGAGTGGATTTCCCTCTGAGCATCTTTGATACTTTCTTTGAGGTTCCCAGATACACAGCAGGAGATAGAGAATGTTTGAGGGTATTGGTTGATGCTCTTTAGCTTGACTAGGAAGGGCCACAGTAGTTTTGGGTATTAAAGTGTTCTTATTTGCACTCACCAGCTGGAGGCAAATGAGTTCAACACTAATATACAATTAGTGATTCAGTACTTCTCCGTGATCTATTTGTCCTGCATGGGATACTCTCCCATATCTGCCCACCCTGAAGTTCCTTATTTTCCTACAATACCCAGTTTATTTTTTTAAAAAGTCTTTATTGAATTTGTTACAGTATTGCTTCTGTTTTATGTTTGGGTTTTTTGGCCCCAAGGCGTATGGAATCTTAGCTCCCCAACCAGGGATTGAACCTGCACCCCCTGCATTGGGAGGCGAAGTCTGAACCATTAGACCACTAGGGAAGTCCCCTTACAATACCTAGTTTAAAAAGACACTTTCTCTGAGAAAATTTTCTGACACCCCCTGCCCCCAGGCAGATTTAGGGACACCTCTGTTCTCCCACAGTGCTCAGCTCCAACCTTGTGGCTGGGTTGTTATCACAAAACTTTAGTCTATATGTGTCCTCCGTATATTGCTCACATCTACTTGCTCACTGATACCCCAAGGGCCACCATCCTGCACATGGCAGTCACTAAAGAGCTGAGACAGACTTAGAGAGAAGACTTGTGTGAAAACTTGAAGATCAAGATTTTTATGCTCCCCAAAACCTGGAAAGTGTGTGTCTTTGGAAAAGGGGGAAGAGGCAGATTGGAGAGAAAAGGATTGTTTGTCCCAAGGGCCCAGGGCTGAGTATATGGGAGCTTTATAATTTATGGTGGCATAGGTATGAGGGGAAACCTTTCCCCATCCATCCCCAGTTCACCAAGTAGGATCTGAACCACTTTAAGTTTTTGATGAAACAGGGCGAGCCTACTTGCTGAAATTCTGACGTCCAAAGGGTTACTGACTCATTCTGTAGATTTTCTGTGAACGTTAGGGGTACTGAATTAAGATAGTGCAGCATGGAAGGAACATTAGGAGTTTTAAGACGTGAATGAAAGGAGTTAGGAAATTAGATATATTTGCTAGATGAATATGTTCTTGAGATCTGCTGTACAACACAGGCCTGCAGTTAACAATACAGTATTGTGCATTTCAAAATTTGTTAAGAAGGTAGATATCATATTAAGTGTTCTTACCACACACAGAAACACAGACACACACAGACACACACACACAGACACACAAAAACAACTAAAAGAACACAAGGAAATTCTGGGAAGTGTTGGATATATACTTCTTTGATTGTGGTGATGGTATCACTAGGTTTGCATATGTCTAGACTCATCAAATTGCACATATTTAGTATGTACAGTTCTTTGTATAGCAATTGTATGTCAATAAAGCTGTTAAAAAGATATATTTACAATAATTATATACCAACTGAAGAGAAAGATGAAAGTAGAAGAAAATTACTGGCATCTTACCTTTGCTTGATGGCAACTTTGCCTTGATTTTTCTGATTACTAAAGAGAAGATGTCTAGAGCCCACCTCTATTCCTTTCTTATAACCCACTAAATTAGCTGAAAATTTTTGTACAGAAGCTTTAAGGCCAATTCTTGCACTTAAGCCAGGTACCAGCTATTGTCGTTTCTGCTTCATTTACTTGCACTGAGCCAATCTCCTCCCTTCTTATCTACCTTTGATTTGAATTGTTTTGACTTGAATTGTGAAAGCAACTACTTTTTTTCTTTTCTATAAAAGTTTTTAAATTAATTAATACTTTTCAATTCATGGTTCATTTATACCATGGGTATAAAAAGGTAAAGGCCTTTCTCTTGTTCAGTAACTGATGAATTTCCTTTTCCACATGTTCATCTTTGCCAGTCTTATTTTGAAAGAAATTTATTTTTAAAGGAGGATTTAGAAAATTAAGATATATATGTATTTATTCATTTGTGAGAATTTAGAAAGTAAAAAGGAAGAAAATAGTATGGTTAGCCATTTACTCTGTAATAAACGTTATTAAGATCTTGAAGAATATACTTAATTTATTTATCATTCATGTGTTTGTGTGTATTTACAAAGTGGGATCATAATGTGCACAGATTTTTAAAATCTATTTTTTCCAAATAATTCTACAGTATATCATTAGTATTTTACAGCATGATTTTTAATGATTGGTTCATACTCCATTTTACAGATGCACCATAAATTTAACTAACCTTCTGTTGTTGAGCATGGAAATGGTTTCCAGTTTTTTGCTACTATAAGCAACACTTGATGACTATCCTTATAGCTAAATCTTTGCTTGCTCTCACGATTTTTTTCCTCTGGATTTGTTGAGTAACTTTACGTTTATATTTTAAGGCTTTCAACACAGATTGCCCAACTGTCCTCAAGAAATGCTTTACTAATTGGTATTATTACCAACTGTGTATGAGAATGTTTACCTCCTTATTACACCTCCCATTCTGTAGATACCAATTCTTGAGTTTGGTGAAAATCAGGACTTCTCTCCTAAGGAAAACTCCATGTCCCATATAACCAGCTGTTAATTACATGTGAATCATGTATCCATCAAAGTCCTCCTCCTTCCCCCACTACATTGAAGAGAGGCTTTTTCACTGACAAACCTCAATGTTTTTTTTTTAATATTTTTTTCACTATCTTTCCTTTATCTTTTGAATCTTAAGATCTTCCTGACACAAGAACAGAGGGATATATGATCAAAGAAAGAAAACATTGTCAGCATTAGTTTTCTTTCCATTTGCAAATTAAAGGGAGATACGTATAGAAATACATATGGAGCGCTAAGGAATTGAAAGTTACATGGAAAAATACAGTAATGAGCCAAGAATATAAACGGAAACCATGGAAATGAAGGTGACCTGCAGAGAGGGTAGGTATAATATAATATAGTACTGATTACAGCTTCTGACACACACTGCAAGGGCCACTAAGAAAGTGCATTCTAAATGAATTTACAGCATTGATGACATAAACACACATACACACGCACAAAGATAAGAGAGAAAAGACATCATGTGCTAACCACTGTGTGTGTGTGTGTGTGTGTGTGTGTGTGTGTAGGGGACAATGGAAGAATGTGAAACAAATTCAAGTAAGCATTTATTTTAAAATTCCAGAATTCCTTTCTTTTTCTGAAAGGATCAGATCATTGAAAAGACGTTCAAAATTAGAAGCTTATCTGACAAATAGAGAATTGCTAGAACTCAGGTGAAGGATTCTGTTACAAACATAAATTTTACCTGATACAAATAAAGGTGGAAAGGAGAGACGTAACATCACTAGTTAGCAGGAAGGGATTCCCTTGTGGTGTTCTAATAGAACTGACTGATACCTTCCATGTAATATATTTTAGTCTATTATAATAACTTTTACTACAAAAGTTCTTGAACTAGAGTTCAATATTAGAGAAAAACTTCAAGGAATTTGTAATATTTTTAGAATGAAGAAAAAATCTGCAAATTTAAGTCTGTAGTCCCTATAAGAAATTAGAATGGGTGCCCTTGAAGTGTAATTCTAAGTTCTAGACTTCTACATCCTTAGAGAAATGAACAGCACATAATTTTAATCAGAAAACACATGAGTTGTGACAAGTACTCTTTTGTGCAGTATAACCAATATGTGTAATAGTTTTAATCCTTACATATATGAATACTTTGAAGGTAGGATTAATTCATAAAAAACACCAGTGGTGTTAACCATTTCCCGAAGTGATCATTTCAAAGAAGAAATCAAGCAAAAAATGTCTTATGCTTAAAATCTATTATTTGATTCTAACTCTGTAAAGAATGGGATTGTAGCAGTATTTTGCTATCAAGCCGCTGGTTCGTTCAGATTCCCTCATTCCCTCCTCTCTTTGTGGCTCATGTTTGCTCAGTGACTGTGTAGAGGCCTTATGTAGTCCGTGGAGGCCTTGGTCACCAGTTTAACTGTGTATTATGGCAGACCCAGAGCTGTTTTTGAGGCAGATTTTGGCTTTGCCTTTCATAGGTACTGTCTGAGTTTGCCCCTCTGCATAGGGCACATTTGTGGCCATGCAGTATGCAAATGCCCAACTCCACGGGGCACTGGTCACACTGAGCTGTGAAACACGGCTCACTATCTCTCCAGAGGTTTCAAAGGCCATCAACTTGGGCATGTTTCTTGGTTAATCTCACTGATTTTCAGAAGAGAGCATTTACCACATCTTTCACTGGTTTGATTTCCAAAGCTAACTGGCATATACGTATGTACAAAACAGATGTAAGTCCAAGGTTAAAAGCTTGGAACTACCTGCTGTTTCTCTTGACATAGAAAAGAGCTCCAAAGAGGCAACAGAACCTCCCAGTCCTATTAAAAAAATGAGAAGGAAAATAAGAACAAGTGAAATGTTCTAGAATTGTAAAGAAGGTAACCCTTTAGTGATTTTGAGAGAGCACCTTTTGGAGCATGGTAAGAAAGTTAACCCTGATTATAGGAAGTTGAGGAGAGAATACATGGGAGAAAATAGAGTTAAGACTCATAAGCCACTCAGATTTTAGCAGTAAAACAAAAGTGAAAAAGACTGAAAGACGCAGCAAGATCTTGGGTGTTTTTTTGCAAATTTGGGGAGAATTTTGGGGTGTTATTGCACAGAAAGAAAGGAGAAAGAGAAAGTGAAGATATTGGAAAGGAAAAGAAAACACTGGGTGGGTGAAGGGTAGCGAGGCACTGCTGGCTTGGGAGGGCGTGTCACTCCTAGCCCAGGTAGCATGGTGGGCCATGGAGAAGCACTTGCACCTCTCCTATAGGAGGCCAGATTTTGGATGGTGTCCAGATGCCTCTGACATCTAAAGTCTTCTTTAGCTAAAAATGCATGTTATTACTAATAGCTGGGGTCTTTACTGGGGTACTGAAATCTGTGCTATTTTCCCCAAGCCTTTGGTTCTGGGGGACCACACATAGCTACAAACTGAGCAGTGCCTCATGTCAGGGAGGTTAATCATGTTGTACTAAAACATAAAAGAGATGTCTAATGCTCCCATGCACACAATTTGCTCATAACTCTTCCATCCCTTTCCGCAAAACACCATGGGGAGTATATCTTTCTGCTTTTACATGCATCTCAGATTACCCTCTAGTAAATTTTTTCCTTTCCCAGACTGCTGTTAGTGCTTACTCTGTCTATCCTGGTTTTGCCTGTAGAAAACATTCTCGGGAGAAGCCGGGAAGCACACACTGAGGTTTGCTTTAGGGCTTGCACTGCCCAGGGTGCTCCTGCCACAGATCAATGGTCACAGTACAAGGGACAGTAATGCTCACTTTCAAAAGATTAAAAGTGTCTTTTCTGAGCACATTTTATACAGTCACATAGAAGCTAGCACATAGCTAGTCATGTTTGGTCTTTTTCCCAGAGATAATTCTTTCTACAGCAATTTGAATGTTGAATCTTATAGTGGATTTATTTTTTTGAAACACATTTGACAAGAGGCAGACGAGTGACAATGAGGTAAATGGGTCTCCTAGTTCAATCACTATAAAATGAAAGAACTTTCAATCTGGTGGGACTGTTGATTTTAATTGTATGGGAGGACTGCACTTTAGGAAGGATTCCTATTTATATTTCAAAGGAAGCAAAGCTTATTCTATGCTTTAAATTTAATAAATAAACATATTAGTGTATATAAACTCAAAGGAACTTCTGTGCTATCATCATCAACTTGGCAGGTGTTGAGTCCAGAAAAAATACAGTATGGTCACATAAAATTAAGCCTTTTGATGTTTCAGCATTGTCTAGGCATGAAAAAAAGTCCCCTGCCTCTTGAACTATAACTAAAAACCTGTTTATCAAATATAATGAGTCAAAAGAGAAAATGTGAGGTTAAAGAGAAATGTGAGTCATGAACAGTGAGGTGCTCCATTCCAAAGATTCATAATATGAATTTTTTTAGAGTTGTATTACTTCAGAGTAAAAGACTGCGTATAAGTAGCCATGATATTCAACTGCTTTCCAAAGTGATGGAAATAAATCTGACATCACTTTGAAAGTAACACCTTGCTCTATTAGGGTAATAACAACTACTGATGAGTGTCCATGATGAGCTAGACATTATGCCAAGCATTGACCTCTGTTAGCTTGAATTTACATAAAAACCTTAAAGGTTAGAAACTATCAACCCGTTTCATCCATGAGGTGAGGCAACTGGGGTTGAGAGAGAAACTGTTGTCAGATACTTTGCATATAGAAGTGCCTGGGCCCTAAAGACCACGATCTTTCCTCTGTCTCTTGATGCTCATTCTATTGTAGGATATTGCTGTCTGATGAAAGGTTAAGGTACAGCGTGACAATATGCCAAGCAAAGTAAGTCAGTTGAATAGAAAATAGTCATTTTCTATTATAATTAAGTTAAAAAATTAAAAACGGAAAGATGCACTTTGAGATTAAGTCAAATGTTGAAAGAGTTGTTGATGTCTCCAAAAAAGCACTGCATTGAGATGTGGCTGGGGAGCCTTGAACAGACAGACGTTACCAGGAGAGAATAACTCTGAACCCCTTTTTTTCTGGTTCTCCTTAATTCATCTTTGAATTCCCTAGCAAATTACCTAAGATCTTTGGCTCATTAAATACCTATTCCAAGAAGAGAGCATGAAAGGAAAATCTCCACCCCAGACGAGGAGACAGCAGTAGTGGAACATTCTACTGCCACTTCCACAGTCTTGCCCAGGCAAAAAGTCTCCCCCAAATTCCCTTTCCACTTTTTCCTTACATATAAATGAATAAGCCTCTCTCATGTCAAAGATTTTCACAATAACTATGAAAAAGTAGACATAAATTTTTTCAAATTTGGCCTGAAATATTATCTGGATCTTTACAGAATAAGTTTGCCAACCCCCTGCTCTAGATAGATCAGGTGATTTTAGTTTGGATCATTCTTTTTATGTTGCATAATCTTAACATAAATATAACTAACTTGGAAAGGCAATTTTTCCAGTATCCCCACGTGTAGGGCAAAGATGATGAATGAGCTTATGTCTGGTACCTGTTTTCTGCGGCGGAATCTTATTAAATGCCTCAGCTAGCCTTTTTGAAGACATATAGAGATGTTTGCTGGTAGGAAATTAATGCTGACCAAGTTTCAGAGTTCTTAACTCTTATCTTTGTGTTCCAAACATGAGATCACCTGATAAATTATTCTTTCCAGAATTAGACCAGCAGGCCAATCCATCTATTTTCTTCCTCAGAAAAACAGCAACAAAGACTGACTCTTTTCTTTCATTATTCACAAGTGAAACGTCATCAACTACTTTATCAGACTCCTATGGTGAGAGTCCTAACATGCTCTAAACTTAAATTCAGCATCAGCCATGTGTGAACAAGCTTCAAAGGCAGTTTCCATCTTCCCTGTCCTTTTAGAATTACAGCCTTGAAACCCCTGAAGGACGTGAGGGCTTCTCTTGAGAAAAGTCGGGCTACAGTCTAAGGGTGAATGGTGTTCATAGAGACACTGAAGAAGCCTGATGTTTGAAGTTGCGACCGAGCCTGTTCTGCACTCTTCAGACAGCCCGCAGGACTTCCTGTCTTGTTTAATGCACCAACGGGTCACTTCATGAAAAGTCACAAGTTGCAGTCACAGTGCTGTTATTTCCAACTGCTCGTTCACTTGCTAAAACACAAGCAAGAACTTCACAAATAGAATTTCCTGAGGCCAAGCTAATGGATGCACTGATGGGCAGTACGATGAGGTAAGAACGACTACGTGTTGGGATCCGAATGACCCAGGTTTAAACTCAGATTCTGCCATTTCCTCTTTAATGTGGCAACAGGCACCTAAGTCCTCTGAGTCTCGGTGCCTCACCTGGAAAATGGGATATTTCCCCTGGGTTGTTTGAGGATTAAGTGTGGTAAGTCACATACCTAGTTGCAAATCTAGCAGCTGTTCAATAAACATTATTATATTATTTCCATCTACTAGGAAACATTTTTTATGTTTCGGGACATATGATGCTTAAAACTGTACCACTAAAACACTGTATTCTTAAAAAAGGTCAAAAAACATACGTATATACACAAGCAGATGCTACTTAACTTGTATGTAATGTAAACATAACCTTGACGTAACTTAATGGGGAAGAAACCTCCAGTCTAGGTCTAATAGTGTGATGATTCACCTCTCTGGCTTATAGTCCTTATCAGCAAAGTGAGAAAATGGAAACAAATGCTCTTGTAGGGTGGCATAAAATGTCCGTTTCTGTGATATTCAGATCCTGATTCCTTTATGGGAATGCTTGTGTATTCCTCACAGGTCTCAAAATCCATTCTCCTTATTTCTTTATTTGAAGCTGTACATATTACCAGTTGCATTTATGCTTGGCTTGGGAATGTCATTTTGTACTTTAATATGAGTGTTTGGAAATGTGCATTAAATAAAATGATGGAGTCCCACTCTCAGGCTTTTTATTCGGCCTTCTGCTCAAAGCTGTCCCTGGCTTCCTATCCCATGTGGAATGGCTAAATCACATCACATCTCTTCCTGCTGACATGTATTGGATTAAGCTGGCCTCTTCTGTACTCTATTTCTCTCTCACTCTCTTGCTTTCCCTTTCTCAGTGGGTTTTCTCATCACTACTTTCCTCATTTGGGGAAGATAATGAAGTACTTTGGTTTAAACATATCCTGCTGATCTGTAGATGGCAAATGGAAATGAAAGCCAGAGATACTGAACAATATTAACTATTAGCTATTCTGTTTAATTATATCAGTGTGAACCATGAAAAATAACTAATTGATCAAGTTATCTTCCAGAGAATAATTGTTATTTACACTTTGTTTTTGTCTTCTTGTGGCTGATTTTCTTCACAGGACTGAAATGGGGTCTCTGTTCTCCTGAGACTCATGCTTTACTCTCTCTTTTTTATATCATGCTGCAAGCTATTATTATGAGTACAATAATGAACAAAATAAATCCTCTTACTGTAGGCAGATAATCTCTACTCCATGACATAATTATCAGATCTCATGGGAATTTGTTCTTAAACTCACTTCATAACGATGGCTCTTTTCTCTGAAGATGCTTCATCACCTCTAATAGAATGTAATCACAAACCAGGGTGGGATGTGCAGTAGTTGTTTAAAATTCATCTCCTAAGAGGAAAGGAATGGGGTAAGTTAATTATATCTAATGGCCCTTGATCTCCCAAGAGGGTAGTCCTTCCCACCTGACAGAAAAGCCAGGAAATTTAAGTAGCTTAACTGTTTTGTAAAAGGTGAGTGGTCCACTTGTATTATATGTCAAGGCTACTGTCTAAAGGAGAAGCACTTAGAATTGCATATTCCTTAAAGAAAAACTGACAAGCAGAATAAGGGTCAAAGCTAATACTATAAAAATAAAAGAGGAAGAAATCCCTTTGAATTTTAAATCATCTAACAGTCTACAAATATAGGTTTTTCACTTAATTATAGCAACTATCTTGAAGGTTTTACATATTGGCAAATATAGCAGATAATGAACTATTGATCCGAAAGAAGTTCAGGAAATGCAGAGCTTAACTAAATTGTCTGTTTTCCGTTGGAAGGTAAATTGATGTAGTAGGAGAAGGGGGGGCAATCTATTGATTCACTCCCCAAATCCCTCTGATTTGTACTGACAAAAGAAAGGGAAAAGAGCTGAATATACTCTATCTAAGCCTGGTTTTCATCTAAGGAATAATCCTGCATAGAGAGAAGTACTTGGACCTCCTCAAATCTGATATCATTGTCATGATAGCCTACCTGGTAACCCGTTTTGAGTTTTATCAGCACCACATGTAAAAAAAATAGCAGCTGAATCTTTCACCTAGAAGGAGATGCTTGCCATATAGTACTAAATGAAGTGCTGTGGATTTTATCTTGCTGATAAGAGACAGGAGTACAGATAATCTTTCCTAGGATGTTTTCCTTTTCACTCATGTCTGAAATAAAGTGAGTTGAGGCCAGGTTGTGGTGGAGATTCTTACTTCTGAGGAGAGGTGGACTACTTTACCTCTAATGCCCCAGCCAGTCTTAAAATTCTAAGCTGGATCCTATCACACAGCACAGTAAGCAAGGAGAAGAGAATCTCAATGAACTGGGAATTCCCAGAAGTTCATTATCTCCATTAGATTCCATTTTAACATAATTATCCACGTACTTAACAAATATCCATTGTGCACCTACTATGTGCTGGTCACAGTGTCTGGTATTGTGGGATCAAAAGGTGAATTGGACACAGTTTAATTACTTGGGAGAAACAAGCAAATCCACACCAAAATGTAATAAGCTCTATGACCAACACACAGCCACAATGCTAAGAGAAAACACAGGAGCATCTAAATTATCAAGGAAGGAAGTTTCCCCAAGATCTGAGTAATTGGAACAACAGATCATGCCTTGTACATCCAGGAGGAATGTATGGAGGCTTGATCTGCATGACTCATTGGACAGACTTAAAGCAGGATCTACAGCAAAAATCACAAATACTGAAAGTATCAGAGATGATGTTAGAGGAACAGAGGGCAGCCAGTCAGTCAAGGAACTTGTGCTAATCAAGGAGTTAACACTTTACTAACAGGAAAGCCCTGTGGAGTCACTGAAAGACTTAAAGCGGAAGACTGATATGACCACACATGTGATTTAAATACAGCTTCTGGCAGCTGTGGGGAAGGCACATGTGGGAAACCAAGGCCAGAGCAGGAAGAACACTTTAGAAAACATGGAATCAATGCAAGAAATGATCAAAGCCTGAATAGTAATCATTAACTTTAGCTAAATAGGTGTCATAAACCAGTAGGATGCTAAGTATTCTGTAAACACTATTTCATTTAATCCCCACAACAAACCTATGGAGTAAGTACCAGATACCCATTTTAAAGGCAAAGGAACTGAGATTCAGAGAATTTAGACACCTTGATTGAGATTGCACAGATATTGGTAAACCAGAATTTGGACAAACAAAATCAGGTTTATTTGACTTCAGAATGCATGTACCAGGAGGCATCAGACAGTACTTCCAAGGTCAAAGGTAAGAGGAACTTAAGTGTCAGTTCTACCATCCACCAAAAAAAATTCAGGTGCAGACACAGAGCTTGGGGGAAGAGATACTGAGATATTTGTGGAAAATGCTGAATATGAGCTGCCTGTTGGACACCTGAAGAAAGATGTCCCCTGAGCAGTTATATATTAATATTTATGTGGAGTTTAAGAGGGTCTGGGCTGGATGTCCATTGACAGGCCAATCACAGAAAGTCACATAAATAGCTACTCACTCACAAAGAGGTATAAAGTGAAAAGAACAGCAGGTCAAGACAAAACACTGGGAAACAGTACTAAGCAAAGAGAAGCCCATGAATGAAGTCAGAAGGGTATCCAGGATGAGTCCAGTGTAAAGTCAACCTATGAATGTCAATTATACATTTTATGTACACAGGGTACTGCCTTGGGCCCTGTAGTTGATGCAAGAAAGCAGTGTGACATCAGGATTTTCCCTAAAAATTATAAAAGTGACATTGGGAAGAAAGTCTCACACACACACACACACACACACACACACACACACACACACTGTTAAAATTATACAAAAATTCACAAAACCACTAAGCAAAGTAAGAAATATCATCAGGCAGAACACCGTAAATTTCCTGTGAGTGGTTTATGAAAAAGGGTTCTAAATTAGGAGGATTAATAAATCACTGGGTGAACTGGGTGAATAAGAAGGGATTTATGGAAAATATAAAAGAATTGCTTTCAAATTTAGCTGTGCATCAGACACAACAAGACATCTTGTTTAAAATGCAGATTTCTGGGCCTTTCCCTCAGTTAATCTGATTCAGAAGTTTGGAATTGGGCTCAGATATCTGAATTGTTAACAAGGACTCCAGGTGATTCTGAAGAAGATGATCCATCAATCCCAACGTGAGAAATACTATTTTAGAGAATGTTAAAATGTGGACAGTGGTGTTGAATGGTGTCTAGGGTGTGTGCTGGGAGAAGGAGTGAGTGTTTAAGGTGAAGAAAAGGCAAGAATGAAATCAAGACAACATAAGAAATGAAAGACTAATTTCACAGATAGTCAGTAGAGATGGAAGTGCCAAACAGAGGCCTCCCTCACTAAGAGAACCTTGATTAGCATCGAAGAATTTGTTCTCAGCTGAAGAGATCTAGTTGGTACTTAACGTTGTGTCACTCAATAGAATTTTGCTTTCTGGAATAGATAATGTGCGTCACATTGCCCTTATTGTTGGAGAGTCTACAAGTTCTTCTGTAGATATGCTGAGTTTGAGGTCCGTAGGAAGAAACTAAGACATGAGAAAGAATGAGGTTGAAGTGGTTTGGTCAAAATCATAAAATGCTCCATAGCAAGTAAAATATATAGATTTGATCAAGTCATTTAAGTTGCCCCATAACCATTTGTCAGCTAGGCAGTCATAGCATTCTGTTTCATTTAGGCCCTTACTTTTGAGGATTATGACAGTTTCAGAAGACCTTTTTGCTTCCTACAAAGTGGTGTTTAAACCTCATGCTTAAAATACACTAACAGACATTAATTACTGTTAGTAATAACGCATGAAGTTACTCCTCCAAACTATAGATGTGAAAATACAGGTAAAAAGTGGGAATTTAATCCAAGACTCTGACAATGAGTTGACATGCCTTTGCTTGCTTTTATTTTGACATTTATTTTATAAGATTTTGTCAGTAGCCCATAGATTTATTTGTTTCAAAAAACAACTGTATTTTGAGGTAAAAGAGAAAAGAGAAAAGGAGAGGAAATTAACAAAGTGCAATGTTTATTTTCCTGGCTTTTTCTGTCTTAAATCCTGATTCAAATACTCTTTCAAATACTTAATCTCTAATTGCCTGGGATGCTTGTCTTTAGCGTGTTTTGCATGGGAGTTAGCTTCTCAGCAAAATTCCTCTGTCTCCTAAAGTCAGAAGTCTCTTTGGAGGTACATCTTCACCTAAAACAAAACCCTTCATTTTCTATCTTTTACCTTCTACTCGGTGTCAAGTTTCCTCTCCAGCTCTCCAATACTTCTTAGCTTGTCCTCTGTTAAATTGGAAAATGACTGTCATCTCATAAAATGTTGTGCATCCAGGGCTTCCCTGGTGGCGCAGTGGTTGAGAGTCCGCCTGCCGATGCAGGGGACATGGGTTCGTGCCCCGGTCCGGGAAGATCCCACATGTCGCCGAGCGGCTAGGCCTGTGAGCCATGGCCGCTGAGCCTGTGCGTCCGGAGTCTGTGCTGCGCAACGGGAGAGGCCACAACAGTGAGAGGCCTGCGTACCGCAAAAAAAAAAAATATTGGGCATGTCAACGTTTTGATTTCAAATATCTTATTAGTAAACAAGACAGATATATCAGGTGATTCAGTCCTCTAAAGGCCAAGCAGAGAAATCATTATAATTCCAGAACAGTAGCAGTAAACACTTCCTTGTGGCCTTATTCCAATGTCAGTATTTCATTTTAATGTTAACTAGATCTCTGCTGTTCATTGTGAAATCCTTGAATGTACTTAACAGCCTGCTCAGAGTGTATTGCATTTATGGGGGTGACCAAATGAAGCCTGAAAATGTATTGTAAGGAAATGGTGCAGATTATATGGGAGAGATTCCTTCTGATGTAGGGTTGAGCAGTAGCATGAAAAATGTAAAGGTTTGAATAGAACAGTGTTTAAACAGGTACAGTCATGCCTGTTATCATTCTTCATCATGTGTCTCCTCTATTTAGTATATTTCTCTTAATTCTTGATTAGCAGCTGTCAGAGCTGTCCCTAGAATATGATCACACTAATGTCATGGTTCAGATACCATTCTGCAGTTTGCAGAGCATTTTTCAATGAATCGTCTTTTTGATGTTCTCAACAACCCCAAGAAGCCAGCATTATTATGGTTACTTTATGTATGAGGAAAAGGAGGATGAATTACATTGACCCAAGATTGCTAGCTGAGTAAGGATGGTCTTCTTCCTCCCAGCGGAATGCCTATTTGTTTGTGTTTGGTTTCCTTTGGCTGTCTCACATGCACTCTGTAGGCTGTGACTTTGACATATGGTCCTGTGGGCCAGCAGGGCCCTGCCCCCCTATGTGGAAACTGTAAAGGGGCCAGATCCCCTTCTTCCTAGTGCCTGGCAGCAAGGGGGCAGCTCATTCATTACCTGCACTGGGTCAATTTAATTGAATTTGAGAAAAAATGAATCTTGAGAAAATCAGAGATACAGGAACAATGAGGATATACTTCTGTTAGCTGTGTTTGCTGATGGCAGCGTTTGTTAGGTCCCACATATGGTAAAGCTAAATATTTAAACATTATAAATCCTTCTAAGACCTGTTTAATAATACAATATATTTCTATTCTTATACCTTGACAAATGTAATTTTCATTAAAACCGAGGTGGCCAGGATTGAATTAGAATTCTGAGATCCCTTGGAATTGTGTGCTAGATTTTAAAAGCTTAGGGAAAGTGGACCTCTGGTGCTTGGCCCTGGTCTGCCGGCCCTCTCTCTTTCTCTTACTGCTCCTGGCTCTGTCCTGCTTTGTAAGGAGCTTTGTGCCCATACATGTGGACACCCTGGTCTGCAGATCCAAGCTGCATTCATATTTCCCAACAGAAAGCTCTATCTTGGCCACCCCTGTCGGAGGCCCATTCTTGAGTGGGTAGAGCCTGTGAAGAGGCCTGCCCAGGCTCTGGAAGTAGGTTCAGGATATTTGTGCAGGGAATTCTGGGGTCCTGTGTATCCAGAGCATGGTCAGGAAGGCAGGGCTTGGGCTGTGGGTCAGCATGTTCCCTTAGCTTCATAGACTCTTGCTTCAGGAAGGTCACATTCAGAAAAGGGCCAAGGTGTGCATTTTAACCTTCCTGCCTGGACATGAAGGCAGTACTAGGTGGTGGTATCCCATTCAGGAAGTTGTTGCTTCTTGGCTTCTAGAATCCTTTTGGTTCTTGCTGGTTTTCTAAGCACGTCTTCTTACCTTATTACTTTATATCCTCTGAGCCCCCTGCATACGCCTAGTCTATTCCTTTGGCTTAGAAGAGCCAAACTCATTTTTGTTGCTTACAACAGGAAATCTTGTTTGACACAGTCTGTCATTTTTTTTCCCGCACAGGATGAGGATGGTATGGGGTCAGCAGTGACTGGACAGTGATGGATGGAAACACCCTGAGCAGCGGTAAGTACAATTTATCAGTCCATGGTGAATATTCCACTATCCTCGTGCAAAAACAGGTAGGTAGGCATTCTCCTCTGCCTTTCTGTATATTCCATCAGGCTCACTATTTCTTACCATCTTCCTTCAGGGTAACCTGAGTTAACCCCTCAGCTGAAATATGGAGGGAGTGACACAGTGCCTTGTGCTGGTTGCTGTAAACACTACAATGCTATTTAGTTATTTAAAAAACAATGAAAATTATCTTTCAGGTTACCAAATCAACAGAAACCCATTTTAGGAAAAACTTGTAAATATAGATAAGCAAAAGGAAAGACATGCACCCATAATCACCACCCAAAGATAATCACTGTTATTAACAGATCATTTTCTGTGCATACCTTTAAGAAAAATGGTTCATACTGTACATACTCATTTAAAACTGTTTTTGTCCCCAACTCTAAATTATAAGCACTTTCATTTCAATAGTTATTCCCATAATGTTTTTTAAATAGGTAAATATTGTATCATTAAATGCTGTGAAATTGTCTAACCTAAAAATTATTTTTGGATGTTTTGATTGTCTTAAATTTTTACTGTTAAAGACAATATTAACAAACATCCTAGAAGTGAAATAATTATGTATATGTTTAATTATTGTCAAAGGATATATTTCTATAAGTAGAATATTCATTTCAAAGACTTTTCATAATTATAGTATTTGAATGCTATTTAAAAACATGGTAACCCATGCAAAGGGTAATTATATATTAAACAGCATTCATCTAGCATATATTTTGATTAAGAACTAGTAAAGTATGATTAAAACTTGGTATTATTCAAATCCTTTATATTAACTCAGTGTGTTACATACAATACATTTTGGCAAGATCTTCAAACAAATCTGAAGGGAAATGAAGATTTCTTCCATTTAAGAGTGACCCACTTTTCTGTTTCTCTCCTTTTTTAAAAACAGCTTTGTTGTGATATAATTTATATATCATACAATTCACCAATTCAATTGTTAGTATAGTCATAGTTTTGCAGCTATCCCCACAATTTTAGAAAAATTTTATTACCCATGAAAGAAAGAAACCCTGCATGCCTAGGCTCCACTCTGGTCCCCTATATTCCCCAGAACTAGGCAACCACTTACCTACTTTCTGACTTTTATAGGTTTACCTATTCTTGACACTTGATATCAGTGGAATCATACAATATGTGGTCCTTTGTGATTGACTTGTTTCACTTAGCATAACATTTTAAAGGTTCATTTATGTTGTAACACGTATCAGTAATTTGTTCATTTTTTTTGCTGAATAATATTCCATTGTATGGATATACCCCATTGATCTGTCCATTCATCAGATGGACATTTGGGTTGTTTTTACTTTTGTCTATTATGAATAATGCTTCTATGAACATTTGTGTACAAATATTTGTGTGGACAGACATATGTTTTCATTTCTCTTGGGTGTAAGTGTAGGAATGAAGTTGCTTGATCATATGGTAACTCTGTGTTTAACCACGTGAGGAACTGCCACTTTGTTTTCAAAATTGATATCAACTCCATTTCACAATGTTTATGTTGATAATTGATTTTCTTTCAAAATTCATTTTTTAAATAAAATAATCCAACTTTACCTCAGGACCTATAGTTGTTGTAGTTTTATAAAATTATTATATGTTTCTAATAGATTTGATACAATTAAGCATTATCCCACTCTTGATGCTGAAAGCTCAGCCTCTGTACACCGGTGCCAAATCGAATCTCAGAGACAGAGTTTTGGGTGAAGTAGAAAAGGATAGCTTTATTGCTTTGCCAGGCAAAGGGGGACACGGGGGTTCCTGCCCTTAAAAACTATGTGTCCCAGCCCAGGGGAGTTTGGTGAGGAGGTTGATGGCAGCAGTTCAAGGGTGGGGTTTCCAACAAGATTAGGATGTGTGCAGGGCCTGCACTCCCTTAATCTCGTCTCAGGTGGCTGGTCTCCTCATCTTGATGAGCTTCTCTGGCCCCTTGAATCTCGCCTCAGGTGGTTTCTTGGCTGCTCCTCCCTTGATTAGCAACTGTTCGAATCTGCCCTTTGGAACTCAGGGAAGGTCATGGAGGCTGGAGGTAAGGAGAAGTTACCTTGCCGGTCTCCCTTGATTAGCAACTGTTCGAATCTGCCCTTTGGAACTCAGGGAAGGTCATGGAGGCTGGAGGGGGACAGAGAGGCTTCCACGCCCAGGAGCCTCACAGGGTCCTGCTCGGTTTCACTGTCTTATAAATTAATCGTTTTCTGTCTGTGGTTTCCAAGAATTTATTAGTTACAGTTTTATCAAACATCATGACTAAGCTTTGGAAATGTTCTATTAATGAAGAGGCACTAGACATTCAGAACACTGTATTCTCTCATAGGAAAATTGATAAAGCATATATTTTTGAAAAGCTGATTTTAGCAGATCAAGAACTTAGATTTATCATAGATTTTTTGTGTGTTTTAAACTTTTTATTAAGATTTTTTTAAAAATTCTTTTCACCCTTGGAATATTATAGTGGTAAACCAAAAACATCGACATGTATCTTTTTGATTTAATATATGTTACTTATTGTTGCACTATTTTACAGTGAATATGTTACAATCACTCTAGTTGCATTTTTAGCATCACATTATGCCTGTCGTCACCTGGACTGTTTTGGGATTCCATTAAAGGGCAGTTTAGCATTTTTATGATGGGATTTCACACACATGCACTCAAGACAGTAAGCTGGATGTGGGCCAGGAAGACATTTCTGGTTTTACTTGGCCAGATGTCCAGTATCCAGCAAAACTGATATTTAGTTAATTCTCAATAAGCAATTGATGAATAGTAAATCTACTTCTATACATTGTAAATAAAACCAAAATCAATGTTATTTTCTTAGTCTTCTCTCCTTACATGTGGAAACTTCTCTTGGGGAAAAATAAGAATAATATAGGAATATGGTCTAGTTTTTTTATTTTTATTTTTTTTAAGCAAGTATATTTGATTGGGGTCAAACATTTAAGTCATTCATTCATTCATTCAGGAAACACTACTGAGTGTGTACATTAGTACTAACTTAGTCAGCCACTAAGTTAGGCAGTTGGGATTCATAGACAGTATGATGTGATGTGGTCACCTCCCTCCAGGAGCTGCAAGTCTTCCCTGAGTCATGATATCCTCATCTCAGGGGTCATCTGGCTGCAGTAAAAAGAGGAGTTTTTACTGTTAATATATGACTCAGCTCAGAGGAGGACATCTTATATGAAGCAATGGTGATGTACTGTTACGTTAAATAAATACAACACAACTAAACATCTAATTGAATGTTGAAAGTTAAATCTTGCTGCAGATAAAATAACTCTATGGCAATACTTTGAAAATGATATGTGGATAAATATGTAGCTTTATTTTATGATATAAAAGTGGCATTCAACCCCTGAGGTAACAAACTTTGATACACTTGAGACTTTGAGAAAAAGCTGAAAGGCAGAGTGGTGAATTTACTTTCAGAACAAAATCCACATGAATATATTGTAGGTCTCAGATGGATTTGCAGAAAATCTTGTTCTCAAAAGGATAAAAGTGTGCAAACTCCTTTGAATAAAAAAAAAAATTCCAGAGAGCAGTCAGTATCTGTGGTGTAAGCTGGAACAGGTATTTCATCAGCAGAATCAGAGATGGCTCACAGGGCTCTGAAAGAATCAAGCTTTATATTGATATATATTCTAAGAGGATTTCAGTTCCCTATTACATCAAGGACAAGACTGACTGAGATTCAGATCTAATCTCATGGTTTCTGGAGAATGGACTAAACAGATGACATGGCCCAACTGAAAGGTTCATAATAAATCTGAGAAAAGATTTGAAGAAATGTTAAAATCGTTACAGATTTGTTTTCATTAGCTTTGACCTTTGCTGCCTTAACTTGACCACTATCTGATGGTGTGACCTTGAGCAAATTTCTCCAAGCATGATGGAGGCAGCTACATCCCAGGGTGATTATGTGGGTTAAACGGGATAATGTTTGTACAAGCAATTACCCAAGTGCAACTTTCTCATTGTCTGTAGCATATAATAAGCATTCAAAAACAATAATAAAGGACTTCCCTGGTGGTCCAGCGGTTAAGACTCCACGCTCCCAATGCAGGGGGCCTGGGTTCGATCCCTGGTCAGGGATCTAGATTCTGCATGCCACAACTAAGACCTGGCACAGCCAAGTAAATATTAAAAAAAAAAAAAAAGAGATCTTTAAAAAAAAAACAAAAAACAAACTAACAAAAAATAATAAATTGAGTACTTACTCTGTGCCAAGAACTTTTAAAATAATTTATACATATTGACTTATATAATCTTTTTATCAACCCTAAGAGGAAGGTATAGTATTGTATTTTTTTTTTTTTACAAATGAGGCACCAAAACTCAAGTACAGAAAGGTTCGGTGACTTGCCTAAGGTCATATAGCTACTGAGTAGTGAGCCTAGGATATGAACCCAGGCAGTAGTTTTAAGCATAGTGCTATTGTTACTTTAGATATAAGGTTAGAGTCATACCACAAAATGTAGTATATTTTAATGTAGAATTATTATTTTTATACCTAAAAATAAATTACTTTCTTAAACATTAATTTGTGAATAATAATAAATAGGAAACAGAAATTTAGAAAACAAGGTTATTTCACTGGTTTTTTAGTCATCCTTAGTAAGATAACTTCATGAAATGACATAATTTGTTTTCCAACAGAGTATTTGATATCTATTCCCATAGGTCACATATCATAGTTATTGTAGTGTTTGAGTCAATTAAATTTTCTTGGAATTAAGTCTTGATGATTCTAAAGACAGGTAACTTCATAACTCTAACAAATACATTATCTAAAAGCCAAGAAGAGTCAACACTCTGCTATATTATGACTAAAGGTGTCTGTCATGATTTAATCGCAAGATCTTTCAACCTCTCCTTTTAGTGTATTAATCACTGAAGGTCAAGCCTACACCCTAAACTTTAGGCCCTCGAAGTGCACTCCAAATCAAATTCTAGATTCACATCTAGAATGAGTTCCCTGGTGAAAGAAAAGATTACCACTTTAAAGCAAGCACTGACACTCTGAATCTGACTTAGGGCTTTGACTCTGTAATCCTTGGTATATGAATAGTGAGTTCTTTCTTTCTCAGAATTAGGTGATTTATTCTGCTAAGGCCCTAAAAAAATGCACTGTCTAGTGTGGCAGCCACAAGCCTATTGACACTGACATATGGCTACCCAGAATGGAGATGTGCTATAAGAGTGAAATACACATCAGAATAGAAAACCGAGTACCAGCCCGCCACAAAAAAAAGAGAACATAAAGTAGCTCATAATTTTTTTAAATAATGAGTACATGTTAAAATGATAATATTTTGGATATACTTGGTTAAATAAAATATATTATTAAAATGAATTTCACATGTTTTTTTAAACTTTATTAATGTGGATACTTGTAAATTTTATACATGTGAAGTGCCCTGTATTTCTATTGGGCAGTGCTGCTCTAAGAACTCTGACTGGAAGATGCTGCTGTTATCTTGGAAGACAGAGAGCTGAAATCTGCAAGTTAGTGGTCTTGGGGTCCACTCTTAGCCACAGAAACAGTCAAACCTTAGGGTCAAAAGACAGAGCTCTTCAGAATAGACCTGAGATCTCAGTAAAGTGCTTGAGCAAGCAGATGACTCTGAAGCTTAGGAAAAAGAAATAGACGGAGGTAAAGATTGAGACATTGGAGTTAATAATATACATAGTAATCAGAGTCAACTGAGTAGATAATTAGCCAGAGAGAATGTAAAGATAGGAAAAGAATAGAGTTTAGGCTAGAGCCCTCAAAGATACCAATATATAAAGGACAGAAGTTACAGCAAAAACAGGAAGAATGCAGGTCAGATAAATCAAGGCAGGAATATTACCATGTCCATTTGACCAGGCTTGTGGATAAGATCAGAAATTCCTATAAATTAATTTTTTAATTAGCTGATCTATCGAATGGTTAAAATTTAAGATACAAAGGTCCCTTGTTCCTTAACTATAACTAACTCTTTTACATATAAAGAATGTCCTCTAACTAATAAAGTTAAGAGCAATTTATGAAACATTTATAATCTTTGACATACTTGTCCAAAAGGGGAATATATAAACCAGTGAGAAGAGCTACTTGGGTTCAAATCAGGCACTGAAATATTCAGTAAGCAAGTTCCATGAGGGCAAAAATGATCTGAGTCATAAACAGTAAAGAAACTGAGTCCAGAACAGTAAATCGACTGGGCATTTGGGTGACTGTAAATTTAGGAAAAGCCTGAAGAATATAGAGTCTCTGTTTGCATAAATATAGCAGTGCTTCCGCTTGGTATTTCTGTGTCACAAAAAGTGCTAGCCAGATTTTATTCAAATATTAGAGGATGTGTTTGGAATCATTTGATTTGAAATATAAACTACGTGGCAGAGAGCAAGTTTGTGTGGGGAAGGGACCTCTGAGCAGAGGCTGGCAGTCAGCTCCCAGGATAGATGGACTCACGGATTGCTGACTGAGCTGTTTGTCATGGGCAGCCATGACAACAGTTGTCAGATGCCCAATCTGACAGTAGATCTCTAGGTGGAGAAACAGGAAGAATTGATTACTTAGTTTATTAATGGTTAATAAATCTCCTGAGCAATGCAGAGCTGGACAGTGAGGACTGAAAGTAGAATATTATACTACGTTGAAGTTATTTTCTGTGAATAATGCAGTAAAAATAAGATACGTACTGCCTTTCAAAAAAATGGTAAAGATGGTTGTTATTACTAATTCATTTTGATGTGGTGTCCATTATTGCCCCTAAAACAGAGTTAGAGAAAGGTTTTCTCTTCACATATTGACTGAAGATTATTGACATCCAAAGTTACAACTTTCTATTTAAATTCCTGTTTGCTTTTTTCTTTTTTTTTTCTCCTATGGGAACTATTCACTTACTGCTCCATTCAGCAGTGTGTTTTGTCACTATTTCTTTGTCTATTTGGAAAATCCACCCAAAATATCAAAATGTTAGTTTTCTTCAGCAGTATAAGACCCATGCCTAACCTTTTATAATCATATCTAATCTTTCTCTTTCATTTGTGCCTATTTCTTTTCCTTTCCTTTGAGAAGTCATTGATTTCCCCATCATAAATTTTAAGGAAACCTGAGAACAATGACTAAATTAATGCATCACCAGATGGGCGTTTGTCTTGGCACCTTTTCCAAGATAGTGAAATAAATACTCTTTTTATGACACAGAATCTCTTACACCAGAACATGAAATTGAACCAATAATCCAATAGCTTGCTTATGTATGTGCCAACTAAAAACTGTCCCTCACTATCTAGCACTACAAGAATGAAGTCACTAGGCCACTGTAGTAGCTGACCTTCCCCACACCCTGGAAGGAGTTCAGGGCGGAAATCAGGAATGAGGCATTTTGTGCTCTGGGAAAAACTGGCAGAACAGGCCTTCAGATGGTTAGGTATTTTTCAGGGAAGGTTTTATGAGCCCAATTTCTTGCATCTTCCCATATCTAGAAAAGCACTAAAATCATTGATGGAGACATCTGCTCCTCGTAGCAGCAACCTTCTTGTGACCAGTAGCAACCTTCTGCCAGAATGTGTGCTTCACTGCACGTACCCCCTTCACCAAAATCACATATATATGACCTCCCCTTGTCACCTCTTCAGAGCGCTTCCTTGGAGCTATCCAAGAGAGCGGTTCCTTGGAGCTATCCAAGAGGCTGTCTCCTGCACCATAGTCCTCATTTTGCCTCAAATAAAACTTAACTACTCTCATGTTGTGCTTTTCTTTTTTCAGTCAACATATGGGATAGTGATTGCTCATTGAGATACTGGGAGATCTGTGCTTCCACACACAAAACTATGTTTAAGTTTAACTTTGTTCAGTCCAAGCCATGCTTAGTATGTTTTTAGAACCTTTGATTTGTGGTCCTTTCTTCCTACAACTCTTCGTTTTGTCTCATACAACTTTGTCCTTTTTCAAAGTTGTTTTGAATATTCTAGGTTATTTTCTTCATAAATTTTAGAATCAGTTTGTCAGTTTCTTAAAAAAAAAAAAGCCTTCTGGGTTTTTGATTGGCGCTGAACTGAATCTATAGATCTGTTTGGTATTGAATTGACATCTAAACAATATTGAGTCTCTGGTATATGAACACAGTGTATCTCCTCATTTATTTACTTCTTTGATATCTTTCATCAGTGGTCAGTAGTTTGGGGTATACAGATCTTACACATAGTTTGTTAGATTTATCCCTAAATATTTGATGCTTTTTGATGCCATTGTACCACTTACAGTTGAAATTTGAATCCTTGTATCCTGGGATCTTGCTAAATTCACATACTAATTCTAATAGCTTTTTTTTTTGTAGGTACTTTTTGATGTAAACAGTCAGGTTGTCTGAGAATAAAGAACATTTTATACCTTCTTTTCCAATCTGTGTACTTTTCTTTTTGCGGTACGTGGGCCTCTCACTGTTAGGGCCTCTCCCGTTGTGGAGCACAGGCTCCAGACGCACAGGCTCAGCGGCCATGGCTCACGGGCCCAGCCCCTCTGTGGCATGTGGGATCCTCCCGGATCGGGGCACGAACCTTCATCCCCTGCATCGGCAGGCAGACTCGCAACCACTGCGCCACCAGGGAAGCCCCTCAATCTGTGCACTTTTTATTTCTTTTTCTTGCATATTGTGCAACATCAGCAAGAGGTTTACTAGGAGTGGTGAGAACATATGTCCTTGGTGCCCAACTTAAGGGAGAAAGCATTCAATCTTTTAACTTTAAGTGTGATACCAGCTGAAGACTTCTTTGGGGGTAGATATCCCTCGGTAGTTTGCTGAGACTTTTTGTATATTTGTTTGATTGTTGTTTTAAATCAGGAATGGATGTTGAATTTTGTTGAGTGATTTTCTTGCAACTATCGAGATGATCATATAGTTTTTCTTGTATAGTCTGTTAATATGATGAATTACATTGGTTGATTTTCAAATGTTGAAATGGTCTTGCATTCCTGAAATAGATCTCACTTGGTTGTGATGTATTATCATTTTTATATTTGCTTGGTTCAATTTCCTAATAGGTTTTTTTTTTTTTTTTTTTTTTTTTTGCGGTACGCGGGCCTCTCACTGCCGTGGCCTCTCCCGTTGAAGAGCACAGGCTCAACGGCCATGGCTCATGGGCCCAGCCCCTCCGCGGCATGTGGGATCCTCCCGGACCGAGGCACGAACCCGTGTCCCCTGCATCGGCAGGCGGACTCCCAACCACTGCGCCACCAGGGAAGCCCCCTAATAGTTTTTTTGAAGATTTTTGTGTCAGTGTTCCTGAGGGATGTTGCCTGTAACTTTCTTATAATGTTTTTTATATGTTTTTGAATCAGAGAATGAATTGCGAAGTATTTTTTCCTCTTCTATTTTCTGGAATAATTTGTGTAGAGTTGATTTTATTTCTTCTTTAAATGTATCCACATCATTTTGTATCTTTTTAAAAATGTATTCACCAGCTGGCGTAGTGGTTAAGAATCCGCCTGCCAATGCAAGGGACATGGGTTCAAGCCCTGGTCTGGGAAGATCCCACATGCCACAGAGCACCTAATACTGTGCGCCACAACTACTGAGCCTGTGCTCTAGAGCCCACGAGCCACAACTGTTGAGCCCGAGTGCCACAACTACTGAAGCCCATGAGCCTAGAGCCCATGCTCCAAAACAAGAGAAGCCACTGCAATGAGAAGCCCGTGTACCGCAACGAAGAGTAACCCCTGCTCGCCGCAACTAGAGAAAGCCCGCGTGCAGCAACGAAGACCCAGCACAGCCAAAAATAAATAAACTAATTAACTAAAAAATAATGTATTCACCAGTAAGCCATCTTGACCTGGAATTTTATTTTTAAAAAGATTTTTAGCTACAAATTCAACTTTTAAAAAATTACTTGAGCATCTTTTATTTATTTACTTAATTTTTTATTGAGGTATAACTGACATATAACATATTAGTTTAAGGTTTACAAAATAATGATTCAGTAATAAAAGATTTGGTATTCAGGTTATCTTCTTGAGTACTTTAATGGTTTGAGACTTTCAAGGAATTTGTCCATTGTATCTAAATCAGCACAGTTCAATAAAAAGATAATATGATTTAAATATATAATTAAACAACTTCTAGAAAACATACATTAAAAAATACAAAGGAATAGGTGAAATTGATTTTAATAATATATTTTATTTAAACCAATATATAAAAATACATTAATTTCATCATATAATCAATACAAAATTATTATTGAGATATTCTACATTTTTATTCATTCTAAGTCTTTAAAGGTAGGTGTGTGTTTACACTTAAAGTACATTTCAACTTGGACTAGAAGCATTGCATTTGTCAATAGCTGCCTGTGACTAGTAAGTATCATACTGGGCAGCACAGGTAAATTGTTAAATTTTTTATATAAACTTGTCCATGTTGATAGCACATAGTGGGGTCTTGTTTTTTTTCATCCAACCTTATAGTCTCTGCTTTGTAATTAGTGTATTTAGACTATTTATATATAATGTGATTACAATATAATTAGACTAAAACCTAACATCTTATCATTTGTTTCAACTTGTCTCATTTGTTTTTTGCTCCTTTTTTTTTCTGCCTTATTTTGGATTGATTGTATTTTATAGTCCTATTTTATCTCCATTTGCTTATCACTTATAGCTTTTTTTTTGGTAACATTAGTGTTTGCTCCAGAGTTCAAAATGTGCATCTTTTACTTTATACTCTAACTTGAGATGATATTATATTATATCAAACATAAAGGAATACATTTTGTATGTCTTTAAATATTGTGGGCTGTAAACTGAGATACAATTAAGTTTCTTAGGATCAATTTGAGCCTTTTTTTTAACATCTTTTTTGGAATATAGTTGCTTTACAGTGGTGTGTTAGTTTCTGCTTTATAACAAAGTGAATCAGCTATAAAGAGGGCTTCTTTAAGCTTTGTACAGCAGTATCAGAAAGAAAAGGCTTCTGTTTATAGTGCATCTGTCACCATTACTGAGGAAATTCCCTCTGAGAACTCTGCCTGATGCCCTTTATTTTTTTTTTTGCGGTATGCGGGCCTCTCACTGCTGTGGCCTCTCCCGTTGCGGAGCACAGGCTCCAGACGCGCAGGCTCAGCGGCCATGGCTCACGGGCCCAGCCGCTCCACGGCATGTGGGATCCTCCCGGACTGGGGCACGAACCCCTGTCCCCTGCATCGGCAGGCGGACTCTCAACCACTGCGCCACCAGGGAAGCCCCTGATGCCCTTTTAATTAGCAAGTTTTTCCAATCTGGTGTTTTGAGTTCTCCGAATTGTTACACTACTCTTTTTTGGTGGTTATTTTTTCATCTTGTATAATTCTGCACATGCCTGTACAGACCTGTACTCATCTGGAGTCTTGAGAAGACCCGTGTGCAGATTCCCAGAGTTCTCTCTATTTGCAGCTCCTTCTCCTTCCAATGCTCTGTCTTGAGAAGTAAAGCCTGCTCCTCCACTCAGGAAAACCACTGGGCTCTGTTTATCCCCACTCCTCATATTGTGGCTTTGACACTCTCCCCAGACATTAATCTGGGGCTCTCATAAAATAACCTCATTTGTTTTTCTTTACTCAGGGATCATAGACCTGTACTACTTCTTGTCCAAAGTGTGAAACTGTCTTCGAAAATGTATATTTTATGGTTTGCTAGTGGTTTTAGGTGAGCAAATTAATACAATTCTAGTTTTTCCATTGAGGCCAGAGGTGGCAGTACTTCTTTAATTATTATAGGCGCTTAGGAGGACTACTTATTTTATATAACATCATTTTATATAATTAAATAGTAATCCAGCCACTATGTTAAACCTTATAAGGTTTATATTATAAGCTTTAATAGTTTGTAATGTGTATATTCTCTTGGGTTATCTAGTTCAAAAATTAAATTGAATGTAAATATTGTCAGTTTTGTCTCTTCCTTTTCTATTCTTTTACCTATTTCTTTTTATTTTATATATTTTTCATATAAATTAGAAAACTTATACTGAGAAAACTACATTCAAAATGTGCTTTCAAACAAAATGAAATTAGAAAAAAAGTTGTATGCATGTTAAAGATGTTGACTTTTTTTGTTTTTTGTTTTGTTTTCTTTGCACTGTGCTAAAAGTCAAATATATCTTGCAGTAATACAGTGTGGTAATTCATAAAATGTAAGTTAACAGGATTCTCAATTTAACATTTTTAAGGATGCTATTTTATTTACTTTAATATGTAAATGTATTTCATTATATTATTCCATTTTGTGATGTTATACAATGTTTGAATTTCTGAAATGAACACTTCTTGCCACAGTTCTTTATTATGATGATAATTTTAATTTACTGATAACTTATTTAAGGTTTATAAATCTATGTTGCATATCTGAGATAGGTATCTAATTTTTTGTCTTACAGTTGAGTAGTTTCAATATAACTTATATTCTCTTTAAGAATGTGAGTCATTTTCTAGTCTCTTTTATCCCTTGGTAAATATGCATTTATGATTATTTTGTCTTTCTGGTGTACTGAACTTTTATCATTGTGAAATGTTCCTCTTTATCTTGGTTAATAGTCTTTGCCTTGGGGTCTGTTTAACCTTGTATTGCTATAGACACTCATCCTTCTTATGTGTGTGTTTCACGTTGTATATTTTTGTCATCCAAAACCTATCTATTTCTTTATTTTTAATATGTGTCTCTTGTAGATAGCATATGGTTGGGGTCTTGCTTTTTCATCAATTCCAAAAATTTCTAATGTAATTGATATGGTCGGATTTGTTCTCTCTGTTTTTTGTTCTTTATTCCTCTGATATTGCCTTCTTTTGGAATATATGAATATTTTAGAATTTAATTTTTAAAATTTTATTGAAGTATAGTTGATTTCCAATGTTGTGTTAATGTCTTCTGTACAGCAAAGTAACTCAGTTATATACATACACACACACACACACACACACACACACACACACACACACACATATTCTTTTTAATATTCTTTTCCTTTATGGTTTGTCACAGGATATTGAAATAGTTCCCTGTGCTATACAGTACAGAATTTAATTTTATTTTACCTATTGGGGTTTTTTAATAGCTATATATCTTTCTTAGTGGCTGCTTGAGGAATTATAATGAATCTTTAAATTCTTAAAGTTTACTAATATAGTACCACTTTACAAACAGCGTATGAATCTTGAAAATGCATAATCACTTTATGACTCCCTTAACTTTCATGCTTAGTTGTCATATGTATTACATTTATATATGCTATAATTCTTATCATACTGATATATATATATATATATTTAATAGTGGTATATATTTTAAAAACAGTAAGATTTTAAAAGTCTTTCATATTCAGTCATATATTTATCATTTCTGATGCATCTTATTTCATCCTGTAAATTCAAGTTTCTTTCTACTTTTATTTTACTTGAGCCAGAAAAATGTCCTTTAGCATTTCTTACAGGATAGATTAGCTTAGTTTTTATTTCTTTAAAATTGTCTTTATTTTGTCTACGTTCTTCAAGGATGTCTTCACTGGATATAGAATTCTTCATTGACAGTTTTTTCTTTTAGTATTTTAAATCTGTATTTCATTGTCTTATGGCCTCTGTTTTTCCTAGAAGCCTGAGATCATTCAAATCATTATTCATTTATAAGATATGTGTCATTTTTCCCTGGCTGCTTTCTAGATTTCTTTCTGTTTAGCTTTTACTAGTGTGTCTCTGATGTACTAAGGCCTCTGTGTGTATGTGAATGGGTATTTGTGTGCCTGAGTCTTTATCCCATTAGGGTTCACTGTTTGCTGAGCTTCTTGGATCTGTAGATTTATGTCTTTTATCAAAATTATGAAATTTTAGCCATTATTTCATCAAAAAAATTTTTTCTGCTCCATTGTTTCTTCCTTTTTCTTCTCCCTCTGGCATTATGTATGGGTGTATACACACACACACACACACACACACACACACACACATAACATATGTGTGTATATGTATATTATATATAATATTATATATTAGGCACTTTGATATTGTCCCACAGTTCCCTGAGGTACTATTATTTATTATTTTTCTGAATAATTTTCTGTCTTCAGGTTAGATACATTATATTGAACACTTGCCAAGTTAACTGACTCTTCCATCTTCTCCATTTTGCTGATAAGCCCACCCAGCAAATTTTTTATTTCAGAAACATTTTACTTCTAGAATGTCCATTTCTAATAGTTTCTATTTTTCTGCTGAGATTTTCTACCATCAAGATAGAAGATAGATTGCATAGTCACAATGAAAATAATTTGAATAATAATATAAGGGAAAGTACCAATGGAAGGTGTGTTAGTGGGGAGTGGGGGAAGGGGGGGATTTTAAGGCCACAGTATTATCCATGATTTACAAGAAATCTCAGGGAATTCGATGATTATAGCATGAAATTTCACCTTGTGGGCTTACCCAATACAGAATTATGGTATGTTAACATTAAAAAGAAACTTAGCAACCATCTAGTTATAAATGTGGGAAAAGTTAACCAAGGTTACACAAGTAGTAAGAAAAGGCTTGGCTCAAGGGCCTGTGATTATGGGTTGGTTACTCTTTCCTTTGTCCCAGTAATTCCCCAGATCAACTTCTCAGACTCCTAGAGATTTAGAAGATATTTTCATTATTTCAAAAAGCCAAATATAACATATATTCACCCTCAGAAACATCTCACAAATTAAAAATGTCAGTGTATAAAGCTGATATGGAAGTGCAGTACTAATTATCTCATGGTATTAGGAAAAAATATTTTAAACCATGGATACAGATGAAAGGGACATGAAATAATGAAATAAGTCTTTGGTGGGAAATTTGGGAGCTATTGCTTTATACCATGCATATAATCAACCTTATTCTAACATGAAAAAGTTTTATCAAAATCTTCTAGTAGCCAATGTACAATATTATCCCATTGGTTTTGCAGCAGTCTAAGAATTAAGGACCATTCATTAATACTAGGAGTCCATGCTGGTTTCATGTTCACTACAAGAGTCATTAGTGAAAACTACCTTTAAACTATTTATAAGCTGTCTCTAATAATAATTTAATGATGTATCTCACCATGGCATAACACTTCAGAATTGTTTTCTTTTAAATATGAACAACAATCATGTCACCAGGCAACTGAAAAAATGAGGCTTCAAAGAATAAAAGTTCTTTGAAAATAAATTTCATTTCATTTTCAACCTGGAAACAGAAGATGCTGTCTGATCCAGATAACAAAAATTGTGTGTGCTTTGAATAATTTCATTTGTAGGTATTAACATTTTGAATAGTTAAAAAAAAATCACTGTGGTCTTTAAAATCATGAATTTACTAACAAACCTATGAATCAAATCTTGGTAATTATGTTTTTCTTAATGTTCCAACTTTCCTCTTTGTTTAGTTCATATATGAAGAGTCCATCCAATTCATCTGCACTGTTCTTTACATAATATGGTGTCTATATTATCTGTCACAGCTCTTGAGTTTTTAAGAGACATAGAAATAATTCAAATAATTTTATAAAGAAATGGTGTTTACTGTTTTAAAACAAGGTTATAGAAATTAGTTATTGATGAAATTTAAACTTGAAAGAGATTATTTTTAAAAGGCTGGTGAGGGCTTCCCTGGTGGCGCAGTGGTTGAGGGTCCGCCTGCTGATGCAGGGGACACGGGTTCGTGCCCCGGTCCGGGAAGATCCCACATGCCGCGGAGCGGCTGGGCCCGTGAGCCATGGCCGCTGAGCCTGCGCGTCCGGAGCCTGTGCTCCGCAGCGGGAGAGGCCACAGCAGTGAGAGGCCCGTGTACTGTGAGAAAAAAAAAAAAAGGATGGTGACTAACATTCATCATCTTTAATAAAGAATTTTTAAACAGAAGCTTAATTAAATCAACCAAAGGCAGAATTTCCTGACCAAGAGGAGTTGATATTGAAATTCATTTGGGTCTCATGAGATATATGTTAATAGGTTAGGTATTTTCCTAGTTTAGATGAGTCTTCCAACTTAAGATCTCATGGGCAGAAGTAATACACTTAAATTTTCATGAAAAATTATATAAATAAATGTAATGTAAATTTGAAGCTCGCCCAAGCTCACTGAAATCTTTAACTAAGAATTATTTTTAATTTTAGAACTAAGATGGGCTTTAGAGACTATCCAGGCACTAAAATATAGAAAGTTAGAGCTACTAAAGGCATCTACAACATCATAAATCCCTCAGGTTTAGATAAGGTAATTAAAGTTTAAGGGAGTTTAAGAAACTTGTCCAAAATGATTTATGTGGTTTTAAGAAAAATTCTCATTAAAATTGTTCATTGCAATTTGTATCCTTATTCCACATATAATGAGAAGAGTGGACCCAAATAAAGTTTTAGCTTTCAACCCTTGAATCTGTTTCATAAATATGCTCTCCTTTATTGGATTCTGAATGGGCAACACACTTCTAGCTGCTGCATTGCTCGGAATCCAGATCCCACTGTTAGTTCTGTCCCTTTAACCATTCAGCTTCTTGGTACAAGTGTGTGATTTTAGAATGAGAGCCTACGTCTGAAGATCAACCTCAGTCTGGACTTAATCTTAGGGATTTCATGGAATAAATCTATGGAAGACCTTAGATGTTCAAATATTAGTGTTAGAAAACAATATTTTCAGTGTCAGCTGGGAGCTTTTATACCTACAGAAACCACAGTCTTTCAATTCCCTTTGTTTGGCTTGACTTTTATTTTAATTGTTTTTGAGCATCCGTTCTCCCAGGAAAGAAAGATATCTAGCATAATCTTCCTCAAAAAAGACAGGATTCAAACCTTATGGAAATAGTAGTGGTAAAAAGGGGGACAATTTCTTGAATTGACTTGAGGGAGGTGACAGCTGTCTGGAGTGATGTTAACTATATTTAACATAAGTAATATATGGGTTCAACAGAAGGCTGGTGATCATTTTAGTTTCTATGTGAATCCTTCATCAGTCACAAGAAAGTTGTTTAATTTGACAGTGGTTGAGCAATCTGTGATTCATAGCTCCACAAACAAGAGAGGATGTAATTTTCTGGTCTTTGAGATTATTGAGATCAATAAGCAAATTGTATAGGAGGCCATGCATGTCTGAAATAATGAAGCAGAGTTGCCAGAACCGGTTTCCTCTATTCTATTTCACAAAGGACCCTGAGAAAGCTGGGATTTGGAAATAAACAAACAAAAACAAATCAGCCCTGCTAGGTATTTATTTTAGGTGAGGCATACTGCACACTACTTGAGTCATGTGAAAGAAAAGTGCATGATAAGAAGCCATTACTTTTCTAAGGTCAAAAACAATGAATAATGAAAGCAGTACAGAAAATGTTTAAGATGTGATGGTAAGTGTCTGCTGTAGGGGATTGAGTCCTGAGGATGGGAGCAGGCAGAGAGAAGATAGATATTTTACTCAAATATGGCATAAACGAGAGTCTGAATTATTATGCTTAAATCCTCTCTTCCAAACCAAGTCACCATATGCTGATTATATTCCACTTTTTCGCTTCATAAATTATGTAGCAAAAAATTCTGTGCACATACATCATATTTTGTTAAACTCACCTTCGAGTGGGTACATGCAACTTATTTTAAGTCCAAACTTAACTGTTTCTTTACCCCCTCAGAATGAATTCTTTATTTTTATCACAATCTATTTCTTAATGCTTTAATTTCATTTTGGAGTTACCAATTACCTGTTCAAGAACAATTCTTAAGAAAAAAAAAAAATCTTCCTTTAGGGCCTATTGAACACATCAACTCTCAAGTTAAATGAGAAAATATTTTGAAAGTTGATTATATTTCTTTTAAACATCGTATTGATGTTTCATGGATGTGGATTTTAAGCAAATATCAATATCACTTATTTTAATCAGAACATCTTGCCTAACATTATCTATTCATAAACAAAATGTGACTGCCCAAACACACATCTATGGGAGTCAGAAGTAAAACCCTAGGCTTATTTTAATGCGGCTGTGTGATATATACTTTCTAGAGAGGAAAGCAAGCTGCCTAGCCTAAAAAGTTGAGAGGAAGTTTACACTCCAAATTTCCTTTATTTTTCCTCAAAGAATCTAGTGATGAGAGCAAAATGGATACATTGTAAACAAGGCAATATGCATCGTATCTGTACTGCAAGTTGAAAGAGATGTTTGACGTGACTTAGCCTGACCGTGTTCTCTTACTGGTGAAGAAACAAAGGTCTAGAGAAGTAAAATGATTAACTCCAGGTCACAAAGCTGCTCTAGAACTCAGGTCTACCAATTCTTGCCTTCTAATGGAAGCAACAGAGCCTGAGGATTCAGACAGAGCTGGGTTTGGAGGTTGGCTAGTGTAACCTTAGATGCAAGTTATGTAACTTCTCTGGGCCAAAGTTTCCTCATCAGTGATTTAAAAAAATGGAGATAAAAGTTCCTATATTTTAAGTTTGATGTGAGGATTAGAAACGTTCATAAAATACCTAATACAGGGCATTGTCGATCATTTGAGGGACTTTGTAATAATACATGATTAATATGAAGCAGAGCTGTTCTACCAGAGCTACAGTTACAGGCACAGGGATCTAGTCTGAGGAAAAAGAATAACTCTTCATAACTCTTGGAACATATAACCTATGCTTGTGATTTCTGTGTTTTAATTTAGAACTACCCATTTTATGAAATTTCCATAGAGTGCCTAACTTGAATAAATTTCATCCAGCTCTGTGGGGCAGTCACTAATTAATCATTTAAAATATTTTATGTTAAAAACATATATATTATGTTCCGGTTAAGTTAAAATGTATTTGGTTGGGAAATCAAAGGGGTTGAGCTCTTTGAGTTAAGACAAGCTTGTTTAGTGCAGAAATAGCATTTGACATAAAGCCAGACCTCCAGGAGCAAGGATCCTAATGTGCTCGCCATGGAGTGAGTAGCCCTTGATTAAGAAGTTGATGCTACCACAGGCTCATGATAAGCACAGAAGTTACAGACAGACAAACATCTTGAGATGATATTTGTAAAAAGAATGCTAAGGATTATATAACCCACCCGTACTGTTTTATGTTGTAATGGAAGAGCAAATATTCCTGAGTTATTGCTTATCTTTTATCAGTTTGACCATATCTGAGAAAGACAACACCACCAGAGTAGAGTGGCAGCAGGCTACCTTGAAGGCGAAGGGGCTCCTCCGGCCATCTGGAGCACCTGTGAACCAGTTGCTTCTCTGTTTATTGTTCACATCTGGAGGTGGGGGCAGAAAGGGAGACTGCTTCGGAGGTTGTGGCAGACAAGGGAACTACGGAGGAATGGGATATTGTTGAGCCTCTGTGAAGAGAACCTAAATCTAAATTTACTTTTCCTTTAGTGAAACCTCCCTTCAGTGACAGCCATGAATTCAGTGGTTTTAGGACAGTGGTTTTAAGAGATTATTTCCATGTGTCTGGACACCAACAAAACCTTAGGTGTCTACGGCAGGACTCCACCAAGCCTCAACCTGGGCCTGCAATGCAAGTGCTGAGTCCATAAATGAAGTAGCAATTTAAACTCATAAACAATGTGAGAAAAGAAAACAGAACTTTAAAGAAGCATTTTTTTTAATACTGTCTTTTAATTTCCAAGTTAGTTTTCTTTACTTATGTTTATTTGACTGATCTATCTCTTTGTGTTGACAAACAAGATGTTTGTTCAAACATGTTCCTGAGCCCTCTGTAATTAATGGCATACCTCCATGGGAAAGTGTCTTTCTGCAGATCAGGTCTGCCGTGTGAATAGCACTGCCACCTATAGGTATTTATCTCAAACTGCAGCTCAGGTTAGCACAGCCCTTGTGATTGTATGGCGAGTAGAACAAGAATTACAAAACCAGACCATTCCAGAGTAAGAACTTTGGAGATTTTGCAGTCATTGATTCAATGCCCTAATTTTACTGTTGATGCACAGAGGGAAGAGAGGGTTTTGCATTGATAAGAAAGATCCCCAAATAGATAGTTGCAGTTTTTGTTGTCTTTGCTATACAGTAAATTGCCAGAATATAAGAAATATTTTAGAAACTTTATATATTCTACATTTTATAAACTGACTTTATTTCTTTACACAAATTAAAATCCAGCAAATTATTCTTCAGAAAATCAGACTTGATCTGAATATCAGATGGCAATGGGTTTTTTTGTTTGTTTTGATATATATATATATATATATATATATATATATATATATATATAAAATAGACAACTGGAGAACTGCTAACAATCATTTGTCTTGAGGGGCAAGGTATAAAATGCAGAACAAACAAGAAAGCACAGGCATTCAAGGCACTTGGCCCAGTAATTGCTATTTGAAGAAATAAAACACAATTTGCAAAATAACAAATGAAGATTTGAGAGTAAAGAAATATTAGGCAAAACTATTCTAATCTCAAAAAAGTGAGATTTATTTATTTATTTATTTACTTATTTTTGGCTGCGTTGGGTCTTCGTTGCTGCACATGGGCTTTCTCTAGTTGCGTCGAGCAGGGGCTATTCTTTGTTGTGGTGCGAGGACTTCTCATTGCAGTGGCTTCTCTTATTGCAGAGCATGGGTTCTAGGCTCGGGGGCTTCAGTAGTTGTGGCACGCAGGCTCAGTAGTTGTGACTCGTGGTCTCTAGAGCGCAGGCTCAGTAGTCGTGGCGCACGGGCTTAGTTGCTCTGTGGCATGTGAGATCTTCCTGGACCGGCACTTGAACCATTCTCCCCTGCATTGGCAAGCAGATTCTTAACCACTGCGCCACCAGGGAAGCCCGTGAGATGTATTTTTTAACTAAAAAGAGTCATTGTGTTTATTTTAATAATTATTCGTACTTCTCTGAAAAAAAAAAGGAAAAAAAATCAAACTTTCTTTGATGGATGTAGGTCCTTTTTCTCTTGAAATCAACATGTCAGCCATACTAATGTCTTTAACCCAAAACCTGAAATTGTACACTCTATGGTTCTACGAGAAGGAGATCATGCATCATATATATTAAAAATTAACCCTGTGGGGAAGTTTTCAAATGTCATATTATAGGAAATAATTTTTTAAAGACCAGCTCTGGGATTCCAACTAGAGTAAACATAATACAGAGCAAGCGGTTGTTCTTGCTATAGACTTTTTCATACTTTATGAATTACATGTGCAATGCCATTACTAATGGCTATTGAAATCATTTCCTGGGGGAACCCTTTTACTCTACGCCCCTTAGAAACACTTTGATCCTACAGTCAAAACCTTCTCTCTGTTGCCCAAATAATAAACTGCAAAACTCTGAATGTGATGTTATTTATTTTAGATTTCTAACCTGAAATTTATGATATGAAAAGCTGACATTATCTCGCTACCTGAAGTAATTCATTCCCTTTTAAAATTTGTTTCCTGCCCAAGCAAGGGAGCTTCTTGATTTATCCAATGTCACGTGTGCAAAGCACTCATTTTCAAGCTAGCAAGTTATTGCTAAGCATGTATTTATTTTTCTCACTGTACCAGTACTTTATGTTGAAGGTCACCACAAATATAGACCACATCAGGACATTTTAAGAAAGTATTTGGAGCCATTTAAAGTCAGTGACATACCACAGAATTATGTGAATTCCTGCGGGATCCCACCTTTCGGCAGTGAAGTTTGTGGTTTTTGCAAATTCTGGAAATAAATGGATGACTTGTTGGCATTTTTAGACATCCACATTACACGAGGCAAGAACAATTCCAGTATGACTTAATTGGCAAGAAGAGTCAAGAAACAGCTAATGCTCCTTTTCACCAGGATTGTCTAGGAAAAGTAAGTTCTTTTCTATCTTTGAAATCCTAGCTCATTGAAATCATATAGCATCAGAGTTGCTCCTAATTGAAGAGGAGGCAAGTTTCAAACTGTTGTTTCGCCGAAATTGTTTAATGCTGAGTGTAGCAGCAAGAGGTTCAAAGTCTCCCTTTTCATCCTCAAGTATCTTAGAAGTTTAGCTACAAGCACACCAGAAGCCTGAGGCATGGTTTTCTGCCAAACGCACTAATGACAGCAAGGTAGTAATTTTGTGGAAGGAACTGTTCTGTGACAGAAGAGCAGAGAAGTTATTTAGCCCAAAGGATAGCAGGTAGGAGCAGGACACTCCAGGAATGCAGTCTCAGAACTGGCAGAGTCAAGTTCTCAACAAGTCCAGAGAGAAAGGTCAAGAGGCAAAGTGGGAGAGACGCATATGTGTTGGCTTAATCTTATGCGTTCAACAAGGGTGCAGAGCCTTCTCCGGAAAAGAGCAACAACATCCCTCTCTCTTGTCAGCAATCCCTACTCTGCAGAAGCAGATAGTGACGTGTTCACACTGGAAAACTGGGCAGTGCTTTACAAGTAGCAAATTATTATCACTTCCTTTGGTGCTTATTAGACTAACATTAATCATAAATTCTTTTGGTGTGACATTATTTCCTCTTCTTTGTTCTCACAAGAAAACCTTAAGCAAGGTGTCACTTGCCAAACAAGCCGGGTTGATTTATTTTTTGGCTCTTTTTGGTCGTGAGTGATTTTAAATGAAGACTTGTCAAGTCTATGAAGAAGAAAGTAGGCATGATTAAAGTTTGACTGAACTCTCTTCAACCTTGATTCATGCCCTCATATTTGCCAAATCATACCATCATTTGCATTCACATTTAAGTTCTGCCAAATGATGGTAGTGAACATTCAAATAATTTAGCATTTCTTTCAGTAGCTAGTATATAAAAATCTTTCTTGCATTTTATAACATTTACAACCTTCTTTAGATGATCACTGCATATTTTTCCATATTTTACATTTCCTATTAAGTTCAACGATTTTCTCCTCCTTCCACTCCGTATCTTGTTTTCATAATAATAGGACACATAGTTTAAGGCATTAAAACTAGCTCGTGATGTTAGACTATTTTGGAAATCCTAGTTTGAGAATTAAAGAACTAACACTGGAGTAGTTGAAATTATAGTTTTATGTCATGGTCCATTTTATTTAAATTAGCTAGATTTTAAACAAAGAAATGTTGAAATTTAAACTACCTTTTTTTTTCTAAAGAGGATACCTCTGTTCTTTCTTTACACAGACATCAGAAATTTCATGGTATTTTCATGATAGAGGATACTTTTCTCTTAGCACGGTTTATTATTGTTACCTGCTTGCTATTAACTGCTACCGTTGCAGAATAAAGTTTTCTTATTACTGTCTAGCTGTAGTGTTGATTAAAGTTCTTATTCATTTATATTATCTTCTGTGTTGATGCCACATGACATTGTCAACAAAGAGGTATCAATATATATAGTCCATTTTTGTTTGAATTTTTTGTTGTGTGTTTTTCAAATAACAAATCACTATGCTGCTTGGGTAGCTTTTTTTTTTTTTTAAGTTTCAAAACTTTTGGTTGCTTTTTTTCAAAATTGTTTCAGTAAAGTACCTACAGAAAGACAATGTAAATTATGGGGCAAAATATTGCTCATTTATGGAGTTTAAACTACTAGACATTTATGCCTGTATATCCCTGATATGAGTGTTAAGTCATACATGATTAGTTAAAATGTCTTTTATATCACCCCGTGAGTTATATAGAACTCAATTATCAATCATTTAGAATATAAATAATCCTGTATGCAGCTAAGAAGGAAGCAAAAGTATGTAAATAACCTTTGACAGGTCGAGGTTAACTTATCCTATCATCTATTCATTAAAACTGTGGAATATTGAATATTATTCTCAGGCTAGATACTGGGAACAAATACGGCCCTTGCTTTTATGGAGCTTATAGTTTATGGAAGTGATAGGTTTTAACCAATGAATAACACATAAATAATACAAAATATGTAATTTTAGGTGAGATTCAAAGAATGATTGGGGGTAAGTCTTACGAAAAGCAATGGAAAAAGTGTTCCAGGCAGAGGGACAATTGTTCAAAGTCCTGAGAGGAAGAATAATACAAAATGAGACTGTGGAGCAGACAGGACTGACATATATATATTTAGTCAGAGTTATTTAAACAGTTGGGAAGACATTCCAGATGGTTTTCCTATACTTCAAACCAGTTCCCACTATTGACATCTTACATGAGTATAGTACATTTAATGAACTAATATTAATTATTAACTAAATTTCATACTTTATTCAGACTTCCTTAGTTTTTATAATGTCCATTTTGTGTTCCAGAATCCTACCCAGGAAAAAACACAGTATTCTATTTGTCTTGTTTCCTTAGGTTCTTCTTGGATGTAATGGTTTCTCAGACTCTCCTTATTTTTGATGACTTTAACAATTTTGAAGAGGACTACTCGGGTATTTTATGGGTTGCAGTCTACTGTAATTTTTCTGTTTTTCCCATGATTAGACTGGGTTATGGTTTTGGGGGGGAACATTACAAAAGTGAAGTGTCATTTTCATCACATCATGTCATACTCAACATGGGCACATACTCAGCATGACTTCTGACTTTGACTTTACCTCACGGGGGTAGTTTCATCAGTTTTTTCCACTGTAAAGTTATTCTCCTTTCCATAGTCTCCTCTTTGCAAGGATGTCTCTCTGTGCAGCTCGCACCTGAGGAGTGGGGGTTATGCTGCACCCCCTCAAGATCAGAGTAGCTACATAAATTACTTGAAATTTTTCTGCTTAAGAGATTTGTTTCTATTCCCCCATGTATTAATTGATTCAGGCATTTGCTTATATCAGTAAGGACTCGTCGATATTTATTTTATACTTTGGGTTATAATACAATTCTACTTTTCATTGCTCAAATTGTTCCAGCGTCGGCCATTGGGAGCCCTTTCAGTTGACTTCTGTGCCCTTTTTTTTTTTTTTTTTGTGGTATGTGGGCCTCTCACTGTCGTGGCCTCTCCCGTTGTGGAGCACAGGCTCCGGACGAGCAGGCTCAACGGCCATGGCTCACGGGCCCAGCCGCTCCACGGCATGTGGGATCCTCCCAGACCGGGGCACGAACCCGTATCCCCTGCATCGGCAGGCGGACTCTCAACCACTGCGCCACCAGGGAAGCCCTCTGTGCCCTTTTGACATGCTCCCACCATGTGGGATTTAATTTGGGGGAGAGAGGGTACTTCTTTACTTTCTGTCACCACAAGGTGCTTCAGGCTTATCCTGTGTATTTCCTGCCCCAGTGTGAGAATCAGCCATTTCTCTAAGGAGCCGTGGTTCCTTTTATGGGAGAACGTACTAGAAAGCAAGATCTGGGCACTCAGTGTGTTCATTGCTACCGGATTGCCATTTATTTTAGGCCTTCTCAGCTGACAGAGCAAAGGTATATATGTGTATTTCCTGATGCATGTCTATACACATGTATAAATATTTACATAGGTGACCATCTGTATGTATGTTCTGCTAAACATGAGGTAATAGTGATATCTTCAACTCTAATCCATTAGTACATACATCGTTCTAACCTCTGCTTGCTGACCTGTAAATTCTCACTCCAGCTGTAAGAGACCTGACTGCCTCCACCCACCACCCATTTACATAGGTATTCAATTCCGGTATTCATATATAACAGCATAGGAGCTGTTACACTGTATGCCCTCAGGGGGAAGTAATTTTATCAACTAGAGTAGAATGCTTGTGTGCAGTTTTTTTTCCCTTTAGGCTTAGGGGTTCCACTTAATTCCAGAGTTACTTAGGTCAGCATCTTTCCTCCTCCACCCCGGTGTTACCACTTCAGTGAGGTAATTTCATATATTTATAATATAGTTGGTTTCTCTTGTCATACTCTGCATTTAGTTCTGGGATCTCCAGCCTCCCGTTTTTAAAAAATGTGCATACATTAAGGTTTACTCTTTGTGCTATAAAATTTTATGAGTTTTAACATGCATAATGTTATCCATCCACTGTTACAATATCATACAGAATAGTTTCACTGTCCTAAAAATCCATGGTGCTTTGCTAATTCACCTCTCTTCTTCCCTCCTGGCAACCACGGATCTTTTAACTGTCTCTGTAGTTTTGCCTTTTACAAATGTCACATAATTGGAATCATACAGTCTGTAGCCTTTCAGACTGGCTTCTTCCACTTAGCAATATGCATTTAACTTTCCTCTATGGCTTTTTGTGTCTTGATAACTCATTACCTTCTACCACTGAATATTATTCCATTGCATGGATCTAGCTCACTGTTTATCTGTTCACCTGTAGAAGGACTTTCTGTTTGGGTCCAGTTTTGGGCAATTATGAATAAAGCAGCTTTAATCATTCACGCTTAGGTTTTAATGTGGATATAAGTTTTCACATAAAATAGGTATATACCTGGGGGCACAATTACTGGATGATATGGTTAGACTATGCTTAGCTTTGTAAGAATTTGCCAAACTGTCTTCTATACATTTTTTTCATTTGCACCAAAAATGAATGAGCATTCTTGTTGCTATGCATCCTCACGATCATTTGGTAATGTGAGTTTTTCTTAGATTTTAGCCATCCTAATAGGTGTTGTTTAAATTACATTGTTGTTTTAAATTACAATTTATTTCCTAATGACAAGATATTGAGCATCTTTTTATACGTTTATTTGCCGTCTTTTTGGAGGGAGTGACTGTTCAGATATTTTGTCTATTTAAAAAAAAAATTTTTTTTTTTCTTACTGTTGAGTTGTGAGAGTTCTTTGCAGAGTTTGGATACATGTCCTTTATCTGATGTCTGTTTTGCATGTATTTACTCCTAGTCTCTGGCTTGTCTTTTTCATTCTCTTGATAGTGTCTTTTGCAGAGTGGAAGTTGTAACTTTTAATAAGATCCAACTTAACAACTTTTTAAAATTGATTATGCTTTTGGTGTTGTATCTAAAAACTCCTTGCTGAAGTCAAGGTAACATAGATTTTTTTTCAAAAAATAAACTTATTTTCTAGAGTAGTTTTATGTTCACAGAAATATTGAGCAGAAGATACAGAGATTTCCCACATGGTCCCTGCTCCCACACATACGTAGCCTCCCCCCATTATCAACACCCCCACCAGAGTGCTACATTTGTTACAGCTGATGAACCTACACTGACACATCCTTATCATCCAAAGCCCATAGTTTATATTAGGGTTCACGCCTAGTGTTGCACATTCTGTGGATTTGGACAAGTGTATAATGACATGTATTCAGCATTACAGTGTCATACAGAGCAGTTTTACTGCCCTAAAAATCCTTTGTGTTCCACCTATTTATCTCTCCATCCCTGTTAAACCCTGGCAGCCACTGATCTTTACACTGTCTCCATAGTTTTGCCGTTTCCAGGATGTCATACCGTTAGAATCATACAGTATGTAGCCTTTTCAGATTGGCTTTTTCACTTAGTAATATGCATTTAAGGTTCTTCGTGTGTTTTCATGGCTCAGTAGCTCATTCCATTTTAGAACTGAATAATGTTCTATAGTTTGAATATACTGCAATTAATTTATCCATTTACCTACTGAAAGACATCTTGGTTGCTCCCAAGTTTTGGCAATTATGCGTGAAGCTGCTATAAACACCCACGTGCAGGTTTTTGTGTGGACATAAGTTTTCACCTCATTTGGGTAAATGCCAAGGATTGGCTCTTATGGTAAGAATATGCTTAGCTTTGTAAGAAGCCACCAAACTGTCTTCCAAAGTGGTTGTACCATTTGCATTCCCACCAGGAATGAGTGAGAGTTCCTGTTGCTCCACATCCTTGCCAACATCTGGTCAGCATTCTGAATTTTGACCATTCTAATAGGCGTGTAATGATGTCTCATTGTTGTTTTAATTTGCATTTCCCTGATGACGTATGATGTGGAATATCTTTTTATATGCTTATTTACTATCTGTATATCTTCTTTGGCGAGGTGTCTGCTAAGATCTTTGGCCTATTTTTTAATCCAGTCTTTTGTTTTCTTATTGTTGAATTTTAAGAGTTCTTTGTGTATTTTGGATAACAGTCATTTATCAGATATGTCTTTGTCAAATATTTTCTCCCAGTCTTCCTGGTTTATTTTTTTATTCTCTTGAGTCACATAGATTTTTCTCTTATGTCTTCTTCTAGAAGTTTTGTTTTACATTTAAATTGAAGATCCATTTTGAGTTACCTTTTGTGAAAAGAGTGAGCTGAGTGTTTAGATTTATATTTTTTGCAGGTGGATGTTCAATTATTCCAGCACCATTTGTTGAAAGACTGTTTTTTTCTCTATTGAATTGCCTTTGCTCCTTTGTGGATAATCAGTTTACTATATTTGCATACAATTTAAACAATAATATTGAACTATAATTTCATCTCATAAACTCTGCTGGAGTTAAGTGTACAATTTAATAAATTTTATAAATTTATAGGCTTATGCAACAATCGCTGTGATCAGTTTTAGAACTTTTCTTTCACTTTAAAAAGATCTCCTGTGCCCATTTTCAGTTTTTGGAGCCCCAGCCCTAGGAAACCACTAACCTAATCTCTATGTTTGCCGTTTCTTGCTAGTATGACCATTTGCACACAAGTTTTTGTGTGGCTATATGTTTAATTTCTTGGGGTAAATTCTTAGGAGTAGAATCGCTGGGTCATATGGTATGGGTTATACTGTTATTTTCTTTTTCTTGATAATTATCGTTTCTCATTGTGGCTTTAATTTGAACTTCCCTGACTGACTAATGACATTGCAGGAGCATCCTTTTATATGTTTATTAGCCATTCGCATGCCTTCTTTAGTGAATGTCTATTCAGATCTTTTGCTCAGTTTTAACTGAATTGTTTATCTTCTTAAAGATTTGTAAGAGCCTTTTATATATCCTGGAAACAAGTCTTCAATCAGATATATGATTTACAAACTTTTTCTTCCTGTCTGTAGCTTGTCTTTTCATTTTCTAAAGGTGCATTTTGAAAGCATAAAAGTTTTTAATTTTGACAAAGATTAACTTATTTTTTTTTTTCTTTCACAGATATGATTTTAGGGTCACATCTAAGAACTCTTTGCCAAACCCAAGCTCATAAGAAATTTCTTGTTTTCTTCTAGAAATTTTATAATCTTAGTTTTGACATTTAGGTCTATGCTCCATTTTCAGTTACTTATTGTGTGAGTAAAATGTCTAAATTTCTCTTTTCCTATGAAGTTATACAGTTTTTCCAACACTTTCTTTTGCAAAGATCATCCTTTCCTCATTGAATTACATTGACGCCTTTGTCAAAAATTAATCTTATATGTAATAGTTTATTTCTGGACTTTCAATTCTATTTCATTGATCTTTATTTCTATACTTCTTCCAGTACTATACCTTCTTGATTATTATAGCTTTATAGAAGTGTTGAATTCAGGAAGTGTAAGATCTCTAACCACATTTTTATTTTTCAAAACTGTGTTGGCCTTTGGCCTCAGCAAATTCACCTTCCTCAGAGCTCCCTGTCTCAATCAATGGCCACACCATTTACACAGTTCTCAGACCAAAACCAGAGAATTATCTTTGTTTTCTCTTTTTCTCTAATACTTCATGATTAACCCAGCAACAAATCTTAAAATCTCTACGTGACAGATAATAAGAGCCAAGAGTGGAAAAAATGGGTACTGGGAGATTAATTAAAAAACAATTAAAATGTTTCCTGCAAAAGGGGATATGGTTCACACAAGGATGGTGGCAGTAAAGATGTAGAGAAGTGAATAGATCTAAGTATATTTTGAAGGTTAGAACCACCGTAACTTTGTAATGGACTGAATAGGGGCAAATGGCTTAGCAAGAGTCTTTTACTGAGACAGAGAATCTGAATGAAGAATGGGTTTGGGAGAAAGAGTTCAAGAGATGAAAAGACACATATCTAAATATTACACACTTTAAATATTAAACCTTGTGTATGAGCACTTCAAACTCAGATTCTGTAACTCAAAGCCGTGGTCATTTTTATAGACTCACCTTATTCAATCTCTTAGCAGTGTATGACACAGTTAATCAGTTTTTCCTTCTTTAAACACTGTCTTCATTTGGCTTAAAGGACACTACTCTTTCTTGGGTTTTTTTCCCATCCCATTCGTGTCATCTGTTTCCTTTGATGAATCTCCCTCCTCTTCATGATGTCTAAAATTGGACTGCCCAAATTTGTTTTCCTTATCCTTTGTTTTTCTCTGTCTTTATTTACTCTCTGGTTGATAGCATCCAGTCTCATAGGTTTTAATTCTATTGCTAATAACTCCCAAATTGATATCTCCAGCCTTAACTTCCACTTGAACTACAGAATTGTATCTTCAACTCCACTTCTATGTCTGGCAGGCAGCTTAACTTTAACATATTAAAACCTGAACTCCACTGTGGAGTCACTGACAGTCATAAGAATATCTATCTCTAAATCATTAAGAGAAGGTTGAGAGATATTGGCGACATCAAGAAAGCAGGAAAGGAACTTAAAATGATTCAGGAGAAAAATAAATTCTATAAATTAGTTTAATTTTCCAACTATTTTACTGCTTCAAAAAGTGACTTTGCTTATTTGGAGTATTCAGTTTAGTGAAATAATTCTTTTCCTAGTGATGCTGCATGTGGCTCTGCCCAGGTACCCTTAAGATGTGTAATTAGAGAACTTTTCATTAGTATGACATAAAGATATTCTAGTTAAATAATAATTTTTTAGTTAGCATAAATGTTTTGCTTTTTAAATAGTGTATTGCTGTGTTATTTTACTCTTACTTTATGAAACTTTTTTTTTCAAAGTAGTTTATGCTCATTGTAAAAATGTAGAAAGAATGGGGGGAAAAAATCATCTGTAGTCCCACCAGCAAAAGACAAACACCATTAAAATGTATGTGTGTATCATTACAGGCTTTTTTACATAATTATGTTCTTCTGAAATGCCTCAGTTTACTTAATTTTTTATCATTAACTTAAAATTATTATTCTTTGTGTATCTAAACCCATGCAACATTTCAACAATGTATTTAAAAAAAAATCATTTCAATATCCCACGGGATATGGTTAATAGCTTTGTTTATCTATTTATACCATCCTTGTTTATTTAACACTGTAATACATTTTGTTGTTTTTAAATACTTTAACAAAAAATTCTCTCTGTTAAGAAAAAATAAAACTAATAGAATGTAACATTTGAGTTGTATTATAAAATATTTATACTAAAAAACTTAAGTATGAAATATAAGTAGCTACTTATTCACAGCAGTCACTAATCTAGGGAAAAAAATACTGAATTCCAACTTAAAATGTATTAAAGCTACATAGATAAGTTAGGATCCCAAATGAAATACACAAATATTGTTTTAAAATGTTGTAATTTAATTGCTACGTATATTGCCAAAACTGTAGAAAGGATTCAGTAGTCCATGACAAAAGTGAAATTGTATATTGCCATTCAAATTAAGTATTTTATTTCTTTTCTAAAGGCATTCTAATTAAATCGACATAATCTACTTATATATGGAAAAACGCGTTACGAAGCTTTTACTTACCAGAAATCTTAAACTTAAAAAAAAAGATATCTTAAACTTTACATTTATGTATCACTCTCTCTCCCTTTGATTATAAACTCTTATCTTCAAACAAGTTCTAATGCTTTAACTATAATAGTGATCAGAACTGTAGGAAATAATTACTTACTTGATCTCTTAAATAATTTTATATTTAAAAGGCATCTTAGAGGTCATCTAGTCTCATTATCTTCTTTTAGAAATCCTTTCAGTGAGATCCCTGATAAACAGTCATCCAGCCTTGACTGGAACATTTCTAGTGGCTGGGACCTCACAAATCATTCACTCCATAATTTCTTATTCATTCTTCCATTGTTCATTCATTTAAACAGTATTTACTGAATATCTGCTGTTTACTTGCCAGTATACTTGACATTGAATACACAAGAGGAGTAAACCTGGAGAAACATGAATTAAACTAGGATGTTTTGTTTTGACTAAGCTTATATATCTCTTCTTGCCACTTCTGTCTTTTCTTGATTATAAAAATGGTGGCTGTGAAGAATAATTCTAATTTTTTTGGTTAAACATCTATTTACAAAAGTAAGACAGGAGAAAAAGAAGTAAATGTGAAACAAATTTGTTTTTCAAGAGACAGTCCTACAAATATTGGTAAAGTATTTTCATTTTACTTCCCTTTACTTCCTTTCTAAAAATTGTGCACACAATCCCAAGTGCACAGACCTTACATTTCTAGGCTAAAAACAGCTTTAATTTCTTCACGTGACACAGTTCCCAGTAGAGTTACCATATTTAAAAGTACCTTTTGTCTAAAATTGTCTCTAATATGTTTTTAAGTATGGTAACCAGAACTAAAAAGGTAACCATTATCTTTTAAATAGGGTAACCAGAACTAAACATAGATTTCCGAACACTGAAACATAGATTTTCCTGAACACTAGTAGCTGGGTTTAAACTGCAGTCATTTTGGAAGAGGGGGGAAGGAAAGTCAATCACACTACTCATATTGAGCTTGTTTTAGACATATAAAGTACTGTGTCTTATTCATAATGCTGATGGAGTATTGATAAGCTAGGATTTTTATTATTTATTTATTCATTGTTACTTCTAGGCAAGATTTTTCTTTATCTTTTCTACATTTCCTCTCACTGTTTTAATCTCATCATTTTTAGCCTATTAAACTTTTGGAATTATGGTTTTGTCATTGGATATACAGTTACCCATGCTTCCTTGACTGAAATGATAAATTTGATACTCTATATCTTCAAGTTATTGATTTAAAAAAATGTAAACTGGGTTAGGACCATGGGCAAAAACTTCAGAAGGAAACAGATAATAAACCAATAATTAATCCTTCAACTTGATCATGAACTTTATCTCGATAAGGAAACGATAATCAATCCTTTTTGTGTCCCAAGCCACAAGAAGAACTCACTGTCCACATTTTTCAATCTTCATATGAAAAAATCTTCAAATATCTTGATAACAACCTGAAAGCATGGAATGTTTCCAGCAATTTCTTCATTGATTAGTCCAATTACCCTGCTTAAAAAAGAAACTATTGTTTGACGAAATTTCTTATGCAATCTTTGCTAAATTATTTTTATCATTATTATTATTATTTTACCTTTATTTGTCAAGTATTAATGGACCTCATACATCTTTGATAATCTGTTCTAGAATTTCATCAGGGTTATATCTATATTTTGTTTTCTTTTTTACCTTTATTTACAATTGGTCTAATTTTATTTGGAATGATTTCTATAAGAAAGCACATATTTAGTTTTTTTTTTGCTTTTTTTTTTTTTGGACTGGAAGATAGGATTAGATCATCTAATCCAATCTTATTTTTAAAATGAATAAATTGAGGCATAGGGAAATACATTTATGTCACTGTGAATCTAATCTTACATTTCATTTAGTGAGGTCCTTCACCATTCGCCAAGGACAATCCTAATTTACTCGAAGAAGTTACCTTCCAAGTTGAAGGTACCCTCGGAATTGCCAGATATGACTTTACATCGTTATGAAGTTGAGCATATTTCATCACTACAGTCAGGGGAGTTTATGACGGGCCTGACTCCATCTATTCCACATAACTTACATTAATAAGAATTATCATTAGATGAGAAAGGGATAAATTGGATACAACCATTACATTAAGTATAATATACCAAACTGTTGACCTTACATCTGTTATTGAAAGACAGACCAAGAAAAGACAGATTTCTGTAATATGAGCTGAAGGGCAGACGCAAAATTATTGATGTTTCCATGATACAAACTTGCCATAGAAAAGTTAACATTTTATCTAGAAGTAATTTGAATTTTGCAGAGCCTGTTTTTAGACGTTTCAAATCAGCATTCACTGTATCATATTTTTAACAATCAAAATTAAAAACCTGTGGCAATTCATGTTTCTCTTTCTCAAATAAATTGCATTTTTGTCAGCTACACAGACGTAGTATATTAATGTGATTAATTTTAAAAATGAAAATAGACTGTGAAGAAAGCAAACAAAAAAGACACAACCCTCAAAATGTGAATTTTCTTCTTGCTTTTTGTATCTGAAATTATACTGCCCTTTGCAAAACCAAGCTCTGTGTTACTTAGGCCAGGTCTAATGAAGAGGAGGATTGAGGCTTTTCTTTTATTTTGAAACAATCCAGACAGGGATTCCTGATCCCTTGAAAGCTATGCAAGCTTTTAATTTCCTTTGGTTATACAAAACTGATTTGAGGGCTTCCCTGGTGGCGCAGTGGTTGAGAGTCCGCCTGCTGATGCAGGGGACGCGGGTTCGTGCCCCGGTCCGGGAAGATCCCACATGCCGCGGAGTGGCTGGGCCGGTGAGCCATGGCCGCTGAGCCCGCGCATCCGGAGCCTGTGTTCCGCTCAAAAAAAAAAAAAAAAAAAAAAACTGATTTGAAAAATTGTAACGCATTTAGAGCAGAGAGTGGCATCCATCTTGGTTGTCAGAAAAGTGGACTCTTAGTGCCTGGAGAGCAGGAGACTGGCACATAATTTCAAGATTAATCATTTTATTCATATCTAAAATAATAGCAATTATTTATTGAGTGTTTCGTGTATGCCAGGTCTCACTGTTTTTACTGAATTTTAAAATTTCACAATCAATAAGTGAATGCATTTCATTGTAAAGTGTTCAGTCAATACACATAAAATAAAATTCAATCTTGATAAACTTATTTTCCTACATGCCACCCCCCCCCATGTCTTGCCCCAGAATTGAGCATTGTCTTTATGGGTTTTATATATGTATTTTTTTCTATAAGTGTGCTTTATATGTTACACATGTGTATATATTAATTATATATTATACTGTTTTGTGGGCTTTAAAAAATATATTGGATCAGTTTTTATGTATTCTTCAATTTATTTTCTCTTTTTTTTAAATTTTGGTTTTGACTGTGTTGGGTCTTTGTAGCTGCACGTGGGCTTTCTCTAGTTGTGGTGAGCGGGGGCTACTCTTTGTTGTGGTGCATGGGCTTCTCGTTGCAGTGGCTTCTCTTGTTGCGGAGCACGGGCTCTAGGCACGCGGGCTTCAGTAGCTGTGGCACGTGGGCTCAGTAGTTGTGGCACGCAGGCTCAGTAGTTGTGGCTTTCAGGCTCAGTAGTTGTGGCTCGCGGGCTCTAGAGCGCAGGCTCAGCAGTTGTGGCGCGCAGGCTTAGTTGCTCCACAGCATGTGGAATCTTCCCCGATCAGGGATCAAACCCATGTCCCTTACATTGGCAGGCAGATTCTTAAACACTGTGCCAGGGAAGTTCCTGTTCAATTTATTTTTCAGTTTAACAGTATGGCTTTGAAAATTCTTTGGCAATATATTTAGATATATAGCTTGTTATTTTAAACAGTTGCATTGAACCATGAATCATTGTTTACCTAGCTATACTGATGGGCATTTAGAGGTTTCTTCACATCCCCAATTATAAACAATATATTTTTGCAGGACTTGAGTATTTATCCAGGGCAGACTCTAGGAAGTGGAATTGTTAGATGATAGTATATGCATTTTATATTTTATAATGTTTACCAAATTTCTTGTTCAAAAGAATGCATTAATTTATACTCACCAGCATTTAATTTGAGTAGCTGTTTCTCTATAACTGCACCAGCACTGCAGTCATTCTGTTAATTATTTTTTTTATTCTGATGGATACAAATTGTTATCTTATTGCTGTTTTAATTTGCATTTCTTTGATTATTACTGTTGTTGAGGATTTTTTTTGCTTATGTTTATTGGTCATTCATATTTCTTCTATGAATTTTACTCACTTGTGAATTACATTTGTACTTTTAAAAATTAATTTTAGAAGTTCTTTACATATTTAAATATTCTGGATATTATTTTTTGTTGTTGTTGTATGTAATAATAATGACACTATGGCTAATGAGTCCACACACTATTCTAAGCACTTTATGTGGATTAACTAGTTTAATTCTTGCTGTACCATAAGCCTGGTGGGATTGTCCCCATTTTATAGATGAGGGAACTGAGACTAGAAAGCTGAGAAACCTTGACTAAGGTCACAGTAGGTGGCAGAGCTGGGTACAAACTCAGATATATCTATCAAAGAAACCCAGGGTCGAATTTTCTTAACCAATGTACAATATTAGATGAGATATGTTTCATGTAGTAGAATTTTTTTCTCCCAGTCTTTCTTCTGTTTCTAAACAAGAGTTTAAACAGAAGGAGAGTTTTAATATCAAAAGTACACTGGAACTTTTCACGGTACTTTTTTTTATTATACAGAAGTTTATATTTTATGTACCCAAGTTTGTTAGTCTTTTCCTTTATTGTTTTCCCCCTGTATTGCTTTAAGACCTGTATTCTAAGGATCCATTATATATTTTTCCTAATAATATTATTGTTTTATTACATTTAGAATATATGACATATAAGCTGTAAATTAATTTTTACCCCAGAGTTGATAACCAAGTTTTCAAACCCTGTTTACTGAGTTTTCCCATCCATCCTTTTCCTACTATTTTGGAAGATTACCCTTATCATCCTTTGAGTTTGCACACATAGGTCTGTTTCTGCATTTTCTATTCTGTTGCACTGATTGTTTTTCCCTTTCTTGTAACAAACTTTCACTTAAAACAGTAATTAAATGTTAATGGAATCACTGCCACAAGCTTATGATTTGCTTTTTATATCTTTAAAGGCTATTTTTTTTACTTTTACCTTCCAGTTCTTTCTCAAAAAAATTTTTAAACTTGCCTACCATACAGTGTATACAATGTATATATTTGTCTATTCCTCCACCTATGTTTTCAAACTCATTCTTCCAAATGAAGCTTAGAATCTGTTTCTTGGATTTCTTTGAAAACATGCTAAATTTTAATTTTAACTGAACTGATTAAAATACAGAAAATAGACATCTCTATTACATTGTGCTCTCTTAACCTGGCATGGGATATGGTTTCATTTCTTTACACCTTCCTTTATGTTTTTAAATGCAATTTTATGGTTTTCTTGATATAGGACTCACATTTTTCTCATTAGGTCTATTCCTAACTATTTTAATATATGTGTTACTAGTGTAATGGGGCATTTTTACTTCTGTTTTCAAATTGGCTATTGCTGATGCTATTGATTTTGGTCTACTTTCATTTTTTATGGTGGGCTGGCTGAAGTGACCAGTTTGTTGACTGATTTTCATGGCTTTTCCTGGTAGAATTTCTTTTCTTTGTTTCTCATTACTCTAAAACGTATGTATTTATCTTGTATTTTACTTGGCAGGACTTCCAGTACAGTGTTGAGTAGTAGTACTCGTGATAGAGGGTATTTATGTCTTATTGCTGGAATATTTAATGAGTGTTTCTAATGTTTCCTGCCAGGTATTATGCAGATTAAATGTTACTGGTACCTACCTTTGTCAAGAAATTTCCTCTACTTTTTGTTTGCTAAATAATTGTTTTATTTGTTTGCTGGTTTGTTTCTTTGTATTTAGGAAAGAGGGTGTGAATTCCCCCCCCACCCAGTTTAATTGCAATATAATTGATATAACATTGTATCAGTTTCAGGTGTATAAAATAGTGATTTGGTATATGTATATATTGCAAAGTGATCACCACAATAAGTCTAGTTAACATCTATCACCACATGGTTACAATTGTTTTTTCTTGTGATTAGAACTTTTAATATCTATTCTCTTAGCACCTTTCAAATAGACAATACAGTTTTGCTAACTATAGTCACCATGATGTACATTAGATCCTCAAAGCTTATTCACCTTATGACTGGAAGTTTGTATATTTTGACCACCTTTACCCAGTTCCCCCACCCCACACCCCCCCATCTGTGGTAACCACCAGTCTGTTTTCCATACCGGTGAGTTCTTGTGTTTTTTAATGCCACATATAAGTGACATCATACAGTATTTGCCTTTCTTTGTCTGACATGTCACTTAGCATGATGCCTTCAAGGTCCATCTGTGTTGTTGCAATGATAGGATTTCTTTCTCATGGTTGAATAATATTCCACTGTATTCCATTTTCTTTATACATTGTTCTGTTGAGGACACTAAAGTTGTTTCCAAGTCTTCACTATTGTGAATAATGCTGCAGTGAACATGAGGGTGCAGATAAATCTCTTCCAGATAGCGGTTTTATTTCCTTTGGATATATACCCAGAAGTGGAATTTCTGGATCATATGGTAGTTCAATTTTTAATTCTTGGAGGAAACTCCATATTGTTTTCTATAGTGGCTGTACCAGTTTATCCCCGCCAACAGTGTACAGGGGTTCAAGAGGGTGGATTTTATCGAATAAGTCTGTAGAATCACTCATCTCTAAAACTCATAATAACTATGCCACGTCAGAGTATGAAGTGAGATTTGAAGAGATTAGGTAGAAATGTAGAACCAACCTCTGTAATACTAGAGAAGAGGGGAAAGCTCTTAGGAACCAAAGGAAACCAAGGAGAAGAAACTGTATTTTCCCTTCTTTCTGACCTTTCTCTCATGTTCCTGAGAAAAATGATGGAAGCTGTCCTTAAGGGGACTCGGCATCTTACAACCCAAACTTCATGCCAGTTTAAGTCAAAACTTCCATAGTTGTATCTTTGCCTAAAGTTACAGAACCATGAGCAGGTCCGAGCAGAAGAAAATATCCATCGTATTAAATATGCCCTGTTGTTTAAACTAAATGGTTGAGCAGTTGTAAAGCACATCAGCCAAATTTCCTTCCAGGACAATTTGGCAGCTGTCATATAGATATAATAGCAGGGTTCATTTGGATAGAAATGTATTATTATCCAAAATTCAAATGTTTGGTAAATATCACTGATTTTGATAATATATTTTCTGCTTTATGATTTCCACAACTAAATATCATGCTGTTTGAGTACTGTTGTGAAATATCTTTCTATTTTTTTTGTGGCCATCATTATCCATCATCTTTGCAGTTTTTGCATTTTTCTGTAAGACTCATGTTTTTAATATTTGCAGTGTTTCAATACTTCAGTGTTCCCCTAAAAATGCCTCTTGTTCAGATGCGAAATATATCTTTACTTCTAGAAAAATGAAAAGTTATGTTTAATAATCAAACCCAAAACAATCTTTAAGAAAGCAGAATTTCTAATAACTACAGAAGAATTTTCTTAATTCTGTTTCAGTGTTATTTAACAGTTAAAATTTTACTTTACTTTGGGTAAGAAGCTATTCAATGTCCTATTTAGACTTTCTGTGAAAAGAAGCCAATTATCCCAAGGTGGCTAAAATTTATTAGAAGCACCGTACAAGAAAGATAGAAAATTCCCTTGATTTTTTCTATCTTTGATCTGAATTATATCTTTAATACTACATATTTTACTGGACAAGGAAATTATTTCCTTTCCCAAGAAGAAGATCTTTCTAAGAATTCCATTGTCTTTGACTAAACATTAAGTGCTAATGCCTGAGGAATAGGGAACCTGGACAGTGGCATTTCTACAAATATTTATGACTATCTTACCCCGTACAATGTTCCTTTCCTTCCTGCTGGTATAAATGCAACTGGAGAGACTGACGTGATACACGAGTATCCTTTAATGAGAAAATGCCATTGGAATGAATTGGCAAAAATGTAAACCATTCCTCAGAGATAAAAATATAGGTGGTAAATGTATGGGAGAGTATTTTATAGTAATTAAAGAGATCCAGCTTTGAAAGATAGGTATTATATTTATTAACTTTGCATTCAGACGAATATCTAATTCTAATAAAACAGAAATGTTCATATACTGCTTGTAGCAATGAAGGTGGTGCAGTCTCTTCAGAGAGCAATTTGGTAACACATATGAAGAGCAAAAATAATACACACCCATTGGTCCATAAGCCTTGCTTATGGGTATTTATTTTAAGTAAATAATTCAAAAGTATGAAAAATCTATTATATAAAATTATATTCATTTCAGTATCGTTGATCATGATTTTTAAAAATGAAGAAAAATACCCAGAGTGTTCACACATGAGATTTGGTTAAGTAAATTATGGCACCTACATGAAATCCTCCACAATCTTATTTGTGAGAATTTACCCAAAGGAGGCACGCTAAAAAAAATCTAATTGCAGAGTAATCTTTATTATAGTCTAACTGCTGTATTGGAGAGGCAAGACTCATGGGACATAGCCAGATATCAACTTAATCTCTGCTCACTTCTTGTTAAAGGCATTCTGTGGGACAATTTCTTCCCATCTTCTTGGATGACGATTAGCTCAGGTCCTATGATTCTCCAGTCATTCTTCAATAATGAAAAGTCTTACCAATACTTTACAAAACATAAAAATAGTCTATAAATTTCATTTTAGAAATAAATTTGTTTATTCTAGTAGAGTAATTACGACTTCATATTTATTCAAAGTTATTATTTTTTTTCCCCCTAATCTCAGTCCTGAAATGGGAAAGGGGAGCCCTAGTAGATTTCTTCTCTTTTCCTCCTTTGCACATCTAGCTTTCCTCCATCCTTCAAGCACTACCTTACACTTAATAAGGGCCACAAAATGTCTTATTTGACTGATATGAGAAGGCATAGACACTCCTTGGGCTTGGCAGGTATGTAAACAGATTCATCCATCGTAGAGTACTCACATGGCTTCTTCAAAGACCCTCTCACTTCTAGAGATCTCTTACAGTTCTCTTGATATTGATGAAGCATCTTAATGATTGGTTCCTGGTAATTTCACTAACCTCCGAGGCATCTGGAAGTCTTTCTCTTTTTGACATTCTCTAGAGAGTATTTAAGATAATCCTCACACATCCTTAGAAGGAAAATCATCACCTTGGGTGCTGCAGCTTAGAACAGTGGCAACATCAAAGGTTTCTATGCATTATTTCATTTAATCTTCACATCCTGCTGGGTGTGCATTACTGTTTCTAGTTTAAAGATGAGGAAAGCATGGGTTAGGGAAGTAACTTGTGTGTTCACATGCTTATGTGCAAAAGTCAGATCTAAAACCAGATCTTTCTGACTCCAAAGGTCTAGGAGTCAGTAGAGCTGATTTGGTTCCCACTTTGCATAGTACTTGGTATAGAAATGGGCAAAACTCTTTACACCTCATCTGTAAAATAAAATGATTGGATTAGGGGATTCCTCAAGTTCCCTTCTACTTTATTCATGTTTAATATCAGACTTTGGCGTATAATATCTTTCCTTTTAGAACCTGGAGTCACCAGGAGTCACATGCAGTTCATCAACTTTCAGAATGATCAGTTATGTACCATGGCATGAACTATTAGGGAAAGTACCCACCACCATGCTTAGAAGCAATTCTTCCTGAAGGTTTAATGGGTTCATGGCACTGTAGTAGGAGCAATATAGAGTGCCAAGTGCAAGCCTATATTTAAGAATTCAGGAATATTGGCTCTTAGCCCTTTCTAAGACATTTCTTTCAAGTACATGGAGATGAACGAAGCAGATTGATCAAAGTGCTATCCTTAAGACTCTTTGTAGTATGATTGTGGCAAACTGTTCTTATGGGAGCATTCAGGGCCAAGTTTCTGTCATCTATATTTTATAATATCCACGGATTGAGAATTCTTTGCAATTCTTACTTTTATGTACATTACAAGCAGCTACAGTGGGAGAAATATAAGCTTATTACAGTTTGAAGAAAGACCTTTCAAGGACTTTTGTTTTTTTAACACAGAACCATTGCTGCATTAGATACAGAATCAACACTATAATTAGAATAAATCAAAATGTTCTTGCATTGGTTTCATTTTTAGGAAATATTAATTGCATGCTGCTTTATGCTCTTTCTATATGATGGACTTCCTTAATTAGATTATGAGTTTTGGTTTGAAGGTCCAACCTCAGGGTAATTAAAACACTGGGTAATTAACCATATTTTCTGAAACTTACACTTGGAAAATATTTTTGTGGCCATATTTCCATGTCTTACCTCTTTTATGAATGTATGATTTTTTCCTTTCTTATGAAAAAACGATGGAGAAAACAGATGATGGTCTGCTATTATAGTAAGAAATGGTTTTTAATTTGGACAATGATGTTTTTGGTATATTGAGTGAGCTGCATCCATCAGAGGGAGAGGCTGGCAGTGGTCATTTAAAATCCTGCCCCTGTCTGCCAGGCTGAACTTGGGCAACAGGAGCCTTTACTTGTGCCAAGAAATGAAGTGTCATTTAACTGTTGGCATATTTCTAGTAAATTCCTGGGAACTTGTAGATGTTGTGTAGTAACACCCTAGACTTGATTAATTATTTCTTATAAAAAGCAGCAAAGGTTTATCTGCTTGGGAAAAGAAAAAAGAGAAGTGGGGGGAAAAGAAGATGGAACATGGAGCAAGTGACTATGACATAAAAAACCAAAGATACTTATATTCTAAGAGAAAATGACAAAGGAGGGGAGTGAGTTAGATTATGGACACTTGTGAAATCAAATGAGGAGGGAAAACTTGGCAATGCAGTCTATAAAAGAGCAATTAACAGAGTGAATTTCATCTGGGAGAAAAAAATGCTTCATCAGGAGGATCAAGGGATTACAGAAAATGGGACTTCCTCATAATTTACTGAAACCTTGGAAGAGTTTTGTCCTCACACATTTGGCATTACTTTCCCTGGAACCGAGTAGAAACAGGGGCAGCTGCACCTGGAACTCAGCTGCATTTCAGAGCAGACTTCTAGTAAAACCCAAAGAATAATTACTATTTTTCAGTAATTGCCCAATAACTATTTGGTCCTAAGGTTGAGTGTAAAAGTGTACAAAACATACAGTCCCTGAGTACTAAGACCCTGCATTACAACAGAAGAAAAATCAAATAGAAATTATTTTAAGAAATCTAAGCACAGAGTAAGATGGTGACATACAGGGAGACCTGACTGTGAAACCCAGCTGGGACAGATGAGTGATGGCAGGCTTCCTGGAGGAGGATACATACAAAGCACCAAAAATTCTCTTCAGCATGAGCAGAGGACTGGCAGAAAAAGGAAATAACGTGAAGAAGAAGGGAGTATTCCATACTGAGGAAGAATAGGCCAAGACTTGGAAGTGAATGAAAATATTGGCTGTTTGGGGAAAACTGTTTTCCCCAAATAGAGACGATGGCTGAAGGATATAATTGGAGGACACAACTAGTTAAAAGACAAGATAGGAGACATAAGTAGGGACCAGGGAAGGTTCAAAACCAAAAGTTATTTTATGGATTATTTACCTTGTGGCTTCTTTGACCTTAAATTAGGATTTCTGGACAAAGACAGTATATACTTAGTTTTTATTTAAAAGTTAGTGTGATCCAGAACTTACCTCATGCTTTTATGTGCCTTAATTTCTACAGTTGCTTTCAACAAGAGCCATTTAATATGAAACATTTTAACACTCACCAAAAATAGATACAAGACCCCAAGAAAAGTTCCATGATTTGGATTCCTGACATTACTATGAAACTAGCTCTAGTGGTCTAATTTCTAGACCAAAAATGTTGCACTGAATATTAAAATCAAGAGGATTCTAGGAATCTGATGAGTTTGAACATATTCTGATTATACTTCCCTAATTTCAATCAACTGATCAACTACCTCTCTTGGGCCCAGGAGCTGTGGGTTCTGCAGGTCTCAGGGCCTTGTGTCTTCCCCAAAAACAATCCAGGAGAAACTACAGATACAGGGGGAAAAAATATACCAGGAGCAAAAACAGAAAGAAAGAGAGCGAAAGAGAAAAAGAGAGAGAGAAAGAACGAGGGAAAGCAAGCAAGCAAGCAAGAAAACATGAGAAACCCTGGAAGACTGAAGGCTGAAGGCGATCTTGAATTGGTGTGGGTTGGGAGAGTGGGTAGCAGAATCTTGGGATAGAGGATGGCTGGAAGTTTTAGCAAGAGAACAAAAGAATGGGTTATAGGAAAGCTTTCAAATTAAAAAATATAACTTTCCCAAGCGTGGCAGTAATTGGCAACAGTCCAGATGTTATTCCAGATGTTATTCCAAAGTAGATGTAAAGTCCTCCTGGGTGTGGAGAATTTTTGAAAAAGTTGTGGACTTAACAGCCTCCTTAGCTAAGATATTCACTCGTCCAGCCTCCCACTTACTACCCTCAGGGCTGGTGGACTAGATCCTGGGGAAACTACCCTGTCCCATTGGAGCTTCATCTCTTGGTTTAAGCATAAACTTGGTGAGAGGGACAGTCTGGTGAATAGTCATTGATGTTGGTGATTCATTGGTGCCTAGGCTCTCTGCACTTGGTCTTATCCCCACCTCTTCCCTTAAACTTACCCAAGACTAGCACAGAATATGGCCTGGCCTTAGTTCTTGACACATTACATGAGTTCATAAACCAAAATAAAAGAAACACAAAGAAATAAACACTATATACCCTGTAAATGAGAATTGTTAGAGCAGATAGACAATTTTTTTTAAATGAAAGATAAATATAGTTAATACAATAAACTAAGATATTAGCACTATGAAACAAGAACAAGAACCCATAAATACAATATGGGGAAATATTAGATAAGAAAAGAGAATAACTGATATAAAGAATACAAAGCATGGGCTAAGTAGTTTGGTGGGTACAACTGAAGAGCAAATAAGTGAGCTTAAAAATCAGATTAATAAAATCTGTAAAGGAGAACAAGGAAGAATAAAGAGAAAATATAAAAGAAAAGCTAAAAGATATAAAAAATAGAACAAATAAATTTTGAAAGAGTCCCAAAAGGAGAGAAAAATGAAAAGATAAAACATGTGATGAATCAATAGACACTTTTCAAAATCAAAGAAAGTTGAAAGACTTCAAATTGGTAGAACTTAGAAAGGGCCAAATGAAGAGATAAGGAAGAATTCACACCTAGGTGTTAAAATAAGAATGAAGAATTCAGAGGCAAAGAAAAATTAAAAGAATTTCAGCAAAAGAGACCATCTGCAAAGAAACAAAAATCAGGTTAGCAATAGATTTCTCAACAGCAAACTGAGACCAAGACAATGTAATGTTATTTAAAAAGTATTCAAGCATAAGAACAGTGAATCTAAAATAGTATAACTAGAGAAGTTGTTGTATAAAGTTGAACATTTAATAAAAGTATTCTCATACATAAAAGGCCTCAAAAAACTTTTACCATGAAATGGCCCTCATTTAAAACACCTTTTGAAGAACAGAACTAGGAGATGCTAAAATAGAAATAGAAAGTAAGGATCAACAAGTATCCTAGTTAAACTTATAAAAATAAAAGTAAGAATGGGAAAAAAGTAAAAATATATTGACAATAATTCAAAACTAAAATTCTAGATAATAATGAGAGATAAGACAAAGGAAATATTAAAAATAATCCAGTTTTTATTGTGCTAGAAGGAAGATATAAATATTTATAAATTTAGGAAATCAATAAGGACAAAAAAAGAGTATGAGTCTTAAGATAAAGACAATAATCAAAATAATAGAAATAGAATATGTAACTTTTAAACCAGAAGGAGAAAATCTATTTTATTAAAAGTAGGAAAGAAGCAGGGAAAGTACAAATAGAAGAATAAATAAAAAGTATTAGATGGCAGAGATAGGTCTTAATTTAACAATAATTACAATTTACATTTAAATTGAAAATGTGAATTAAGATGGCAGAAATAAGATCTAATTTCATAATAATTACATCAATTAAAACTGAGAGTAAACTGACTAATTTAAAAGATGAAGACTCCCTAATTGGATGAAGAAATATGTTGTCTGAAGCAGAGACAAACTGGAAACAAACAGACTCAGAAAGAGTGAAAATAAAAGGGTGGAAAACATATAACAGGCAAATATGAATCAAAGAAAGTTTGTCATTTTCTTATACAATTTACATAGTGCTGAAGACAGGAGTCAGCCCTACAATGAAACCAAATGAAGAGTCAGACACAGTAGAGATAGGAAAGAATTTAGCAACAACCAGGGGAGATACAGGTGAGTCCAGATCAAGAACCCAGGAGCATCGCAGGGACGGGGTTGCAGTTTGTGTTAGAGCCACTGGCATGAGAAGATGGCCACTGGTAGGAACAAAATGGACTTAATGGAGCAGCTCTGAGAAGTAAACATTGAGATCCATTTGGGGAGTGATTATTATGGGGTATGTGAAGGCTCTGGGCTGCTCTGAGATGATCTGCTATAAAATATCTAATACCTGTAGTGACGGAACAAGAATTTTAAAATACATGACTATGTAGTCCTAAATAAAAAAGAAAGAAGATGAAAAACTGAAGATAAAATGGTAAATAGGCAAAAGAAGAAAGGGAGAGCGGGAAAAAGGGAGGATGGATGAAGGAAATAAAAGAATAGGTTATAATCAAGAATAAATTATGGCAAAACTAAAAGGCAAAACCCCAGGGTATTTTGTGTTTTGCTTTGCCTATAAAATAGCATTATTGCTGCTTTAGATGGCAACAGATTGTCTTGCATGTAGTCCTAAAAATTTGAATATTTGAATTTTTATTGTTTTGTTTATAGGTATGTCTGAGATGATGAGACTCCATTATAAGTAAAACAAAACAGAACATGTTTTGATTAGATAACCAACGCTGCCAATGCTTGGCTTCCTATCCTTGGCTCTACTGTGGAGCAGAAACACAGACCTTCAGTCCGTATAACCTTTCTCCTAGCTGTTCTGGAAGTTCCAAAGTAGGTGTTTTGTCTGACTGGACACTCCTCTCACCAGAATTGCCTCTGGCCTCATTTCACAATGGCATCTGTAACTGTCAGCCAAAGGGGAGAAAAGTCATAAAATTTTTGTTTTCTGAATAGAACAGAGGAAAACAGATATAAAGATTGACTCTACCAAAATTTCCTTCCAAGAAGGGGATTTATAGAGCATAGATTATCTTTCCTCATTGTAAGAAATTCCCATTTGAATGAAGGCAGAATCTCATTCTAAAATAAGACATGAAAGGTTGGTACAGAAAGTGTACCCACATAGAGATAGATCATTCCCTATCACTTTTGTTATTATTTTAACATTAATTTTTTTTTTTTTTTTGTACGCGGGCCTCTCACTGTTGTGGCCTCTCCCATTGCGGAGCACAGGCTCCGGACGCGCAGGCCTAGCGGCCATGGCTCACGGGCCTAGCCGCTCCGCGGCACGTGGGATCTTCCCGGACTGGGGCACGAACTCGTGTCCCCTGCATCAGCAGGCGGACTCTCAACCACTGCGGCATCAGGGAAGTCCCTTAACATTAATTTTTAATAAACCTTTCATTTAGTATGTGAAGAAAGATGCAAATATCTATCTCAAGTTGCCTTTTTGCAACCAACATCAAGGAAAATATAAAAGAACCTACGTTGATCTGCCTGTTTTTCATCATTGCCTCTATTAATTGGATTTTCCTCTTTTAAGAGTCCATGGATGTTTTCAAGCTAGCAACTCTGGAATCATCATTTTTATTACTGGAAATTATTAATACTTAGTTTCCTATTTAATATTGCATAAGAGAAGTAGGTTGCTCTTTCAAAGTAAATACCTGAAAGTAAATTTAATTTCGAGTGGTTTTAAGGTTTTCATAGTGAGATGCTTCAGAACGCCATCTCATGCATGGAGGTAGATATTAAGTGTGATATTTCATAAAGACAAATGGACACAGGGAATCAGGTTTGTCAGTAATGCTTTGTTGGGCTCTGCCCTTTTAAAAATGAGTTAATGACATTTGCTTCATGACCCATTTCTAATGGTAGTTTGGTCTTTTCAAGGAGGATGCCATTGTCATAGTTCAGAGGTATTAGGCAGTCATACCGTTATAGCACATTAAAAGCAAGTAGATAAGACTTAAATGTTAAATATCTCATAGAATAAAAGGCTAGCAACTAATTATATAAAGAAATTATTTTCAGACAACAGATTGTAAAGATGGTACTTGGTAAGAAAATGTCTCAGGCTTCCCTGGTGGCGTGGTGGTTAAGAATCTGCCTGCCAATGCAAGGGACATGGGTTCGAGCCGTGGCCCGGGAAGATCCCACATGCCGTGGAGCAACTAAGTCTGTGTGTCACAACTTCTGAGCCTGTGCTCAAGAGCCCGCAAGCCACAACTACTGAGCCCACGTGCCACAACTACTGAAGCCTGTGTGCCTAGAGCCCGTGCTCCGCAACAAGAGAAGCCATGACAATGAGAAGCCCGCGTACCGCAATGAAGAATAACCCCCTCTTGCCGCAACTAGAGAAAGCCCACGCGCAGCAATGAAGACCCAATGCAGCCAAAAAAAACAAACAAATAAATAAATTAAATTAAAAAAATAAAAATAAAATGTCTCAGTGGTCAAATTCTGTTTTAAAACATATTTATAATACTAGACTAAGTAAGCATTAGAAAGCACACAGTTTTTCTAATTCAAATACCATCTCATTGTAGATCATATGTTTTCATGCAGATAGTTTTTTTTATTTATATAAAGGAAGTACGTTTGTCTCTCTTCACTCTGAAAGCCACTATTTTTTTTTTTTTTTTTTTTTTTTTTTTGCGGTACACGGGCCTCTCACTGTTGTGGCCTCTCCTGTTGCGGAGCACAGGCTCCGGACGCGCAGGCTCAGCGGCCATGGCTCACGGGCCCAGCTGCTCCGCGGCATGTGGGATCTTCCCAGACCGGGGCACAAACCTGTGTCCCCTGCATCGGCAGGCGGACTCTCAACCACTGCGCCACCAGGGAAGCCCTGAAAGCCACTATTTTGCTTCATCTGATTTTGTTTCACTTGGGCTTTGGTTGTAAAATGTCTGGAAGAACAATGATTATTTCTCATTCGTGGTTATAAACTATTTCTATGTGATCTGGGGTGCAAGCCCAGTGATTTTTAAGATCTAAGAATCAAAATCCTATATTAGCTGGCCCCATCACTGTACTGGACTCATGAGTTATTTAATACCTCTAATCAAGGAATTTCTCTTCAGAAAAGAATATTTAATTCTCCATTAACGATGAGATTGTCAATTCAATTAAGCATGTTCATTTAGTGTTTTCTTTATTGCTACATTGTGGGTTGTTATGGAGAAGTACAAGATTTTTCGAGTAGGTGAAATAAACAAGATCAGTACATGTGAACAGACTAATGAACAATTCAGGGTAATAACTGAGCACACATGATCATTTATCATAGAGAATTTACAGCGAGAGAATGATTCTCGTAGGTGAATGTTAGGGACGAATTTATGCAGGAAATGGTTTTGGATGCTGGAAAAAATTATTTATTTCTCGTGTCCTACACTCATTCTTAGAGGCTGGTCATTCACAGTAATCCCAAGTTGTGTTGAGTTCCTAAAAAATTAATTCAGATATGATGCTGTGTGTAGGGTACAAATGACATACAGGCCAGCAATATCTGAAACGTAACCTAGACACAGGGAATGTATGCATCATATCTCATTCAGAGTTCCCTTGCATACCTCATATCTGTTGTTTGATCTTCGTATGCCCATCTTTTGATCTATTCTTTCTCTTCCTGGCTATCCACTATGTCTCTAAGATTTCTAGCTCTATATTAAGACAGGGGTGATTTAGAATTCTGACCCTATTACTTATTTTTCTGTGACCAGGCTTGTACTTTACACAGTTTATTTTGGAGGCAACAGGTAGAAGGAAGGAACTGGAGGTTGAAAGAGCAATTTTGAGGTCATTGCAAAACCCTAGGTGAGAGATTAAGAGCACAGTACTTGAATTTAGACACGGGGAGTAAAGAAGAGACTGATCCCGTAAGCATTATGGAGAAGACTACCCAAACCTGGTGAACGATTAGATGTGAAAGAAGAGGATTTGCTTATCACGCAACCCTAGTTAGTCCATTGTGGGTATCCTGGACTCTTGTTGCTTTGCTGCTTGAGACACAGCCTCCACCCTTTAGTCTGGAGGAAGCTGCTCCATCTCACCATTGCCTGTGCCTTCCTGCCAGAAGGAAAGAAAAGAAAGAGACAGCGTGCTCCTTAAAAAACAAAACAAAACAGGTTCTGGCAGTTGTATACATTACTGCTATTGACTTCAAGGAGAGAAAATAGATACAGTCTTTATTCTGAGTGGCCACATGCCCATCTGAAATTCGAGGTTTCATTAAAGAGGAAAAAAACGAAAAACAGAAATGGAAAACAAATCCCAGTTGTCAGGGCGTGCTGAGCTGAGGAGTCTGGCGCAGCAGTTGGTTCTGGGCTGGGAACTCGAATCCCTTGGGTTTGGTGCAAGGCCTCTGCATTCGGCCCCCTACAGGCAAGTGAAACCCGATTAAGCATAAATGAGGTCTGGTGACACTCATCTTTGTTCATCTTTAAAAGCAAGTCACTGGCCCTTGGCGCTCCGGCGGCGGAAGTGAGGGCGTTGGCGGCGGGGCGGCAGCGGCCAGGGAGCCCTTGGTCGAGCGCAGGGCCCTGTCCGTGCGGGCCTGCAGCCGAGTGGATGAAAGGCTCTTGCTGCTCCAGCCAGGAGTCAGGACTCTGCCTCTGAGGTGGGAGAGCCAACTTCAGAACACTCGTCAAGAAGAGACCTCCCAGCCCCACATAATATCAAACGGCGAAAATCTCCCAGAGATCTCCATCTCAACACCAGCACCCAGCTTCACTCAACGACCAGCAAGCTACAGTGCTGGACAACCTATGCCAACCATATAGCAAAACAGGAACACAACCCCACCCACTAGCAGAGAGGCTGCCTAAAATCATAATAAGTCCACAGACACCCCAAAACACACCACCAGACGTGGACCTGCCCACTAGAGAGACAAGATCTAGCCTCATACACCACAACACAGCCACTAGTCCCCTCCACCAGGAAGCCTACACAACCCACTGAACCAACCTTAGCCACTGGAGACAGACATCAAAAACAACGGGAGCTACGAACTTGCAGCCTGCAAAAAGGTGAACCCAATCACAGTAAGATAAGCAAAATGAGAAGACAGAAAAACACACAGCAGATGAAGGAGCAAGATAAAAACCCACCAGACCTAACAAATGAAGAGGAAATAGGCAGTCTACCTGAAAAAGAGTTCAGAATAATGATAGTAAAGATGATCCAAAATCTTGGAAATAGAATGGACAAAATGCAAGAAGCAGTTAACAAGGACCTAGAAGAAATAAAGATGAAACAGACAATGATGAACAACACAATAAATGAAATGAAAAATACTCTAGATGGGATCAATAGCAGAATAAATGAGGCAGAAGAACGGATAAGTGACCTGGAAGATAAAATAGTGGAAATAACTACTGCAGAGCAGAATAAAGAAAAAAGAATGAAAAGAACTGAGGACAGTCTCAGAGACCTCTGGGACAACATTAAACGCACCAACATTCGAATTATAGGGGTTCCAGAAGAAGAAGAGAAAAAGAAAGGGACTGAGAAAATATTTGAAGAGATTATAGTTGAAAACTTCCCTAATATGGGAAAGGAAATCGTTAATCAAGTCCAGGAAGCACAGAGAGTCCCATACAGGATAAATTCAAGGAGAAATACGCCAAGACACATATTAATCAGGGAAAGAGGGTTAAAGTAGCTTAAGGCTCCCCAGAGCTCTGCCTGGTGGTCTGACATTGGGAAATTTTACCTACTGTATTCTTTAGAGCCTCTTTTGTTTTGTTTTCCTAAACTTTCCCTTTAGAGTTGCTGTTGGAGCTGACACAGAATTCATTACATTCCTGGGGGAGCTCTAAGAACTGGCCACTCTGAAGTGAAATACTGGTGTTGGATTTCCGGGGCTTGCACCAAGAGCGCAGGAGGTTGTAATGATGGATAGCTGTTGGAATAGTCTTTTTCTCCCTGGCCACTGCAGAGGGAGTCGTCGCTCTGCAGTAGGAAGAGAGATGGTTGCTTTGATCCCCACATCTGCAGTGTGACTCAAGAAAGAACCTACTGCAGCAGTCCCCTTACGGAAAGATGTGACACAGTCTCCAACAGGCCATCAGGGGTTCCTGCAAGATTCATTCCCCCTTAGGAGAGGCAGGAAAGGCCGACTGTGCAATGCGTAACTACCATTTACTGAGCCACAGTGGTAAGCCATCTTTGTGCTGGGTGCTTTATGACTGTTACCGCCTTTACCTTCACAGCAACTCTACGCAGATGCTACAGCCCCATTTTACACAGGAGAAAACTGAGACACAAAGAGACTGGGTATTTTATCCAAGGTTTCTCAGTATGGAAATTGCTGAGTTGGAATCAAATCCAATCATCTGACTCCATGCTCTTTCCACTATATCTGAATGCAGATGGTCTCCTGTCCTAGGACTTGGACACAGTTGCCGCTGGAGAAGCTTCTCCTTCACTGTAGACCGTGAGGGGTTAGAGAAATGAGAGCACAATAGACTATTACAGTTGAAGTCACTCAGAACACCCTCAGGAAAACTTCTTTGTTTTACAAACTGGAAAATGAAATTTAAGGAGTTAAGATTCTTTTTTAAAACAATATTTGTACAGTGCTTTAAACACAACTTTTATGGGCTGAATTATCTCCCCAAAATTTGTATCTTGAAGCCATAATACCCAATATCTCAGAATGTGACTACATTTGGACAGAGGGTCTTTAAAAAGGTAATTCTGTTACAATGAGGTTTTTAGGGTGGACCCTAATCCAATACGACGGATGTCCTTTTAAGAAGAGGAAATCTGAACACAGACAGATACAGAGGGAAGGTCACATGAAGACACAGAGCGAAGCAGCCACCTAAAAGTCAAGGAGAGAGGCCTCAGAAGAAATCAACCCTGCCAATACGTTGATCTCAGACTTCTAGCCTCCAGGACTATGAGGAAATAAATTTCTGCTGTTTAAACCACCCAGTCTGTGGTACTTTGTTATGGCAGCCCTAGCAAACTAATACAACTGTTTCCACTTCTGTTATGTCCTTAAAATAATTCTGTAAGGGAAATTGATAGCATTATTATTATTATTTTTACTGATACAGAAAACGTGGCCTGGAAAGAAAAAGCAAAGGCACTTGGGAGTTCCAAAAACATTTAGGTTAGTTTTTATCAAGCAGGAAGGTTATATGATGTCAGAGAACATACCTTTATTCTAAAGGTGGTTCTTTCTCCTTTCTGAGGCTACAGTGAGCAAAATATCTTTAGAGTAGAATCACAGAATATTACAGAGTGCTTTTTGAGATTATCCTCTCATTTTATAGATGAATAAATAGAGGCCCAAAGAGAGTTTTTTGTGTGTCTCTTGTACCAGGATTTACTCCTTCCTGAAATGCAATTGAGGGGACTAGAAATCAACAAGTAATTGGCAGCAGTACAGCTGATTAGTTGTAGTACAGCTCTTAGGCACTTAGCTGTAAACAGAATGGCCTTAATGTTTTCTTTACTTAAAAAAGAAACACGAAAATCAAAATGTTATTCTTGTGTCATGATAAAAATTCTTTGTCTATTCCCTCCGATTCACAAATAGCACAAGGGTTTATAAGATCTTGACAGAACCCACAGGATCATTTTTTAAAATGCTTTAATCTTCTATTGTGATTTTTTTCTGTTACGTCCAGTACCTGGCACCACTTTAACCACACAAAGCAAGAGAGCTGTTAAAAGGCTAGAACGCTTGTCGTACAGATCAGTGGTTCTCAAATCTTGGTCTCTAGACCAGCAGTATCAGCAACACCTGGGAACTTGTCAAAAATGCAGATTTTCCTGTGTCCCACCCAATTTAATTATGATCTTTGGGGGTGAGGGTGCTGTTTTAACAAGTCATCTAGGAGATTCTGTTGCATACTAAACTGTGAAAGCCACTGATAAAGATTATTCACAGAAAACCAGGTTTGCACGAAAATCAGGCAATAGTTTTCCACATTGAGGCAACATGAAAATATGCAACATTAAAAATGTTATTTCCTAATAGATCCAATGCTCTCTTTTCAAATTTGATAGGATGAGCAAACCTCATCAATGTCTCTGCTATTAGCCCTATGATTAATTGCCTACTATGGGCCTAGCCCTTCACATGCATCAACTCATTTAATCTTCACAGCAACTCCACATGAGAAGTGTTCTTATCTCTCTTTTTATAGATGAGGAAACAGAGGTTCTCGGGTCATAAAACTGCCTCGTTTACACAGCTAGTAAATGACAAGCCAGGACTTAAAGTCAGCTCAATTTTAATGCCAAAGCCCAGACTTTTTTTCTTTATGCCCATTTAGGGTCATCAGATTTAGCAAATATAAATACAGGATGCCCAGTTAAATTCAAATTTCAGCTAAACAACACATTTTTTTTTAGTATAAGGATGTGCCATGCAATATTTGGGACATATCAACAAAGTATCTATTGTTTGTCTGAAATTCAATTTACCTAGGTATCTTGTATTTAATCGGGCAACCCTATCCCATTGTTTCCTTCAGTCTGCTTTCCAACCAGTTGAAGAAAAAGAATCTTCCCTGAGGGTCATTAAGACTAAACTGGAGCCTGGTTCTCACTCCAGAAGCTGCATTTTAACACAATGCCCAAGTGATTTATATGAACACTACTGTTCAAGAAGCAATGAACTAGAATGTTACAGTCCAAAATGATTTTGATCTAGAGCTAGGGACCACATTCAGAACCCCCTCTAGACCTGAGATTCTATGATTCTATCAGAAAAGATGATGTGAGGTAAGTTAGCAGTTTACTTTTTTTTTTTTTGCTTTTATTTGAAATACTGATATAAATCTATACAAGGCAATGAGAAATGTTGAAAAGTCAATAAATGTTTCATTTACAGAATTATCATTATTGATTAAGTTTTTGAGGGTAGGGGTAACATTGAGAAGAATTTCATAATTATTAAAGTATCACCAAAAATGCCTTTAATATTGGATTTCAAATCTCTCATTCAAGTAACTAATAGGGGGGTCACAGCAGAAGCAAGGCTACTCATTTACAAATAAGAATACATTCTTTAGCCATCAAATATGAGACACAAAGGGAGAAAAATAATTTCCCAAATGATACTTTTACACACTCAATCATAGCTTATTAAACACCTGGGGGAAGTAAAAGTCCTTCTCCCATTGTGACAGACATACACAATTTGTGTAAGATGCCATAACATTCTTTCATGCAACACTGTAAATGAGTTTTTGGAGGAATCAGCCTCAAGCTCCCTAAGACAAGAATGGCATCCAACAGCTCCTACTACTGTGCCTATAGAAATCATTATAGCTCAAATAAATGTATGAATTAAACACATATTAATTTCCTATGTGCTGGGTTTGTGCTGGGTTTGGAGGATGGGCTTACATGTAAGAAAAAGGGGACAGGAAAATCCAGGTATGTGCAACGATTCAGAGGAATTCAAGCAATGACACTGTCTAGGCCAGGACCTTGAAATGGAGAGAGACCTGGTAGTATGTGTGCATAGGAGGTGGTGAAAAGGGGTTGGATATAAGGCCAGGAAAGCAGGCTGGGGGGGGTCTTATCAGAAAATCTGTGCAGTCTCCAATCTTGAGCTGGTTGTCATTGACCCATATCTATCTTCAATTAAGCAAAAGTAATATATTTCCATCTGTTTGGTTTTATGTAACAGAGTTTTTCGGCTTTAATAAATATTTATCTGATATATTATTTTGCTCTTTGACATTAATTCACACCTGGCTTAGAAGAAAGTACTTTATTAAATATTAACTATGGCACTTAAGAAGTTTTGGATCTAAATTATTAGAATATCAAGCAAATATATACCAACCTCTCTTTATGTTTGGCCCACAGAGGTTCCCATTATGAAAAGAGTTTTAGTGATTTATTGTTTCTCAGATCCTCCGGTGCTATTTTTCACAAATTCCTATAAGCAGTCTACAAATTAGATACTGAACAAATGTATGTTGCCCTATTCCACTGAGTCTACAAGGTTATTAAAATGTCTACTTATTCCTAAAACACTAATCCAGGCTCAAGCACTTGAATAAGAATCTCTCGGGGACCTGTCTCTCCTTTGTGCCGGGGGAAGCGCCTACAAGTGGAGTATGAGTCTGCATGCGTGCCTGTCTGGAAGGAATAGACAGTAGCTTATGCTAAGTCATGGGGGAGTTCTTCAGTTGTTTTGTGCTGTGCTGCCAGAACTTTTCAACACCAGTGGAGTCTTCTGTGTCTTAATCACTGTCTGAAGGAGTTCAAGACTATCTTAAGAGACATGGGGGGTTGGGGGGAGCTAGAGACAAATCATACCATCTGACTCTCCTTCCTCTACCAGGTTATTGACCATAATAGTGCCCCACTCTGGGCTGAGGCCTCGACTAGATACTTAACATTTTGTCATTTTTTTTCCCTTACAAACCTACATAATATGTGAATATTATGAATATGTGAAATTCACATATTTTGAATATGTGAAGCATGTGATTTCAATATGTGAAATCTCCACTTGACAGAGGAAAACATAAACCCAAGGTCAGTGAATGGCAAGGGGTGTCTAACCCAGATATGTCTAAGTCGAAAAGTATGTTCTGTGTTCACCAAGATGCACTACTTCCCTACCCCGTGTAAAATGTGGTTTAAAAAAGTCAATAGCCAAAGAGGGAAGAGATATGGGAACATATATATATGTATAACTGACTCACTCTGTTATAAAGCAGAAACTAACACACCATTGTAAAGCAATTATACCCCAATAAAGATGTAAAAATAAATAAATAAATAAAAAATAAATAAAAGCAAGTCACTAAAAAAAAAAAAAAAAAAAATCCCAGTTGTCAAAAGAAAGCGGGATCTCCACCCCCAGCCGCTCAGGAGAGGAGGAGAATGATATTAAACTTGGATGCTTTATTTGTTTTCTTGACCCAACAGTAGACAAGTTGATAGAGATAGAGATATCAACACAGACATGTTTACACATATACACTGGCATATATACGTAGGTGTGTGTGTGTGTGTGTGTGTGTGTGTATGTATGTGTTTGGGGCAGTAATTTCTAGGCAAACCACTCTACATCCTAACTACATGTTGACTTAAATCACCCTTTTATAGGAAGCTAAAAAAGCAACAAAAATTTAGATTGAGTTTTAAGTACCCCATGAGAAACATAAATTCTCAAACCAAATGGTGTTTTAAATTCTCTTTGATTTAAACTATCATGTTATTTCCTTTAAGTGAGAGTAGAAATGGAGGAACTTAGGAGGGAGAACAGAGCTGCTGGGGCATTACAGTAAACATGAAGTGCTCATAAAACATATACGTAATATTATTTCAATCATTAAATTATTGAGAATATTTTTTCCTGATATATCTTAATATTTGTTTGATATATATGCCTTTTTATCATTTCACAGTTTCTGTGCTGCTCTTATCATTTGAAAATGCAGTGGTTTAATTTTCAGATCTATAATTAGTATACCAAACATTCCACAAATAAGATAACAATCTGCCAGTTTTCTTTTTTGTAAAAATCAATTTCATACATACCAAAACAATGGAATAAACTAGATTATCTTCTCTGTAGCTGCATTCTGTTGTATATCCTACTGAGTGTTACGGTCCTAGAATTTTATGGCTTAGTTGTTGTTGTTTTCTTTCCAAACACAGTTATTGCTTTGGGCCATTTCCTGAATGAGGAATCATGAAGTGTGAAAAAGAAAACAGATTGAGGGGAGCTCTAATGTTAGAACCCAGCATGTTTGGGAAAGTAGCCTTAGATATAGTTCAAAGTAGATATGTTTGGGAAAGATAGCCAAACTTTAAGTCCTAGGTGGCAGAGATGATAACCAGACAGGTCTCTTATAACATTTTTTTTTTCAGGGAGATAAGAATGTTAGTGAGGGCAGTATGGGGATATCTGTATACATATAGCTGATTCACTTTGTTATACAGCAGAAACTAACACAACATTGTAAAGCAATTATACTCCAATAAAGATGTTAGAAAAAAAGAATGTTAATGAGGTCATAGAGCAGCTCAGTGATGGCATAATAAGTCATGCAGATATTGCACTGGAGAAAAGGAGTTTAAGAAAGGGAAAAAGATTTTAACCTTTGGGTTAAATCCTTTGAAAGGATTTCGCCATTTCTCACACTAGTGTTCCTCATTTTTGACTAAATAGCAGGACCAATAGCATTTGATTCTGCAGGTTATATTCCATCAGTACTGATACTAAATTACTGCATTTCAAACTTCAGAAATTGCATACAAATACATGCTCTGGGTCACTTTGGTATAAAAGATCTCAGAAAGTTTATGACATGTTATGGGGAGGAAAGGAGAAATCATGTTTCGGTTTAGAGCATCCATATTCTAACAGGTCTAAATGAGAAACAGTTTTTCAACACAGAAATGCTTCTTCATTTACATCAAGACTGTCATAGGTTTTTATGCCTGTATTTTTATGGATTGTAAGAACAGAAAGTCACAGTATTTGGAATTTAGCAAGTAGTCAATGAGACTGGACAGGCATTTACATTTACCATTTCTAAAGGCTATTTGGGGAGGCATTTTAGAATATGTCTAATTTTTATCTGATAATTTTGGTCAGTAATTATATTTCATAATTCCAGTATCTAGCTCTCTCTTACCTATTTGCCAAAACAAGTTTTGTATGCAGATGATGATTCATGTATATGAAAGCATTTTATAAACTAAGTGCTATCTGAAAGTGAGTTACTATCATTTTAGAGTAGATACTAAACTTAAGTCTTGTACAATAGAGGGCAGAGGCTGAATGCATGTCCTCTTGTACGCAGGTAAAAGTGTAACACTAGACACTCAAACAATCTAGACTTCCCTTTCTTCAAAATTAAAAAGTGGTTGAATTAAAGATCCCTAAGTCTTCTTTTTATTTTATTTTAAATTTATTTATTTTGGGCTGCATTGGGTCTTTGTTGCTGCACGCAGGCTTTCTCTAGTTGTGGTGAGAGGGGGCTACTCTTCGTTGCGGTGCGCGGGCTTCTCATTGTGGTGGCTTCTCTTGTTGCGGAGCACGGGCTCTAGGCACACGGTATTCAGTAGTTGTGGCTTGCAGGCTCTAGAGCGCAGGCTCAGTAGTTGTGGCACATGGGCTTAGTTGCTCTGTGGGATGTGAGATCTTCCCCTACCAGAGATCAAACTTGTGTCCCCTGCATTGGCAGGCAGATTCTTAACCACTGCGCCACCAGGGAAGTCCCAGATTCTTTTTATTTTAAATATTCAGGTGTTAGGACAGGTAAATCCACTGGAAGTTCAAATAGCAATGAGGTGAAATGGTTCAAAAAACCATAGCAAAAGATCCCACATGCTGTGGAGCAGCTAAGCCCGTGTGCCACAACTGCTGAGCCTGAGCTCTAGAGCCCGTGAGCCACAACTACTGAGCCCACGTGCCACAACTATGGAAGCCCACGTGCCTAAAGCCTGTGCTCTGCAACAAGAGAAGCCACCACAATGAGAAGCCTGCACACCACAACGAAGAGTAGCCCCCGCTCGCTGCAACTAGAGAAAGCCTGCGTGCAGCAATGAAGACCTAACGCAACCAAAAAAAAAAAAACAAAACTAAAATAGATGACGTACTAATACATGCTACAGCATGGGGAACCTCAAATACTCTCTGCTATGTGAAAGACACCAGGCACAAAGCACTCCACATCGTACAATTCCATTCATGGGAAATGTCCAGAATATGCAAATCCATAGAGACAGAAAGTAGATTAGTGGGTGCCCGGGGCTGGGAATAGGGCTCTGGGGACTAGGGAGTAATGGCTACAGGATGCAGAGTTTCTTTTGGCAGTAATGAAAATATTCTAAGATTGATTGTGGTGATAGATGCACAACTCTGTAGTTACTAAAAGCCAATGATTGAATTGTGTGCTTAAGTGGGTGAATTGTGTAGCATATAAATTATCTCTCAATAAAGCTGTTTAAAAATTTTATTTGGCTTTAGTGGTGCCAAGGACAGACACTGGAAGTATCACAATGGTTCTCTTTTACTGGGATGTCAGTCTCTGGCTAAAGATGACTTGATTGTCCTCAGTAATGAAAATGATCAGTAGTGTGGAAAGTACAGGACAGGGATTTACTTATCTCAGGTGTTTTCTTACAGATCCTATCAACATTTTGCAGTGTCTTTACCTATCAGTGTAATTGTTTTTACTCACTCTCATTGGAAAATGAAGCTTTTATTGACGGGGCGTCTTACATTTCAACCTGTACTTGTTTTCTGCAACCACTCCCACCTATCACAACCATGGAACTGGACTTTATCCTAGCAGTAAACACTGATGTGGAGAAAAGGTAGTTCACAGATAAGCAACAATAGCATGTGTATTTACATATATGCGTCATCTAATTTTGCTCTTTCAGTTCTGTGAAGTGATTAGAGATGTTATGATCCCCAATTTACGGAAGAAGGATGTTGCAAATCCTGGATCAGAATTTAATTCTATCTGATATCAAAAGCCAAGTTCTTTCTTTCACACTGTGCTGACTCTTACCAAAATGAGGAAACAGCTACCCTTTTGAAATGCTCTGTACTTTTAAGACAGAGTTGTTATATAAAACATTAGGAAGCATTAGAAATAGTCCAGAAAGCTTGGAGAGAAACTGAAACTTGAAAAATCTACCAAAGATTTAGGAAAAGTCCACTTAATTAAAGAATTTTTAGTTTTACAGAAAGATTCAATACAGAGAGCCTCTAGAAAGAGACTTCTTCTGGTAGGCATTTAAAATATGATTTGATTTATGAAGTCAGAGGCAGTTGCCATGTTGAAATATGAATCAGAGAACATAAGTTTAAGTCCTAGTTCTTCCACTAACTACTTGAGTAAATTATGAAGCCTACAGGAGCTTTATTATTTCCTCAATAATAAAGCATGAGTTTAGAAATTATCTTTTATTCATTCATTTTTTATCCCAATCAGTCATTCACTCATTCATCAGATATGTGCCCAGGTGTTCTTCTAGGTGATACAAATTCCATAGTGACAAAAGGAACAAAATCCTGCTGTGAAGGTCAGCTGCTGACTTGCTCTCAGCAGTTTCCAGCCTTCTCATACTCTGCTGTTTGTGGTAGGGATTGACATTTCCTTAGTGTCTCTTGCCCTCTGGCTTCTGGGTAAGCTTGACCTATGGGAGGTATTAGCAGAAGATTAGAGAGTAGGAGGTATGGAAAAACCAAAGCATTTCTCCTATAGTTACCCTCCTTTAGTGAACCCTGCTCCTCCCAGGCAACCCCACCATGATTCTACTTCTGGAAATTCTATCTCCTTTCTCTGTCTCTACAGCCATGGAGTTGTATCAGCTTCCCACCGTTGCTAGTATCTCAGTGCCTCATGCTCCCTCTTTTTTGATGAAAAATATGACATATAGAGCCAAGGAATCTACAAACCCCAAGCCAGATAAACACTAAGAAAAATGTATCAACATGCATCATAATCAAACTGTTGAAAACCAGTTAAGAAGAGAAATTCTTGAAAGTGGAGATCAAAGAAAACCAAAGATGAGAAATACACTGACTTTTTATTAGAAATAACAAAAGCAAGACAACAAGCAATCTTTAAAGCGCTGAAAACAAAAGCAAAAGTTCCTTTCAACCTAGAATTCTACATCTGGCAAAAATATCCTTCAAAATTGAAGGGAAAATAAATACATTCTTAAGAAAGAGCTGAGAGGATCAACCGCCATATAGCTAACCCTATAAGAAATGTTAAAAGAAGTTCTTCAGGGTGAAGGAAAATTATACCATATGAAAACTTGAGTCTTTACAAAGGAATGAAGAACAAGAGAAGTGATACATGTATAGGCAAATATAAAATACTCTTTTTTGTCTTTTAATATCATTTTTATAACAATAGATTTTAAAAGCAAAATAATGTCATTTTAGGATTTCTAAAATACATAGAAAGTGAAGTGAAAGGTGTAAAAACAAATGATGGGCTGAATGGGCCAGGGGGTGGTTGGAAGTACAATGTTGGAAGGTTCTTACATTGTATACAGAGTGCTTTAGTATTATTTAAAGTTGGACTTTGAGAAGCTAAAAATGCATATTGTAATTCTCAGAGCAACCACTAAAAATAAAACAAAGTGTTATAGCTAATAAACAACAATTTTAAAACCTCTATGGTTCTATGCACACTATCTCAGCAACAAATCTATTTTATTTGTTAAAATACATCTGCTTAGGTTTTATTTAAACATTTGATTAATTCTTGAATCGTCCGTAATTCAAACATAAACTCATAAAGAGTATACACGTTTCTAATTCCAATTGGGGAAAAAAACTGAAAGAAACATAGAGGTAAAAAATTGAAGCAGGGCTTCCCTGGTGGCGCAGTTGTTGAGAGTCCGCCTGCCGATGCAGGGGACACGGGTTCGTGCCCCGGTCCGGGAAGATCCCACATGTCACGGAGCGGCTGGGCCTGTGAGCCATGGCCTCTGAGCCCGCGCGTCCGGAGCCTGTGCTCTGCAACGGGAGAGGCCACAACAGTGAGACGCCCACGTACCACAAAAAAAAAAAAAAAAAAATTGAAGCAACTTCAGCACCCTTAGGTCATTTACTTCCACCTCCTCAAAGAATCCTGGTCACTTGACCATTTCAACTGTATTCATGAAAGTGCTTCTTCAATTACATTAACACCTTGGGATTCCTATATTTTTTATGTGATACTAAGCTGCAGACACCAGATCTATTAGCTCTTCTGAAGGTCTTTGATGTTTCCATGACTGTGTAGGTACAATATTTAGATGTTCTTTGGTTGGATAGGTTTCATTTTATTCAAGTAGAGGTCTGATTAATTTCAAATTTCAGTGTTCAATGTACAGCACAAAATATAATTTTGACTTCCATCTGGCATATTGCCACAGGGTTGGAGAATTTCTAAGGTTTTGAGAAGAACTTAAGATCAGAACAGTGAAATAGGTATTCTCAGAGCCTCCCCAGAGAAACAAGTAAAAATATCAAAACCACAAATTGTTTGGATGATATTAAAAAAGAAAAATAGAATTTTTTTGTTAGAATTCTTACATAACTCTTCTGTTCTTATAAAGTTGAAGAACACATACTCATACATTGAGATTCATTTATGAAAGACAATTGTATCTTTATTTCAGCCTTGGCATAGTTCGTTCTGAAACTTCAGTAAGACTTGAGACTACGGTTTTAGAGGTAACACCTCTTCGATTTTGACAATATTTGATACTATCATGTTTTTAAGAACTGTGTGAATAGGAAAGGATTAACCTTGGTTAATACAATACAAAGACTTTTCAAAATGAATCCCAGACTGATTATCATACCAAGGCAACATTCATTCATAGTAGAACAAGCATTTACTAAAAATCTCATTCATACTACGTGTGGTGAGCAGCATCTTCATGCATTAAAGGCTCATATCTACATATGTATGTTAGAGTTTATATGCTAGTATATTTGGGAGAGAATACTCAAGGTGAAAAATTGGGGGTATGTTGGGGAATGAGAGAGAGACAAAACGAGATAGAGTAAGTACAAAAATGATTGAAAAATAATTTTACTTTTTTTCAACTTTCTGATTTGGAGTTTAAATCAGTAAACCAAAGGAACATGGATCGGGACATTGTAATTTAGTTTATCCTTTTGATATCTCCTTAGAGGATTAAGATGTTCATTGACATTTTAGAAGATACTGTGTGTGCTTGCCATTGCCAGACTTGGCTTGCAAATTTGGTTAAAGAGAGACTGAGATGAGAAGAAAGGAAAGGACATTAAAAGAGACAGAGACAAAGGAGAAAATCATAACTTGCTCTTTCTTTTATCCCACCCATCAAACAAAAGACAAATGTTCCTTGTTTTCTGACGAGAAAAAATAATTGCTGGATAGTCTTAAAGCTCTTGACAATTTTCAGATGGTTGCGGTTGATATTTCAAATATGAAATAAAAATTATGTGCTTGTTTATATGCACAAAAATGTGCTGAAGATATTGAATGGGGAAATTCATTTGATTCCAGATATATTTTCTTAAAGGAAATAATTCAATTAGCAGAATAAATGTAAGTAAATATATCATTTGCAAAATGGTACCAACAAAAATTATGTTGTTTCAGAGAATATGGAAATTGAGGAGCTTCTCATATTTTTGTTAGTGTGAAACAGAGTTAAAATTTTTCCTATTCTGCATTTGATTAATCAATTCATTTATTTACATTTGACCTATATCTTGAGATTGAGCATCACTCACTTATAAATTTTTTGAAAACAAAATCCAGCATGTAATCATATACATGCTAAAACGATGAATTTTCTAAAAGAGGTGCTAGAAATAGAAAAGACCACAATTTTGAGATTAGCTACTTTATCAGTTACTTATTATTACAAAAAAATAATGCTGTGTACCAAGCAGTCAAGCTCAATGGCTTCTAACAACAATCATTTATTATCTCTTGCAAGTTCTCAGGGTTGGTGGAACTAGGTAAGACAAGGAAGGGAAGTTCTAGTCCAACTCACATATATGCAGCCGGTTGAGGATTGGCTGTCTGGGTTGGGTTGGAGTCCCTGAGTGGGGCTGGCTTCCATGTATCCTTTTTTTTCTTTTTTTTTTTGCGTTACGCGGGCCTCTCACTGTTATGGCCTCTCCTATTGTGGGGCACAGGCTCCGGACGCGCAGGCTCAGCGGCCATGGCTCATGGGCCCAGCCGCTCCACGGCATGTGGGATCTTCCCGGACGGGAGAACGAACCTGCGTCCGCTGCATCGGCAGGCGGACTCTCAACCACTGCGCCACCAGGGAAGCCCTTCCATGTATCTTTTATACTCCTCATGGGACCCAAGGATTGTCTGCAGTGGAAGCACAAAAGAGCAAGCAGAGACATGCAGGGCCTCTTGAAACCCAGGCACACTGTCAATCCCATCTCATTCTAGTGGCTAGAGCAGGTCAAATTGCTGACACCAGAGTCATCTATTGTGGAAGAGATTGCAAAGTCACAGGGCAAAGAGGTGGATACAGGGAGGGGTGAATAATTGAAGTAATTAATGAAATCTTATCTTTCTGCTACTGTAAGACACATTTGAGAATGTGCCAACCATGAATAGCCCATTGATACTGAGAAGATCTACTTCTCAAGCCTCTGCAACTTGATCCCAACATTCAAGGCCTTCACTGGGCATTCTCTGCTTTTTGTCTACTATTTTTGTGCCATCTTTAGAAATAATGGCATGCCCTCTAAGTGGACTGGTCACCAAATTGGATAGGATCACAGTACACATGGTATTGGAGATGCTATTTGTACACTGCATCTTGCTACCATATCACTGATCCATACATCTTGTGTTCAGTGGTTACACTAGCTTCATTACTGTAATACTTTATTAAGTCTTTCTATCAATTCTGTGGTAAATAGAAAGTACAAAAATAATGCTTTTAAAGAACAAAAGTTTCTTTTATGGTCGTCCCATCTTTTTTACCTCCAATTCTACAGGGAAACAATGTCAAAGAAAAGAAATCAAGATTTTGGGATTAAAGAGGCAACAATGAAGTGATTTTCCTTATTAGGTTTAGAGGAATGGAAGGACAGAGCAAGGGAGATTCCCCAAAGAATTGCATTTTCATTTATATTTTATTTCCTTTCCCATATTTATTTTGTAACACATACAATTTAAAAGTGCTCATTTCCCTATGTGATGTTCAGATCTCCCAGAATAAACAGCAGTTGTTAAAAAAAGTCTTAACTACAAAGCCATCAGGATAGTCTGGCTCTCTTATTCATAAACTCTGCTCTAATTGTCACCATAAAATGATATAAGAGAAATCATCTTATGAAATATATTCTCTTTTTTACTGTCTATTTTTTTGTGATTTTTTTTTCAGCAAATGAAATCTAAAATTATGCCAATAGCAGCAAATAAAATAACTATTTCAGGACTGACTGCTGCTTTCTAGACTTCTAAATTAAACATTCTCTACTGTAACACTTTTCAGTAGGTTAAAATATTATCTTCTATGATAGCTAAACAGTTTTACACTTAGTTCTCAAGCATCCAGAAATGAGCGTTAAGGTTTTTTTTTTTTTCAGTTATGAAAATGAGGTAATAACATGATTACCCCATTTAGCAGCATTCCTCCAGTTAGGTCCTTTCTTTTCTTTTTTAACAATATGTCTTAAAATTATTGAGTAATACACAGTAGTGAAACATGTAAATTAAAATTTTTCATAAAAAGTTCAAGAAAATGTTAGCATTAAAGGTATATTTATATATTTGTAATTCACTCCAAAAGTAGGCTTTTCTGCCTAAAGCTGTAGGAGGTCATTTCTGAACAGTAAGTGGTATTTGAGCAATCTTGTAGGTTGCAGAGCACTCCAGCCCTACATACCTGTGGTTCAAGGAGGCGACTTGTTCAAAGTTACTTAGCAAGTAAGATACAGAGCCCACACCCACATCTTCTGATTTTTAAACTTCATATCTCTACAGGGAGTATGCCATCTCCATAACCTTGTAATACCTCTCCACTCCTTGTCTTTATTTTCCTCATTCACTTCTTATTTTTCTCCAATTTACATAAATTCTGTAGCAGTAAATGACATTGAGTTTCTAGAATATATGAAAAGTGTCTGATCTAAGCAGGGTTTGCTGAATTTTGTTGATCCAGACTATCTTTCCTGAAACTTAATTTTCTCACTTTTCATTCAGTAAAGTTCCTGAATCTCCTTAAAAAATAAATTTATGTTTTTCTGCTCTGAATGTTGAAAGGCTTCCAACAAGACCTGAAAGCACGGTATTTCATCTCCCGGGGTTTCAATGAACTTTTTTTTTCTTCTTAATAGCTCAGTGAAACTGGGAATAATTACTTTTTCAGTTAATGTTAAACTGATGGCAATTTTAAACAAAAAGCTGGCAGCAAATATTACGTTAGCTATAGCGCACCGAGGAGTGGTTTGGCCACTTTGCAACTCACCTCTGAAACATCAGACATCCCTTGTCGTGCCAAGTGCAGCATTAAGAAAGAACACAACGGGGATAGAGGGGGATGTGGAACGTTTTTGTTTTCTAGTTGTGGAGTTCTGTATCTCCACAAAGTGCTGCATGAGCCTGACTTCCCAATCCTTTTTATAACCAGACAATCTGTTTGCAAAACCCCCCCAAATCCATTTTCTCACAGTCTAAAAATATGTACATATAAACAGGTTCATATTGATAAGCCATTTAGATGTTTTAATGTTTCTCTGGTTTGTTTAAAACTCGGGACAAATTCAGCCTTTTGTCCCACCTTTTGAGATGTTTTAAGAAGACAAGAAATAATGTTTTCTGGCAATAAGCCAAACATCTGTACATACTGTACTGATGACTGACATGAAGGATTATAGAGGCAACTCATGCATATAACCTTAACAGATATTTCAATCAATCAGTGCACATCAGAAACTATACTTTTTTTTTTTTTAATGAGCAAAGGTCTATGCTGGATCCTGTGGGCACATTTAGTAAAGATGAAACAGTTAAGGTTATGACAGCTACATAAATAACTATATTTAATATATGGTAGGATGTCTTAAGTTTAATAGTAGATGCACAGATAAAGTGCTTTGTGGAAAAGAGGATGAGATCTCCTTTTTGTAGGAGCTGAGAGATGGTGAGGGAGGAATGGGGGCAAAGCCAGAAGACCTGGGTCAGAATGGGTGTGATGAGCTAAACCCCTTAGCTGAGGGTTTCTACCAGGGACACACCAGAGACCAGCAATCCAAAGAGAGAGAGATCAATTCTAAGTCATAATACAGAGTCAGGAATCAAGATTACAGAGCTGGAAGCTTAGAAGTGGGAAGATCAGAATGAGAACATTTTGGTAACAAGTAAAGATGGGTGTCAGACAAAAACTGAAGGTTTTTTTTTGTTTTTGTTTTTGTTTTGCGGTACGTGGGCCTCTCACTGTTGTGACCTCTCCCGTTGTGGAGCACAGGCTCCGGATGCGCAGGCTCAGGGGCCATGGCTCACGGGCCCAGCCGCTCCGCGGCATGTGGGATCTTCCCGGACCAGGTCACAAACCCACGTCCCCTGCATCGGCAGGCGGACTCTCAACCACTGTACCACCAGGGAAGCCCTGAAGGGGTTTCTTAAACACCAAATTTGAGGTGCGTGACTTGGTCTGCCTCCTTTTTTGGCAAGAGGATCACACTGAGGAGATGCTGCATGAGCACGAAAAGGTTATGACCAATTTTGCTAGCACTGATGGCTGTTTTATTTATGTGTATGTGTGTGTATCTGAAGAAGGACTGAATTGTTTGTGGTACAGATTACATAATTACTACCATATTTATGGATGGAATAAAGCTTTATTTGGTCTTGAAAAGAGCAAATAAATATATCATTCAGAATCTAAAAATCACTTTAAGCTCTAAATTATCCATGATGGTTAGGTTGAGGCAATCAACTGAATAATATAATGTTTTAGTCTTACCTTTAACTGAGTAAATATACTTATAGTAGACATAGGGTATCTAAGTATATAAAGGAGGCAACCAGAAAATTAACATACTTTGGTCTTGGTTGTATTATCGTTTTTTTGGTTAAGAACTTTATTGTGGTATATTTTACATGTCATAAAGTTCACCCGTTTCAGTTGTACAATTCAGTGATTTTTGGTGACTTTGACAAGTAGTGCTAACATCACCATAACGCAGTTTTAGGACATTTTCATGCCCCATGTAAGATCCCATCTACATATTTACAGTTATTCCCTTTTCCCACCTTCAGCTCCAGGCAACCACTAATCTACTATCTGTCTTTATAAATTTGCCCTTTCTGGATATTTCATATAAATGGAATCATACAGTCTGTGGTTTCTTGAAGTTTCTGGCTTCTTTCATTTAGCTTAATGTTTTTGAAGTTCATGCATGATGTAGCATCTGTTAGTAGTTTGTTCTTTTTTTTTTATCACCCAATAGTATTCCATTATAAGGATGGAATCGAATCTCAGAGTTTTGGGTGAAGTAGAAAAAAATAGCTTTATTGCTTTGCCAGGCAGAGGGGGACACAGCAGGATCCTGCCCTCAAAACTGTGTGTCCCAACCTAGGAGGATTTGATGAAGAGTTTTATAGCAACAGTTCAAGGGTGGGGTTGCTGTCAGGATTAGGACCTGCACTACCTTAATCTCGTCTCAGGTGGCTGGTCTCCTAATCTTGATGAGCTTCTCTGGCCCCTTGAATCTCACCTCAGGTGGTTTCCTGGCTGCTCCTCCCTTGATTAGCAGCTGTTTGAATCTGCCCTTTGGAACTCAGGGAAGGTCATGGAGGCTGGAGTGGGACAGAGAGGCTTCCATGCCCAGGAGTCCCACGGGGTCTTTCTCAGTTTCACTATGAGCATTTATGTTCAAGTATTTATGTGGATATATGTATTATTTCACTTGGTTAGATATCTAAGTGTGGAATCCCGGGTGATACGGTAGTTTTAAGTTTAACATTTTAAGAAAGTGCCAAATTGTTTTTCAGAGTGGCTGCAGTGGTCCTTTTATCTTTGTTTTTGAATTGAACTTTATTTATTTTTTTATACAGCAGCTTCTTATTAGTTATCTATTTCATACATATTAGTGTATACATGTCAATCCCAATCTCCCAGTTCATTCACCGCCCCCCCCCACCCCCACCGCTTGGTCCTTTTATCTTGTTGTTGATGCTGAAAACAATATCTGCTATTATTGCTTCTACCTGGTGTTTATCTGTGGGCCAGGATTATGTCAGTTTATATATATAATTCTTTCCATTCAATTCTCACAAAAATTCCATGTGGTAGGAGGCACCAGTATTATTATTCCCATATACGTCTTGGCTTTCACTCTGTTCATCACTTCAGTTGCTCCAACATTAGTAACCTGTTGTTTAACAAGCATGCCTAATACATCCAGGGGAAAGACCCCTGTGGTCTAAGTGACAACAGGGAAGTTTCAAAAACTGTTGATATTAGAAGCCTGAGTAATTTATGAACAACTCTAAAATAGTGTATGGCTGGGGCTTCCCTGGTGGCGCAGCGGTTGAGAGTCCGCCTGCTGATGCAGGGGACACGGGTTTGTGCCCCGGTCCGGGAAGATCCCACATGCCGTGGAG
>NW_006790742.1:230806-266491 GCF_000442215.2 Lipotes vexillifer | reverse complement strand
AAAAAAAAAAATATATATATATATATATATATATATATATATAGTGTATGGCTAAATTGCTGGAGATGAGTGAAGCGGAACCTTTCTTTCTTGGGTGACCCATTTCTGCAAGAAATGTAGTGCATTTTAAAAGATGAGGAATCAGACTAGCACCTGAGAAGTACCATGGTTAGCTCATGTCAGCCCTGAGACTCGGTCGATGAATTCTTCTAGGGCATGGGCCAGTTCTATTTATTGTTATATCCCTGATGACTGGATCATAATAGGAGCATGATGTGTATTTTGGTTGATCGAATGTGGCAACAAATAAATATACACTTTTCAGAGATATTCTCAGAGGTATTAGAGTCAGATCGTGGTGAGTATATACCAAATAGAAGCACCAAACCACAGGATTAATAGATTATGATTGCTAAAACTCTAAATCCATACTAGCAAGGTAAGCCTCACTCTGGCACTTTAAATTAGCCGTTATGAATATCCTCTCAAGGCCAAATTAAATCTCTAAGGGTACTTTTATTGCATGCAGTCACAAGTACTTTGTCTCATAGGAAAATCTAAGTTAAAGATGGTCCAGTGATGTGGAACTTAAGAGTGCAGCAGACTTATTTAAAGACGGGAAAAAAGGCACATCCCTCCTGTGTGTGTTGTATTAAATGAAACAAAATAGTATCTAGATAAAGTCATCATTTTTCATTGCCAGTTAAGAGTTAGGTTTAGATCCTAATAGCTTCTCAAATATTTATTTTTTATATTAAGGAGCTTTAACTTAGTATATACTTAATAATTTTCTTTATTTCTTTCTCTAATTGACTTTGAATGAAGACAGACAAACAAAGGCAGATAAATAATTAAGGCAAAGATGTTGATTGGTTGTGACATTAACATACTTCTTAATTAAAGCTAGAATAAATCCAATGGTGGAAAGACAACGCACAACGGATATTTTCATACCCTGCTTCAGCATTTACTCAGGAAACAACTTGGCAACAACCATCAAAAGTCTTAAAAATGCTGTGCCTTTTGATTAGTTAATCCCTTTTCTTGAGATTTACCCTAAGAATATAGAGATAAATATAGGAAATATGGAAATACTAGGGGAAAAGCTCTCTGCAGAAAAATATTAATCACACGCTCTTCTTTCCATTTTTTTGGCAACTTATTTAGACAACAGTAGGGGGTAATTATGTATATATCAAATGACCCACTTAGTGGCATATAAGATAGCCATTAATAATGCTGGTTATTACAATATCCTGTGATAAACCATAATGGACAATAATATAAAAAAGAATGTGTATATTTGTGTAACTGAATCACTCTGCTGTACAGCAGAAATTAATACAACATTGTACATCAACTATACTTCATTTTAAAAAAGGGAAAAAATAAAAATTATAACCAAAATATGCTGGTGATTACAGCTATGTAGCACACAGGAAAATGCTCATGATAAAGTTGTAACAACATCTTAAATGCATTGTAATAAATTTATTTATATATTTTTAAAGCATGGAGGAAAATATCCTGGAAAATTGTACCATAATACTAACAGAATTAGGGTCCTGTGATTAGGGACCCTGTCTCTTTTCTGTTTTCCAATTTCTGTGTGTGGTTATGTTATATCAAGGAAAACAACAAATAACAATGAAATTAATGCTTAAACTTTTAGTTAAAAATAAATCTTTAATTTTCTTTTCTTTATGGGTAAATAACTTTTATTGATTGTTAATCATGTGCCATATACCAGGCTTCCATATATCATATTATTTAACTTGATTACTGTTTCACAGTGTGAATCATATTCTTACCTTCATTTTGAGTGGGAAATGGTAGCTTAGAGAGTTCATTGTGTTAAGTAAGGTTAGGTAAGGAGGTAAGTACAGCATTGAGTGAAATCCCAATCCTGGCCAATTCCCATCAGAGCATAACTTCTTAACCAGTGTACTTGTCTAACCTTAAAACTGGAACTGGGGATTGGGTGATAAATTTGAGACCTTTCAGATTAACTGTGAAAGAAAAAGAAGTATCTTCTAGATTTTAGTTTTGCATAAGCAGAAGTTTCCTGTGTCTGAAGTTTTCACTAGTAGTGGGGTTAGTAGACAAAATGAAATTGGATGCAGGGGATTGGAAGTCAGAGCAAGGGAAAGTTCTGGGCACGTTTACTTTTAACTAGTTTTACTTTTCCACCCCAGTCAATTCTACGTCACAATCACATGCTTGCCTGGTCTCAGGATCACGGGGTTAGGTTTCTTGGGGACAAGAGTAGCTGGCCATATTTGGTATTCCTGGACATCTTTCCATCTTCCAAATAGAGTTTTTGGAAACATGCAGTCTGGGGACCAAGAGTAATATTTCCTGCTCAGTGAATTGTAAAAGGCAAAGTATTACTCTAGCTTCAACCCTGATTCGAGGGCCAGTGAGAGAACGGATCAAATGTCACCTTTCAAGTGGAACTTTCAAGGAGTGGGTTGGTGGTATTTCCTTTCTCTTTCCTTAAGATGGTCTGACTCACCCTGTCTGATCAGCTGAGGCAAAATCCTCTAAGAACAACTCTAAATGAGAATTACAGTATCAGCCTTTGTCTGACAGGAAAGAGATTTTCCTGAGCCAAAGTGTTTGGCCTGGAGATGAGCCCAGAACAGTTTTATGCTAGAGCAGTTGAGTTTGTCTCAAAAAAAATGTGTTTGTATTGACTGTTTGGAATTTGAATGGGGGATAGGAGGATCCAACTGGTGGCTGCGAAGTGTGACAGTGTTTATTTGAATTAGGTGGTTAGAAAGGGAGTCATATAGATTCTGGGAAAGAAGCTCTTTTCGTGTGAAAAGTCCACACTTTCAATCTCTGCATGACTCTCCCACTCTCCTTTAGAATAGCTGTGACACTTTTGTTTTGGTTTAGAAACAAAAACAAAAACAAACAAGGAGACGAAGCTACTGTAATGTCTCCCACTATCTTCCTGTGATACAGCACAGTAGCTAAGAGTGCCTCATGCAATTACAGAAAGAGAACAGCACAGTTTCCATGCTGCTTGGAACAGTTTTAAATAGAGCCCAAAAGTACCGTGACCAGTTTAAGAAAAATGAAGTACTGAGTAGATTTGGGTGGAGTAATGCCCAGAATGGGTACCATCACATCACAGTGTAGTACTGTGCAGTGAGTAAAAACACACCCACCCTTTCTTACATGTGCCACGCTCAACCCTCTTGAATTGCTAGAATTTCACCTAGTAAAGGACTTTGTGGCCATCCCCAAATTCATATATTTTGTGCTCTTCCTGCCCTAAAGAGGAGCAATTTGTAACAATTTACCCAGTAATAAATAAATGATCCTATTGTGATAAAACAAATAGCCTTTAATCATGGAATTTTTCTTGTATCCTTAATGAACATTGATTACCATCATGATTATAATACTGTGATCTCTTACAATACATTTTTAAGTAAACACTGCTACACTGCATGCAGCCAGAGGAAGATTTGAAGTCAATCCAGCAACAAATGTTCTCTTTCTAACCTTTCATGTTCTCAACTGCCATTTGCTTTGAGAAGGATTTTAAACGAATATTAAACATTTCAAAAAACTTGCTTTCTGTGCTTGATAATTTATTTCTTGTTAGAACAGTTTTTCTGGCTAATTAAGATGAATTGTTTGTAATGAACAGAAACCTGGCATTCATAGATTGGCTTGAACTCTGAATTCTAAATGACTAAAAGAATAGGAACCTGGAAAGTAGAAAATGATTACTTACTGTAATTTGCTGGTCAAAGAGAGTGTTGTACATTCAGGATTCAGATTACCACATATATTTTGGTTTTCTAAAGCAATGCCAATATTTAAAACAAACCTTGCTTGCAAATTGTGTTAAAAAATAATTTTAAAAAGATCACAGATTCAACTCATGTGCATCTTGAAAGATTAGAATTTTTCTCCGAAATTTATTAGTTGACTTTCTTCAGAGATCTGTTTCTTTCCTTTAACTTTTTTTTTAAAAAACATCTTTATTGGAGTATAATTGTTTTACAGGGGTGGGTGTGTTAGTTGCTGCTATATAAGAAAGTGAATCAGCTATATGTATACATATGTCCCCATATCTCCTCCCTCTTGCATCTCCCTCCCACCTTCCCTATCCCACCCCTCTAGGTGGTCACAAACACTGAGCTGATCTCCCTGTGCTATGTGGCTGCTTCCCACCAGCTATCTATTTCACATTTGGTAGTGTATATATGTCCATGCCACTCTCTCACTTCGTCCCAGCTGACCCCTCCCCCTCCCCGTGTCCTCAAGTCCATTCTCTACATCTGTGTCTTTATTCCTGTCCTGCCCCTAGGTTCTTCAGAACCATTTTTTTTTTAGACTCCGTATACATGTGTTAGCATATGGTATTTGTTTTTCTCTTTCTGACTTACTTCATTCTGTATGACAGTCTCTAGGTCCATCCACCTCACTGCAAATAACTCAATTTCATTTCTTTTTATGGCTGAGTAATATTCCATTGTATATATGTGCCATATCTTCTTTATCCATTCATCTGTTAATTGACACTTAGATTGCTTCCATGTCCTGGCTATTGCAAATAGAGCTGCAATGAACATTATAGTACATGAATTATGTACCTTTTGAATGATGGTTTTCTCAGGGTATATGCCCAGTAGTGGGATTGCTGGGTCATATGGTGGTTCATTTTTAGTTTTTTAAGGAACCTGCATACTGTTCTCCATACTGGCTGTATCATTTTACATTCCCACTAACATTACAAGAGGGTTCCCTTTTCTCCACACCATCTCCAGCATTTATTGTTTGTAGATTTTTTTTTTTTTTGGCTGTACGCGGGCCTCTCACTGTTGTGGCCTCTCCCTTTGCGGAGCACAGGCTCCGGACGCACAGGCTCAGCGGCCATGGCTCACGGGCCCAGCCACTGTGCGGCATGTGGGATCTTCCCGGACCAGGGCATGAACCCGTGTCCCCTGCATCGGCAGGCGGACTCTCACCCACTGCGCCACCAGGGAAGCCCTGTTTGTAGATTTTTTGATAATGACTGTTCTGACTGGTGTGAGGTGATACCTCATTGTAGTTTTGATTTGCATTTCTCTACTGATTATTGATGTTGAGCATCCTTTCACGTGTTTGTTGGCAATCTATATGTCTTCTTTGGAGAAATGTCAATTTTGGTCTTCTGCCCATTTTGGGATTGGGTTATTTGTCTTTTTGATATTGACCTGCATGAGTTGCTTGTATATTTTGGAGATTAATCCTTTGTCCGTTGATTCGTTTGCAAATATTTTCTCCCATTTTGAGGGTTGTCTTTTCGTCTTGTTTATGGTTTCCTTTGCTGTGCAAAAGCTTTGAAGTTTCATTAGGTCCCATTTGTTTATTTTTGTTTTTATTTCCATTTCTCTAGGAGATGGGTCAAAAAGGATCTTGCTGTGATTTATGTCATAGAGTGTTCTGCCTATGTTTCCCTCTAAGAGTTTTATAGTGTCTGGCCTTACATTTAGGTCTTTAATCCATTTTGAGTTTATTTTTGTGTATGGTGTTGGGGAGTGTTCTAATTTCATTCTTTTACATGTAGCTGTCCAGTTTTCCCAGCACCACTTATTGAAGAGGGTGTCCTTTCTCCATCGTATATTCTTGCCTCCTTTATCAAAGATAAGGTGACCATATGTGTGTGGGTTTATCTCTGGGTTTTCTATCTTGTTCCATTGATCTGTATTTCTGTTTTTGTGCCAGTACCATATTGTCTTGATTACTGTGGCTTTGTAGTGTAGTCTGAAGTCTGGAAGCCTGATTTCTCCAGCTCCGTTTTTCGTTCTCAAGATTGCTTTGGCTATTCGGGGTCTCTTTTGTTTCCACACAAATTGTGCAATTTTTTGTTCTAGTTTTGTGAAAAATGCCATTGGTAGTTTGATAGGGATTGCATTGAATCTGTAGATTGCTTTGGGTAGTATAGTCATTTGCACAATGTTGATTCTTCCAATCCAAGAACATGGGATATCTTTCCATCTATTTGTATCATCTTTAATTTCTATCATCAGTGTCTTATAGTTTTCTGCATACTGGTCTTTTGTTTCCTTAGGTAGGTTTATTCCTAGGTTTTTATTCTTTGTGTTGCAGTGGTAAATGGGAGTGTTTTCTTAATTTCTCTTTCAGATTTTTCATCATTAGTGTATAAGAATGCTAGAGATTTCTGTGCATAAATTTTGTATACTGCAACTTTACCAGATTCATTGATTAGCTCTAGTAGTTTTCTGGTAGCATCTTTAGGATTCTCTCTGTATAGTATCATGTCATCTGCAAACAGTAACAGTTTTACTTCTTCTTTTCTGATTTGGATTCCTTTTATTTCTTTTTCTTCTCTGATTGCTGTGGCTAAAACTTCCACAACTATGTTGAGTAATAGTGGTGAGAGTGGGCAACCTTGTCTTGTTCCTGATCTCAGTGGAAATGGTTTCAGTTTTTCCCTATTGAGAACGATGTTGGCTGTGGGTTTGTCATATATGACCTTTATTATGTTGAGGTAAGTTCCCTCTCTGCCTACTTTCTGGAGGGTTTATATCGTAAATGGGTGTTGAATTTTGTCAAAAGCTTTTTCTTCATCTATTGAGATGATCATATGGTTTTTCTCCTTCAATTTGTTAATATGTTTTCTCACATCGATAGATTTGCATATTTGCAGATTCCTTGCATTCCTGGGATAAAACCCACTTGATCATGGTGTATGATCCTTTTAATGTGCTGTTGGATTCTGTATTCTAGTATTTTGTTGAGGATTTTTGCATCTATGTTCATCAGTGATATTGGCCTGTAGTTTTCTTCCTTTGTGACATGTTTGTCTGGTTTTGGTATCAGGGTGATGGTGGCCTTGTAGAATGAGTTGGGGAGTGTTCCTCCCTCTGCTATATTTTGGAAGAGCTTGAGAAGGATAGGTGTTAGCTCTTCTCTAAATGTTTGATAGAATTCACCTGTGAAGCCATCTGGTCCTGGGCTTTTGTTTGTTGGAAGATTTTTAATCACAATTTCAATTTCAGTGATTGTGACTGGCCTGTTTATATTTTCTATTCCTTCCTGGTTCAGTCTCAGAAGGTTGTGCTTTTCTAAGAATTTGTCCATTTCTTCCAGGTTGTCCATTTTATTGGCATAGAGTTGCTTGTAGTAATCTCTCATGATCCTTTGTATTTCTGCAGTGTCAGCTGTTCTCCTTTTTCGTTTCTGATTCTATTGATTTGAGTCTTCTCCCTTTTTTTCTTGATGAGTCTGGTTAATGGTTTATCAATTTTGTTGATCTTCTCAAAGAACCAGCTCTTAGTTTTACTGATCTTTGCTATTGTTTCCTTCATTTCTTTTTCATTCATTTCTGATCTGATCTTTATGATTTCTTTCCTTCTGCTAACTTTGGGGGGTTTTTTTGTTCTTCTTTCTCTAATTGCTTTAGGTGTAAGGTCTGGTTGTTTATTTGAGATGTTTCTTTCTTGAGGTAGGCTTGTATAGCTATAAACTTCCCTCTTAGAACTGCTTTTGCTGCATCCCATAGGTTTTGGGTCATTGTGTTTTCCTTGTCTCTTGTTTCTAGGTATTTTTTGATTTCCTCTTTAATTTCTTCAGTGATCTCTTGGTTATTAAGTAGTGTATTGTTTAGCTTCCATGTGTTTGTATTTTTTACAGAATTTTGTCCTGTAATTGATATCTAGTCTCATAGTGTTGTGGCCAGAAAAGATACTTGATCCGAATTTTCTTAAATTTACCAAGGCTTGATTTGTGACCCAAGATGTGATCTATCCTGGAGAATGTTCCGTGAGCACTTGAGAAGAAAGTGTATTCTGTTGTTTTTGGATGGAATGTGCTATAAATATCAATTAAGTCCATCTTGTTTAATGTATCATTTAAAGCTTTTGTTTCCTTATTTATTTTCATTTTGGGTGATCTGTCCATTGGTGAAAGTGAGGTGTTAAAGTCCCCTACTATGATTGTGTTTCTGTCTATTTCCCCTTTTATGGCTGTTAGCATTTGCCTTATGTATTGAGGTGCTCCTATGTTGGGTGCATAACTATTTACAATTGCTATATCTTCTTCTTGGATTGATCCCTTGATCATTATGTAGTGTCCTTCCTTGTCTTTTGTAATAGTCTTTATTTTAAAGTCTATTTTATCTGATATGTGAATTGCTACTCCAGCTTTCTTTTGATTTCCGTTTGCATGGAATATCTTTTTCTATCCTCTCACTTTCAGTCTGTATGTGTCTCTAGGTCTGAAGTGGGTCTTTTTAGACAGCATATATATGGGTCTTGTTTTTGTATCCATTCAGCCAGTCTATGTCTTTTGGTTGGAGTATTAAATCCATTTACGTTTAAGGTAGTTATCGATATGTATGTTCCTGTTACCATTTTAATTGTTCTGGATTTGTTACTGTAGGTGTTTTCCTTCTCTTATGTTTGCTGCCTACAGAAGTTCCTTTAGCATTTGTTGTAAAGCTGGTTTGATGGTGCTGAATTCTCTGAGCTTTTGCTTGTGTGTGAAGGTTTTAATTTCTCCATGAAATCTGAATGAGATCCTTGCTGGGTAGTGTAATCTTGGTTGTAGGTTTTTCGCTTTCATCACTTTAAATATGTCTTGCCACTCCCTTCTGGCTTGCAGAGTTTCTGCTGAAAGATCAGCTGTTAACCTTCTTGGGATTCCCTTGTATGTTATTTGTTGCTTTTCCCTTGCTGCTTTTAATATTTTTTCTTTGTATTTAATTTTTTATAGTTTAATATGTGTCTTGGCATGTTTCTCCTTGGATTTATCTTGTATGGGACTCTCTGTGCTTCCTGGACTTGATTGACCCTTTCCTTCCCATATTAAGGAAGTTTTCAACTATAATCTTGTCAAATATTTTCTCAGCACCTTCTTTTTCTCTTCTTCTTCTGGGACCCCTATAATTCAAATGTTGTTGCGTTTAATGTTGTCCCAGAGGTCTCTGTGACTGTCCTCAATTCTTTTCATTCTTTTTTCTTTATTCTGCTCTGTGGTAGTTATTTCCACTATTTTATCTTTCAGGTCATTTATCCGTTCTTCTGCCTCAGTTATTCTGCTACTGATTCCTTCTAGAGAATTTTTAATTTCATTTATTGTGTTGTTCATCATTGTTTGTTTGCTCTTTAGTTCTTCTAGGTCCTTGTTAAACGTTTCTTATATTTTCTCCATTCTATTTCCATGATTTTGTATCATCTTTACTATCATTACTCTGAATTCTTTTTCAGGTAGACTGCCTATTTCCTCTTCATTTGTTTGGTCTGGTGGGTTTTTACTTTGCTCCTTCATCTGCTGTGTATTTCTGTGTCTTCTCATTTTGCTTAACTTACTGTGTTAGGGGTCTCCTTTTCGCAGGCTGCAAGTTCATAGTTCCCATTGTTTTCTTCCCCCTCTTGGTAAGGTTGGTTCAGTGGGCTGTGTAGGCTTCCTGGTGGAGGGTCTGGTGCCTGTGTTCTGGTGGATGAGGCTGGATCTTGTCTTTCTGCTGTGCAGGACCAAGTCCGGTGTTGTGTCTTGTGGTGTCTGTGACCTTATTATGATTTTCGGCAGCGTCTCTGCTAATGGGTGGGGCTGTGTTCCTGTCTTGCTAGTTGTTTATCATAGGGTGTCCGGCACTGTAGCTTGCTGGTCGTTGAGTGGAGCTGGGTGTCGGCGTTGAGATGGAGATCTGTGGGAGAGCTTTCACCATTTGATATTACGTAGGGCCCGGAGGTCTCTGGTGGACCAATGTTCTGATCTTGGCTCTCCTACCTCAGAGGCTCAGGCCTGACACCCAGCCGGAACAGCAAGACCCTTTCAGCCACACAGCTTAGAAGAAAAGGGAGGGGAAAAAAAAGACAGAAAGAAAAATAATAAAATAAAGTTATTAAAATAAAAAATAAAAAAAATTATTAAAGTAATTAAAAAAGAAAGAAAGAAAAAAAGATGAAAGCAACTAAACCAAAAAAGAAATCCACCAAAGATAACAAGTGCTATAAACTACACTAAAAACAAAAACAAACAAACAAAAAAACAGACAGAACCCTAGGACAAATGGTAAAAGCAAAGCTATACAGACAAAAATCACAGAAAGAAGCACACACATACACACTCACGAAAAAGAGAAAAAGGAAAAATATATATATATATATTTTTAAAAAAAAGAAAAGAGAAGAACCAAATCAATAAACAAATCTACCAGTGATAATAAGCTCTAAACACTAAACCAAGATAAACATAAAACCATAAACAAATTAGATGCAGAAAGCAAATCCCAAGTCTACAGTTGCTCCCAAAGTCCACCACCTCAATTTTGGGGTGATTCGTTGTCTATTCAGGTATTCCACAGATGCAGTGTACATCAAGTTGATTATGGAGATTTAATCCACTGCTCCTGAGGCTGCTGGGAGAGATTTCCTTTCTCTTCTTTGTCCGCACAGCTCCTGGGGTTCAGCTGTGGATTTGGACCCCGCTCTGTGTGTAGGTCGCCTGAGGGCATCTGTTCCCCACCCAGACAGTACAGGGTTAAAGTAGCAGCTGATTCGGGGGCTCTGGCTCACTCAGGCCCTGGGGAGGGAGGGGTATGGAATGTAGGGCAAGCCTGCGGCGGCAAAGGCCAAGGTGACGTTGCACCAGCCTGAGGCCTGCTGTGTGTTCTCCCGGGGAAGTTGTCCCTGGATCCCGGGACCCTGACAGTGGCGGGCTGCACAGGCTCCTGGGAGGGGAGGTGTGGATAGTGACCTGTGCTCACACACAGGCTTCTTGGTGGCGGCAGCAGCAGCCTTAGCGTCTCATGCCCGTCTCTGGGGTCCGCGCTGATAGCCGCGGCTCGCACCCATCTCTGGAGCTCGTATAGGCAGTGCTCTGAATCCCCTCTCCTCGCGCACCCCAAAACAATGGTCTCTTGCCTCTAAGGCAGGTACATACTTTTTCCTGGACTCCCTCCCAGCTAACTGTGGCACACTAGCCCCCTTCAGGCTGTGTTCACACAGCCAACCGCAGTCCTCTCCCTGGGAACTGACCTCCGAAGCCCAAGCCTCAGCTCCCAGTCCCAACCTGCCCCGGCAGGTGAGCAGACGAGCCTCTCAGGCTGGTGAGTGCTGGCTGGCACTGATCCTCTGTGCGGGAATCTCTCTATTTTGCCCTCTGCACCCCTGTGCTCTCCTCCATGGCTCCAAAACTTGCCCCCCACCCATCCCCCGTCTCTGCCAGTGAAGTGTCTTCCTAGTGTGTGGAAATTTTTCCTCCTTCACAGCTCCCTCCAAGAGGTTCAGGTCCCACGCCTATTCTTTTGTCTCTGTTTTTTCTTTTTTCTTTTGCCCTACCCAGGTACGTGGGGAGTTTCTTGCCTTTTGGGAAGTCTGAGGTCTTCTGCCAGCGTTCAGTAGGTGCTCTGTAGGAGTTGTCCCGCATGTAGATGTATTTTTGATGTATTTGTGGCGATGAAGGTGATCTTCACATCTTACTACTCCGCCATCTTGAAGGTCTCCAAGGCCTTTAACTTCATACTTTCAGATTTTCTTCCTTTCCTCAATTCCTCATCTAAATGACATTTTATAAGGAAGGGATGTTCAACTGACCCAATTCAGTGACACTGGTTAAATAACATACTTTTATTTTCTATAAAGGCATAGGATTAAACCAGATGATCTTTTAAGGTCCTTTTCAGCTCTAAAATTCCATAATTCCAGTTAGTGTTTCTTCATTCTCGTGTGCTTTCATTGCCCTCTGAGTAACTTTCACGCCAAGGTTTGCTGTCTATGAAGATCCAACCCAGTGGTTCTCAGGTCTTATGAGCAAGAAGCACAGAATGGGAGGAATGGTGTTAAATGGCCAGATTCCTTGGCCCTGTCCCTGGTACTCATGTTTAATAGATTCAGAGTTGTCTTAGGAACCAGTGTGTTAAGAGACCTCCTGTGTAGATTTTATGGTAGGTATCCTGTGGTCCATCCCTGTGGACCAAATGGTTGGTAAATAAACAACCAATAAACAACCAATTTGGTTGTTTATTTACCAGTTTTATTTAGTAACACACCAGGAAGTTGCAGATTATGCAAAAACCAGCTGCCTTAGTGCTGATCATCATCTATTACAAGCAGACAAAACATAGTTAGTATCAAGAAAGCCAAACGTTAAAGAATTCTGCTTAGTCAAGATGTCTCTTTTTCTTGAAATAGCTTTTTAGGAAGGGATATAAAAAGGAGAGGACATTGAGACAAGAACTAAAACTTCAGTTCTAACTACTAGAAAATCATTTCTCAGTCTCTGGAGAAAAATATGATTCAAGATCTAATATTCCATGTGGCTTAGCTAGGTTTAAATTAAGACAGCTGATGAATTGAATGCATAGTTATTTTAAGCCATCAAAATGAGCTGGATCATTTTGTTTACATCCCATCACGTTACATTCTAAAGCACTTTGAGATATCTGGAGTTGGGCTCCTTGGGTCTGCTGCATGTCAGTACAACTCCTTCTTGCTGGCCCTGGGAGGACTCAGTAAACTCGACAACCCATGATCCTGAGGCTTATGGCACAGATTCTTCTCTGCTGTGTCCATGCAGGTTGTCTCTGTGCCCACTTGTGTGGTTGTGTTTCCTTTACCATTTTCTGTAGGAAATCCACTACCATCAACACTTTCCTGATTTTACAGACTTTCACTAAAGAGTTGAAGAGATTAGGGAGAGGCCATGTGTCATGCTTCATTCTGCCCATCTCTCTATTGTTCTCCCTCTCTGTTTAATCTTTAAAATAGAAGTTGCTCTCTTGTTTCAGAAAGGACAGTATCCCTAACACACAACTTCTTTTTATCAAGATGTGTTTTCTAGAAGATTTCAATGCTGCCTGAAAGAAATTGGGAAGAATATTTCTCCTTTTCCACCTTGTTACCTATGGGGCTTCCACCACACTAATAGATATTCGTATCTATTATAGATATGGGTACTCCATATCTATAAAAACTTGTAATGCTAGTTTGTTAATTTGTTTGTTTTAAAACTTTTTGAACCCCTTAATGTGCTATTGAATTGTATGCTTTTCCAGGGGAGGGGTGAGTAAGAACTATAACAATCTACTTTAGCCAAACATTTGAAACATTTTGAAAAATAAAATTCTTTTTTTTTTTTTTTTTATGAAGATAAGGTTTACATATCTTAGGGTGATGCAGAAGAAGACATATACAAGGCATGGAAGGACTAATTGATCTCAGGGGTTGGATCCACCTGGAATTCCGTTATTTTTCATCACTAGCACAGACTAAGGCACTAAGTATCTCTCAAAAGCTTAACGCTGTAACGGAAGTCTAGGGTTCTTTACCAGGGTTCTAAATAGAACATCAGGAAAAAAAAAGTTTTAGTGCTTTTGCCAAATCTAATAAGGCTCCAGACGCGCAGGCTCAGTAATTATGGCTCACGGGGCTAGTTGCTCCGCGGCATGTGGGATCCTCCCAGACCAGGGCTCGAACCCGTGTCCCCTGCATTGGCAGGTGGACTCTCAACCACTGCGCCACCAGGGAAGCCCCTGAAAAATAAAATTCTTAATAACATTTTTAGTACATTAGTGTCTCGTGGAGCAGTTTTAGAAAATTTCTCTTGGGAAAGACAGCACTGTTTTTCCATTATGTGCTGATGGAGAATGTGAACCAGGAAGGAGATAGGAAGCACAGCCTGGCTTGGTGAGTTGCATTTGAGTTTCAGGCAAAGAAACAGGGTAAAATGGGACAATTTCACACACATACTTTGAGATGTACAATTTTCTCATCAGGATGACCTTATTCAGTGGTTCCCAACATTTGTGAATATGAAGATCCCCTTTTCACATCAAAATTTTAACTATTTCCACATGATTACATTATTGTACATTTTTTTCTATCTATGTGTTGAGAAAATATATTGCAATAAAAGCTACTATGATAAAACAAGAATGAGATACAACTACATGCCTATAAGAATGGCTAAAATCCAGAACACTGACAACATCAAATGCTGATGAGGATGTGGAGCAACAAGAACTCTCATTCATTTGCTGGTGAGAATGCAGAACAGTATAGGTACTTCGGAAATCTTACAAAATTAAAGTTTCTTACAAAATTAAGCAGATTCTCTCTATATGATTTAATAATTGTACTCTTTGGTATTTACCCAAATGAATTGAAAACTTATATCTACACAAAAACCTGCACATGGATGCTTATAGTAGCTTTATGCATAATTGCCAAAACTGAGAAGCAATCAAGATATCCTTCAGTAAGTGAATGGATAAACTGTGGTACATCCAGACAATAGAATATTATTCAGCAATAAAAAGAAATGAACTGTTAAACCATGAAATTTAAATGCACACTACTGGGCTTCCCTGGTGGCGCAGTGCTTGAGAGTCCGCCTGCCGATGCAGGAGACGCGGGTTTGTGCCCCGTTTCGGGAGGATCCCACGTGCCGCGGAGCGGCTGGGCCCGTGAGCCATGGCCGCTGAGCCTGCGCGTCCGGAGCCTGTGCTCCGCAAATGGGAGAGGCCACAACAGTGAGAGGCCCGCATAACGCAAGAAAAAAAAAAAAAAATAAAATAAAATAAATGCACACTACTAAGTGAACAAAGCCAATCTGAAAAGGCTACACACTATATGATTCCAACTATATGACATTCTGGGAAATGCAAAACTATGGAGACAGTAAAAAGATCAATGGTTGTCAGGTATTCAGGGGGAAGGAGGGATGAATAGGTGGAGCACATATATAATGTAATTTTTAGGACAGTGAAACTATTCTATATGATACTACAAATGGTAGATACAAGTCATTATACATTTGTTCAAAATCATAGAATGCACAACACCAAGAGTGAACGCTAATGTAAATTATGGCATTTGGGTGATAATGATGTATCAATTCATCGATTGTAACTCTGGTACAGGATGTTGATAGTAGGGGAAGCTGTGCATGTGTAGAAGCAGAAGGTATATGGGAACTCTCTATTTACTGTGAATCTAAAACAATTCCAAAAAAAGTCTATTAAAAATTAGATCATTAAAAAATATACTTACTATATGATCCAGCAATCACATTCTTGGACATTTATTCCAGAGAAACTGTATACACAACACACACACACGTGCACGTGCACACACACACACACACACACACGCACACGCACACACATAGAAGCTACTCTGACCTTAGCGATCTATCTAAGTTACTTTGAAGTCTGTTAATCAGAATAGCAGCTTGCGATTAGTTTGAAAACAGTGCTTGATGCATTGTAGAATGGGGGACCCCTTGGAGGTTGCTGGGGACTGACAGATTGGGAACCATTGCCTTATGGTAAAATGGCTTAATTTGGAATCCTAGCATCAAAGTTCCTGTCTGGCACAGGTTATATGCATCATTTTGAGATGCTGCACTCAACTGCTATTTGCATATAGATATTTTCAGCCAAACTGTTCAATGTAGGAGAATGATCACTGAAACTCAGCATAAATGTCAGCATGAAGCACATACAGAACATCTTTCTTGAACTCCCTATTTTCAAAACTGAGGGCATGAAGCCTAGACACAGACATCTCAGGACCTCAGTCACTACTCACTGAGCCTCATGTGCTCTACAACAGCAAAAGACTGTGAGAAGCTCTTTGTAATGACCTAATATATTGTTTGAAATATTTTGTTGACGTATTTGCTACTTTGGGACTTAATGTCATTTGTTTCTGCCCAGACTTGTATCTGCTTAATCACTTGGTAAACATTTAATTTAATGCACGTTAGCATGCATTTATTGTTCTCATTATTTTACTTGTAACAAAGATACCTTGTGTTGAGTACCTGCTATGTGTGTGCCAGGAGCTGTGTTGGTGGTTTATATATGTTATTAATTTATATTATTACCTACTCACAATAACCCTGCAAAATAGGTATGGTACCATTTTACAGATTTAGAGATTATAAGACTAAAAGAGGTCAAGTAATTTGATGATGGTGGCAGAGGTTGTAAGTAGCAGAACTGTAATTTGAATCCAAGTCTGCCCAATATTTAAATAATAGTGATGATGATATGAAGATTAATTTCCATAGTTTTAAACAAGGACAAATTCTTTCATGATGTGTTTGTTTATCATAACACCTCATAAGAGCCTCAGCTCTACACTAACCTGCCAGGATTGGAATCCTGGTTACACAGCTTACCTGCTCTGTGATCTTGAGCAAGCTACTAATATCTCTATGCTTGCATTACCCATCTTAAGATGAGGTAATAGTATACTTGTATTATAAAATTGCTGTGAGAATCAAATGAATTTGTGTATGTTAATATGTTTTGAATAGTGACTGGCCCATGGTAAGCACACAATCTATGTTAGCTATTATTATTATTAAAGATTTTAAAAAGCATTTTAGATGATATTACTACAACATTGCTATTGTAGAATGTTTATAGGTTTCCAAGTGCCAGTGGCCACTGCTTGAAATTCTGATTACTCAGTATTCTGCATTCAATGTGGAACTCACTGGAACCGACAAGGTCCCTGCCCTTAGCTGGTCTGATTGGATTCACCACTGAACACCTCCATCAGCAGCCTGAGGTTGCTGAGCACCCTGATTGTAGAAATGGCACACATTTGGAAGGTGCTTAAAATGAAGCCTGTGGAGCCAAAGTTTTCTATTTTGGAAAATGTTATGAAGCATAAAGTGCATAGGGTCCTTTTATTGCAGAGGATGTGAGATTATTCTTTTTGTTTGAATTTTATTTATATTTTATATTTATTTTTCATACAGCCAGTTCTTCTCAGTCTTCAATTTTATACACATCAGTGTATACATGTCAATCACAATCTCCCAATTCATCCCACCCCCACCCCCCACTGCCACTTTCCCCCGTTGGTGTCCATACATTTGTTCTCTACATCTGTGTCTCTATTTCTGCCCTGCAGCCTGGTTCATCTGTACCATTTTTCTAGGTTCCACATATATGCGTTAATATACGCTTTTTGTTTTTCTCTGACTTACTTCACTCTGTATGGCAGTCTCTAGATGCATCCACATCTCTACAGATGACCCAATTTCGTTCCTTTTTATGGCTGAGTAATACCCCATTGTATATATGTACCACATCTTCTTTATCCATTCATCTGTCGATGGGCATTTAGGTTGCTTCCATGACCTGGCTATTGTAAACAGTGCTGCAGTGAACATTGGGGTGCATGTGTCTTTTTTGCATTATGTTTTTCTCTGGGTATATGCCCAGTAGTGGGATTGCTGGGTCATATGGTAATTCTATTTTTAGTTTTTAAAGGAATCTCCATACTGTTCTCCATAGTGGCTGTATCCATTTACATTCCCACCAACAGTGCAAGAGGGTTCCCTTTTCTCCACACCCTCTCCAGCATTTTTTGTTTGTAGATTTTCTGATGTTGCCCATTCTAACTGGTGTGAGGTGATACCTCATTGTAGTTTTGGTTTGCATTTCTCTAATAATTAGTGATGTTGAGCAGCTTTTCATGTACCTCTTGGCCATCTGCATGTCTTCTTTTTTTTTTTTTGTGGTACGCGGGCCTCTCACTGTTGTGGCCTCTCCCTTTGCGGAGCACAGGTTCCGGATGCGCAGGCTCAGCGGCCATGGCTCACAGGCCCAGCTGCTCCGCGGCATGTGGGATCTTCCCAGAACAGGGCACGAACCCGTGTCCCCTGCATCGGCAGGCGGACTCTCAACCACTGCGCCACCAGGGAAGCCCTGCATGTCTTCTTTGAAGAAATGTCTATTTAGGTCTTCTGCCCATATTTTGATTGGGTTGTTTCTTTTTTTAATATTGAGCTGCATGAGCTGTTTATATCATTTGGAGATTAATCCTTTGTCCATTGATTTGTTTGCAAACATTTTCTCCCGTTCTGAGGGTTGCCTTTTCGTCTGTATGTGTCCCTAGGTCTGAAGTGGGTCTCTTGTAGACAGCTTATATATGGGTCTTGTTTTAGGCTCCATTCAGTGAGCTGTGTCTTTTGGTTGGAGCATTTAATCCATTCACGTTTAAGGTAATTATCAATATGTATGTTCCTATTACCATTTTCTTAATTGTTATGGGTTTGTTTTTGTAGGTCCTTTTCTTCTCTTGTGTTTTCCCACTTAGGGAAGTTCCTTTAGCATTTGTTGTAGAGCTGGTTTAGTGGTGCTGAATTCTCTTAGCTTTTGCTTGTCTGTAAAGCTTTTGATTTCTCTGTTGAATCTGAGTGAGATCTTTGCCGAGTAGAGTAATCTTGGTTGTAGGTTCTTCTCTTTCATCACTTTAAATATATCATGCCACTCCCTTCTGGCTTGTAGAGTTTCTGCTGAGAAATCAGCTGTTGACCTTATGGGAGTTCCCTTGTATGTTATTTGTCATTTTTCCCTTGCTGCTTTCAGTAATTTTTCTTTGTCTTTAATTTTTGTCAGTTTGATTACTATGTGTCTTGGCGTGTTTCTCCTTAGGTTTATCCTGCCTGGGACTCTGAGCTTCCTGGGCTTGGGTGGTTATTTCCTTTCCCATGTTAGGGAAGTTTTCGACTATAATCTCTTCAAATATTTTCTCATATCCTTTTTCTCTGTCTCCTCCTTCTGGGACCCCTGTAATGCGAATATTGTTACATTTAATGTTGTCCCAGAGGTCTCTTAGGCTGCCTTCATTTCTTTTCATTCTTTTTTGTTTATTCTGTTCCATGACAGTGAATTCCACCGTTCTGTCTTCCAGGTCACCTATCTGTTCTTCTGCCTCAGTTATTCTGCTATTGATTCCTTCTAGTGTATTTTTTCATTCCAGTTATTGTATTGTTCATCTCTGTTCATTTGTTCTTTAATTCTTCTAGGTGTTTGTTCTTTAATGCTTCTAAGTCTTTGTTAAACATTTCTTGCATCTTCTTGATCTTTGCCTCCATTATTTTTCCAAGGTCCTGGATCATCTTCACTATCATTATTCTGAATTCTTTTTCTGGAAGGCTGCCTCTCTCCACTTCATTTAGTTGTTTTTCTGGGGTTTTATCTTGTTCCTTCATCTGGTAGAAAGTCCTCTGCCTTTTCATTTTGTCTGTCTTTCTTTGAACATGGTTTTCCTTCCACAGGCTGCAGAATTGTAGTTCTTCTTGCTTCTGCTGTCTGTCCTCTGATGTGAGATTATTCTTATCTGTTTGTTTATGATACTGGTACCTGGGATAACATAGTGTCAGTGTGGATAAGGGCTCAAGGCAAAGTAAGTTTAGAAATAAGAATATGTCCTCATATTCTGTAAGAAAAATGTCTTAGAACCTCAAGGTTGCTCTATGTTAGGTTACATAGTTTAGAATTACATTAGTTATAGAAACATCAACTTCATTGACGTCAGATACTTTTCCCCCTGAGAGGAAGGTTGAAAACAGCATTATGACGGTTAACCAGAGCGAGATGCTATATTTTTGACATAACCTGATGTTCATTCACTAGGGCTCATGATTATGTTCAACATCACCCATAAAAGAATATAGTCATTTATACACATAAAACATATTTAACTTGTTTATGGCAGAATCTAGTAGACAAACTCTTTCCTTCATTAATCTGTTAAGATCAAAGTTTACATTTCTAGAACTATGTTCTCAAATAATGACTGTTTACCCCCGGTTTGTACTTTGCTTTAATCTTAAAAATATCTTTCTGTTTTTCTAACAGTAACATGAAAATACACAGTTAACAATTGAGCTCCAACTCTGAATTCAAAGATGATTTTACACAGCCTAGATCTAATGTGACTGCAGCAAATAGCAGCATATGAAGTATATTTCGTTTTATGTCAGGTCATTAGTAACAATATGTATGAGAGACTTTAGGATCTTAGAAGTTATGACCCAGAATACTCTTTTATAATTAACTTACAATTTAGTATTTTAAAAATAAAAGTTTACAAGTAATTTGGAGAAAACATTCCAGATACTTAGGTAAACAGGCCTTAGCTACTTCTTCTCTTATGTATGGGACAAAAGAAATGTGCCGTGTGAGACGTGTTTAGTGATGGAAACAATAAAAGAAGGTAAAACATTCTTAAACTGATAAATGTTCCATAGGAACGAATCAGGTGAGGCCTAGAACAGATGCAGACAGACGTTTTCTCTTTTTGCTCCCAGAACCCCTGAGGCAAAGCTTCCATCAGAAAAGGAATCTGCATCTCATTAAAAATTGTTGCCTTGAATCTGTAGTAAATCTTTGATTTTTAACTCAAGAATGTAGTCCTCCTGCATCGTGACAGAGAAAGGAAGCAAGGTTTTTTTCTTCCCAAGTTAATTAAGAGTCTGCTGTATCTTTAAAGTGTTCTTATTCTTACAAAGAAAGAAAATGATGGAAAGTATGTTTAAAAATAATAGATGCTTCTTCAAAGAAATTAACATAATACATTTGGGAATAGGATCACTGCAAAATGAAAATTTTAACTATCACATTTTAAACCCACATAGCTAGATGAGTATGCCTGGGGTATGTGAATTTTAAATAAATATTCTGTTAATACCTGCTGCATTTGTGGAAACTTCTGAATACAGTAATTGACTCATTTAGATAGAGTATGAAATATAATATTTCCATTCTGTTGGACTGTGAGCTGGTGGAATATGAAATGAAAATTGTGATAAAAATGGCGTCAGTAAAAACACATTTTGCAACAACAAAATGCTGTAAGATAATGACTATAAAATATTGGTAATGAATTCAGGAAATTGTGGTTAGTCTCTCTGAAAAGAGTTGATGGGCTCAATCTGGTTCTTAGCGCTTTTTCTAAGGGTGTCCACTGCATGAAAAACTTCACAAAGGAAACACAACAAAGGGGCCTGAACAGAGCAACCAGTTGATTTACCTATATTTTCCTCACTGCCTCTAGAATATCTGTAAAAGTCTTGCCAATTAGGCCTGCAAAGGAAACAAACACATGTGTTGTCCAATTGGAGGAATAAGAAAGTGCTGATGGCATAGAAAAGCATATTCCAAATTTTGCCAATGCTGTTTCTGTTAGTAATTATATTACAGTCCATTTGGAATATATATATATTTCTAATCCAGAATAGTGAATGAACTATTTAGTACCAGTCTGCAAACTCTTTAGTACTGTTGGGCCCCTAGATATATGTAGAAATTGCAAGTAAGTGTTTAGAAAATTTTATAGCAATTTAACAGGATAATTTTATGTTTATTGATTCTAATAATAAAAAAGGGTGGTATTTTATGTCTTTGTTTTTTTAATTTCATTTTTCTAGTAGTTCAACTCTTATTTTATTGAACACAGTATCGATTCTGCAACAAACTGGATGAAAACAAGACAAAACAAACCTGATTCTTTACCATAAATAGTTGAGAAATCTAAGTTTGGATTCCAGCTAAATTGAAGCTGACTGGATAAAGCAGGGGGTCAGCAAACTACAACCTGTGGGCCTGATCCACATGGGGTTTTGGAGTGTTTCTTTTGGGCCCACAAACAAATCTGTCTTTACGTATGAATGCTTGCAACTGATTTGATAATAGGAAATACTAACTTTAAATCCCAACTTAAGCAAAATGTTGTTACCCTCCAAAAAAAATTCATTCTTCTCATTAGTAGATTTATATTACAAAAAAGTGTACTTGATTTTTGTTAAATTCTCAATTTCAACAACAAAAATGTGTGAAAAAATTTCTCCCTTATTATATATGTACATAAATGATACCTTGATTTTTTTTTTCTGGCCCACAAGGCCTAAAATATTTATAGTCTGACCCTTTAAAGAAAGTGTTCACCACTGAGACAGACACATGTTTTTCAACTCGTAAGAGGTCTTACAGATACAAAAAAAAGTATGTTCTTCAAGTTCATCCTATAAATGTTTTACATATACATGTAGTAATATAATTCAAATACACACAGATACTGTTGTAAAACAATCCAAATTAAGTTTTCTAAATTTAATGCTTTTTTCATTAGGCATTTTATTTTCATGTATTTATGTACACATTTGCATCATAAAATAGCACATGAAACTTATTTTTTAAAAAATAGAGTATCAAATGAAAGCTAGAAGATTCCCTTCAGTCTCTCTAGAGAAAACTTTGAAACATTTCTCTTTTCAATTCTGCTGGTGGTTACTACCATATTTTTAAACTGCATGCTTCTTTACAATTTATCAATTTTAGATATTACCTCTTAATTCCCTTCCATATAAGAGGAGAGGTTTCAGCTAATTTACCACTACCTCCTCTCACCCTCTTTCTTCTTAAATTAAGGGAAGTTATTATTTTAGTTTTTCTATTGATATCATTAGTTTTAAATAATGTATATAAGTGCTTAGTTTCTCTTTTCTTAGCAGCTTTAAACATCTCTTGATGCCCCAACTTGTTAAGGCACCTATTTTTCCCTACATATCTCTTCCTCAATTCTTTTTCTCATCTTCTTTTAGCTGTACCTTGATACAGGCAAGACTGATAACATTTGCATTCAGATCTGTAAATATATTAAATCTTTTTTTAAGCCACTTTTAAGATTTGAAAATAGATATATGACGTTTACTTTTTCTGCATATCCCTGGCACAGTAATTGCTTCAAGGACAAGCTTACAATTTGAGTTCGTCTGGTAAGATGCAATTCCAGGACTTTTAACTATTAGAAAAGAAACACTTTTTCCAATAGTCACAGATCTCTCCTTCAAAAACTATTAGATGCTTATTGAACCATCTGGATCTAGCCTTGATTTCTCTTGATTTTTCTCATATTATTGCTTTGCCTTTTTATTCTAGAGTCTGGGAAATTTCCTACATTTTTTTTCAGCTGATTAATATAATTAGCTCAGGGGATAATTACTTGACAACCTTAATTTTAATTTCTAAGAACTTTTTCTTATTCTCTGAAGGCTCTTTTCTCATAGCAACCTCTTCTTATTTTATAGTTATATGTGTTCTCAAATTCCTTAAGGAATTAGAATTGTTTAAAGTTCTTTCCTTATTTTTTTTATATTATTATTTTTTTTCCCCCAGGATCAGTTGTCCTTATTGTTTGTGGTGGTGTTTATCTTTCATAACCCTGGTGTAACACAATGTCTGGTGTCCTTGGAGCCTGGACTGTGGTGGTGTCTCCAGTTGTGCCTTGTACCATCTTTTGGTTAATGGGTCATTGTAGGTAGGATTTGCAGAGCTGGGGTAGAGGCTATGTAAGACAAGAGAGGATTACCCTCCACACAAAGTGAATGCTCTTTTAAAGCAGCCGCAAGTCAGAGGGCATTTCTGAGACAATGGGAGCAAAGAAATCCCTCAGTCTGACTTCACGTGGACAGTGGGCTCCATTTGGATGTATTCCAGCAAGAAGCAGATGTGGGGAAAATAGAAAGATGTAATGAACATCCTAATTGCCTGAGACATAATGCCAACCCAGATAGACTGACTTTCTAGGTAGACTTATGACTTTGAACAAACTGTCATGCAATGGAATAGCTGGGGTCCACAGATTATCTCTGTATACAGATAGCATAGGGATACTGATTACTCCAGATAGGCTAATCCAAACCTACTGAGAGGCTCTAGCATACCCAGCCTTTAATACAAAATGACACTTCTCAACACAAAAGAAAGAAGGACCACTCCAGATACACTGCACACATTCCAGAACCCTTGGGTCCCCTGCCCACACTGCCCTGGACATCCTTACTGGGGAGGAGGTTGGACTGAGATCGTTAGGAGCCCCCATCGACCACCTTTTATTTCCTTTTGCCATGTATAAAATATTTAGAAACATTTCTCCAAGTTTCAGCTTGGCAAGGATTTCACATGTTCATTCAAGCCAATGTGCATTTAAACATTTAGTGATCATGACAAGGCCATGCCAGTTTAGAAATGTTGGCAAAGGCAGACAAAAGGTCAATAACAGTCCCCCCAAATTATATGCATTTATAGGGTGTAATCTTTTTGAAATTAATTTGACAATTTGTACTAGCATGCAAGTTTTTAAATATCTGTCATGATTTTGATGTTAATAAGGTGTTTAATAACAATTTTATACACCTTATTCTTATCAGTCTGCAATCAAGATTACTTCAGTAAAATTTGCCAATTCCTTCTGAAACCTGCTTTAGTCATTGACTGAATGTTACTCACCAAATACTATATTGAAAGAACAAAATGGTTAATTGTATTACCAATAAAATATGTGAACGACTAAATAGATATATTAATGTTACATTAGTAACAATTAAGAAATATTAGATAAAAAATAATGGCCATGAAGTTCTAATGACTGGCCTGATTATGGTAGCTGAAATCACTCTCACTTGGCAGCCAGGATCTATGTTAGAGATGATTAATTTCTGTGAATAAAACATTATCGATGGGCTTCCCTGGTGGCGCAGTGGTTGAGAGTCCACCTGCCGATGCAGGGGACACGGGCTCGTGCCCCGGTCCGGGAAGATCCCACATGCCGCGGAGCAGCTGGGCCCGTGAGCCATGGCCGCTGAGCCTGCATGTCCGGAGCCTGTGCTGCGCAACAGGAGAGGCCACAACAGTGAGAGACCCACATACCGAAAAAAAAAAAAAAAAATTTTCGATCTCAGTTCACACCGTTAAAAACTTACTTGTTAAAACCAGTATTAAAAAGGAGCAATATATTTAAAGCAGTATGAACACTCTATACAGTCAAGTTAGAAAGGATGAGTTGAATAGACCATTCGTTGTGTTCACTCTTCTTTCTTGCTCCTATTTTAAAAGATACAATTTTTAGTTGAAGTCTTAAATACTTATTGTATTAGACACCATGTATAACCAAATGACCTTTGGCTTGAAAAAGCGTGGACAGATACACAGCTGAACGAAAATGCATATTAAGCTTCTCACTTAGCATGTAAAAACTTATACACTTATGATATCTATATCCCATGTTCTTCTACATCCCGAGCAGCTGTCCCAATTCCAAAATGCCTTCTGTGTTATCATTTTTATGGTGTCTGGTAATCTCTCTTATCACTTGAAGCTATTCTTGTGAATCCAGTTATTGTTACCACACTAATTAGACTAAACCACACACTATGGTCTGTTATTTGAAATTATACATGCGTATTGTTTTCTGGGTTTGAATGACTTTTGTGACATTGAAATTTTTATAATCTAAGTTTTAAAAGAAAGGGAAAGTTCTAATGACTATTTTCTTTTTTATTTTTGATATATTGTCAAATTGTTAGGGGCCACATGATGACTATAAATATATAGCAATCAGGAATTGTACAATGTTTTTATTTTAAAATATAATTTGGTTTTATTATAAAATTTATCTAGACAACTAAATGAAAAAATAAAATCAATACAGTTTTCTCCATGTATGAGACTATTTGAATGAATATCTTCATTTTGTAATGTATGCAATCAAATAAAATATAGAAATAATATGTTCAGGATGTGTCATGATCTTAAAATTGCAGTAAAGTTGTATGATAACATGACATAAGGCATATCTTTTCAGTGAGCATTTGAAAACAACAAACATTTTAAAAACATTTAGTAGGTTGGACATTTGTCTCCAAAGAAATAAAAACTATTAATAAAGAACTCTATTGCTTAATTAGATCTCCATTTAATTTGAAATTAAAGAGATACCTAGTAATATTCCTGACATAATTTTTTTTTGTCAAGTACTTCTTGTTATTTTATTATTGGTAAATAATGGAAGAACAAATGATCCTCATTTTTTTATCTTTTTTTTTTTTACATTATCATTCTTACAGTACTCTTTCTTTTTTGGCTAATTTTGTTGTCGTTCAGTCTCCTGTTGCTCTTAGGTATTATAAAATTTTTTTTAACATCTTTATTGGACTATAATTGTTTTACAATGGTGTGTTAGTTTCTGCTGTATAAAAAGTGAATCAGCTATACGTATACATATATCCCCATATCTCCTCCCTCTTGCGTCTCCCTCCCTCCCTCCCTCCCTCCTTATCCCACCCCTCTAGGTGGTCACAAAGAACTGAGCTGATCTCCCTGGGCTATGCGGCTGCTTCCCACTAGCTAGCTATTTTACATTTGGTAGTATATGTCCATGCCACTCTCTCACTTCGTCCCAGCTTACCCTTCCCCCTCCCTGTGTCCTCAAGTCCATTCTCTATGTCTGCATCTTTTTTCCTGTCCTGCCCCTAGGTTCTTCAGAACCATTTTTTGTTTTTTGTAGATTCCATATATATATGATAGCATACGGTATTTGTTTTTCTCTTTCTGACTTACTTCACTCTGTAGGACAGACTCTAGGTCCGTCCATCTCACTACAAATAACTCAGTTTCATTTCTTTTTATGGCTGAGTAATATTCCATTGTATATATGTGCCATAATTTTTAAATCAGTATTTTCATTAAATTTTCAGTCTAAATTCTGACAGCTTATAGCCTTTATGAAAAAAAAAGTATATATCTTGTTTATATATTTTTAAAATTTTAATATATAAATATATGTATCTGTACCTATATCTAATCTTATTTTCATATCCTGAAAAAATTATACTAAAGTGGAATGTAAAATGCTGTAAATACTAAAGTGGAATGTAAAATGCTGTAAATAACCGTCTTATTTTTTTCACACGTCACTTATTATAAATGTAGTTGAGCCTTTATAAGGAACAAAGCTCTTAATCAGCCAACATGAAGAGGACCCAGTAGTAATGAAGGCTTTCAGATAAGTTAGGTACACTTACCGAATTAGGAGACTGTCACATAGTAGGGAAAAAAACTTGCTAAAAATCAAATGGCATATTACTAAAAGGGCTAGGATTATACAGAACAAACCCTTAATTTCCAGTGAGTTATTTAGAACCTACATCACACTGTTCCTATATATTGCAAGGTGGCTCTGTTGGTCAGCAGGCAACAAAAACTGATTAAATTAAGCAGAAAATAAGAAAGTGGAAGGATATTGGAGAACTGACAGACCAAGGTAGAGTCTGGAAATTCAGGCTTTATAACCATATAGTGACCAAAGGAGTTGCAGACTCAGCCAAGGTCAAACCACAGGAACATTGTGGGTTGACTTTGTGGGACATTTAATGCTCTTGCCAGCAGACTCAATACTACTCCAGGGGTAGTACTGCGCTTTTTAAAAAATTAACTATATTTAACCTAATTTACATAGAATAATATACACAGTTTTAATGTGCAGTTAAATAAGTTTTGATAAATGTGTACACCTCTGTAACTACCATCCTGATCAAGACACAGAACATTTTCATGACCCAGAACATTCCCTTCACAGTCAACCCCCAATCCCACATCCCAGGCAATACCTAATCAATTTCTATCACTTTTGATTAACTTTACCTATTCCAGAAAGAAGGTCATATAAATGGAAGGGTACACTGTGGAGCCTTTTGTGTCTAGCTATTTTCACTTGGCATAATGTTTTGAGATGCATCCATATTATTGTGATATTGTGATCAGTAAGTTGTTTCTTTTTAGTGCTGAGCAGTATTCTATCATATAAATATATAACAGTGTGCATACGCATTCATCAGTCGAGGGACATTCGGGTTGGTTCTACCTTTGAAATATGAATAACGCTGTTATCAATATTCTCATATAGATAGGCCTTTGTATAGATATATGTTTTCATTACTCTTGGGTAAATATATAAAAGTGAAATGCTGTATCATATTGTAAGTATATCCTTTATATGAAACTGAAAGCTATTTTCAAAAGGCATTGTATCATTTCACAGTTCTGTTAGCAATGTTCCATTTGCAATTGCAGTTCCAGTTTTCACCAAAATTTCATATTATCACTCTTTTTAATTGTATCCATTCTAGTGGCTGTTACATGGATGTTACACAGTATAATATCATGGTTTTAATTTGTATTTCACTGGTAACTGATGATACTGAGCATATTTTCATGTCTTTGTGTCATGTGTTCATGTGTATTGGCCTTTCTCTATATTCTTTTTTGGTGTGCCTATTTGTCTTTTGTTTCTATTTTATTTGGGTTGTTTCTTTTATTATTGAGTTGTAAGAGTTCTCTTTATATTCTGGATGTTAATACTTTGTCAGATATATGTTTACATGTATTTTTCCCAGCCTGGCTAGATTTTAAATTTTTCTTTATGATGATTTTTAAAGAGCAGAATTAATTTGAAGTCCATTTTATCATTTTAAAAAACGTTTTTAGTGCTTTATGTGTATTCTCCAAGAAATCTTTGCCAGTATCATGACAGTTTTCCTATATGTTTCCCTTTTAAAACTTTGTTGTTTTGGACTTACATTTACGTCTATAATACACTTTGAATTAATTTTTGTGTTGGTGTGAAGTAGAGTCAGGGTTGTTCTTTTTTTCTCCCCATTTGGATGTCTAATTTTCCCACTATTTGTTGGAAAGTCTACTGTCTCTAATTAAATTACTTAGATGCCTTTATAAAAAATTAATTGCTCATATGTGTGGGCCCACTTTGGACACCGTGGTGTATTTCACTGATCCTTACGCCAGCACCTAACTCTTGCTTACTGTAGCCCTGTAATAAGTCTTGAAATCAGGTAGATTAAGTCTTCCAATGTTATTGTTGCTGCTGTTCTTCTTCCTTTTGTTTTCAGAAATTTTGTTTTTTTCTATGTCCTTTGATTTTACATGAGATTTAGAATCAGTTTGTCAACTTCCAGAGAATAAAAAGAAGCCTCCTGGGATTTTGATTGGAGTTGTACTGAATTTATAGATTTGCGGAGAATGGACGTCTTGTTGATATTGAGTCTCTCCAGTACTGTGCCCTGCAGCTCCCAGTGCCTTCAGTAGCCTCTGATCTCCATTTCTCATCTCAGTGCATCATCATTTTCTGTGTGGGCTCCAGCTCCTTGTTTTCAGCCAGGAAGTTGTTCCAGGCTGAAAGCTGGGGTTGGGGCTGGTTATGGGGCTCATCTCCTGGATCCTCCTTCTCTCAGGGATCACATTCTTTTGCCTGGTATCCAAAGCCCAAAAATCAATTCCTCATGTATTTTGTCCCGTTTTCTAGTTGCTTGTAGAGACATTTACTCCAGCGTGACTGGAGGCAGAAATACCCCAGTGCTTAAATCTTCCTGTCTGACTTGTCAATGGATTTTCAAAGCTGCTTACCATGAATGTTGTGCCAACTGGGCCTTCGGCTGTGGGCTTTAGTTTCTGCAGCTGTAAAATGTGGAAAATAATAGTCTCTACCTCCTAAAGTTGTTGTAAAGATTAAATGAATAAAACATTTAAAACATGGTCTGAAACATAAGAAGTATATGAATATTGGGTGTCATTATTTTTGAATCACTCTCTCAAGATTCAAAAGTCTGGAACAGAACCATGCAATTGGCAGAGTCTAGTTCACGTGCTCTAATGGTTCCCCTGATTCCAAGAAGAGGGAGTATCTTGTTCTTTTGACCTCTTAATCAGGCAGTCTCTTGAGAAAGGAAGGGCTTGAGATGTTGGGTTCCAGAAGATTGAGAAGTATACATTGAGGAAGGGGTTTGAGCATAGAACCATGGAAATGCAAAATCAATGAAGGTCCCTGTGAAAGTTTCTACTCAGCATTGTTTGCCATCAAACCATAATAAAATAATTATATATATATATGTATACATATATATAGTAGCAAAATATATGTATATATATGAGCTCAAAGGCATTTTGCTACAGTCTACCAATCTATCTTTTATATGTTCCTCAGATTCTTTTTAAAAATTATATGTGTGTGTGTTTTAACATACAGCAGAATTCTCATGTTTAATAAATGAGAATGTCCCTCACAGAACAAATAATCATATTACTATGTTTAACAAATGAATAAAAATTTTCTTCTAGAATCCATTTTATATAATTCAAAAGACTTTTCTCATTAAATATACTAAAGCATATATTTATCTGTTAATTTTCTCTAAAATGTTTAGATGCTGCTTTGAAGGAATCCTAAGGTATACAATTTTTCAAAAGGCTTCAAACTAGTGGATAATGTAGAAGGATAAAGACATGATCAGAAACTAAGAAAGCTGACATGGAAAAAAAGAAAAAGATCAAAGCAATTGGGTCGATTCAGAGGAACCATGCCAGGTTATTCCTGTACTTTTGCTTGTGTGTCTATTATTTGTAGGTGTGTATGTTCTGAGAGTGAGGGTTGAGTAGGAAGGAAGAGAAAAAAACAAGGAGAGGAAAATGAACTTACCTTCAAATATATTGGGCACTTTGATCATCAGTAGATAAGTCCACCATTGTCTCTCAACTTAAGGTAGCGGCTTGCTCTGAAAGACCTCAGTAACAGAATTTCCCTGTTCTAAGTGAGCTCTAGTTTTCCTTATCATGGTAGCAAAAGCCAGGATGAACCTCATCGCCTACTGTAAAAGCAAATAACCTCCCACTAGTAGATTCTGGCCAAATTGAATTGCTCTGGATCCTTTCACTTTTCATCTTGTTAACTATATGCCAATTGTATGTACCCCCTTGTCCATGAGTATTTTGTGGAAGCTGACTGCCTCACCTCATTAGAATTATAACACAATTTGGGCAAATGCAAATCGTGGAGACATTTTCTGCAGATTTCTTAGAAAGAAGTTGGATTGTTTTTCTAAGAAGTATGCTAGGAAAAAGAATCTTTCTTCCTACTGAATATAATTAAGTATGTCTCTCCTGCTAGCAGCTGAACTCCATCTTTTAAGCAGGAGGAGAGGTTTAGATTAAAGTTAAAGCCAGTTTTGGATTGAAATAATACTGTAGAGATGGAAGAAATCTGTCTTTGGTAACATCATTGTGCCACTTGACCAAGACTTCTGAGCCAGTGATTTCCCTTTATTGTTTAAGACAGTTTGAGTTTAATTTATCATTACATTGAGAGATTCCTAAATAATACACTCTCTTAGAATGACAGGCTCTCTTCACTTTCTATATGAAAATATTTCTCAGTAGAAAATTCCCATTTCATTTTTCCCATTATTTTTAAGAAAAAAACACATTATTTGAAATCATAGCTCTTTGTCTATTCAAGTTCAAGTTCAGCCATTTTCTCACCTGATAATGTAGTTTTGGTTCTTTCAACTAGATACCATGTCTACTTTTAAATTTTAATTGTTCTCTTTGTTTTCGATATTTCTCTCACATAACTAGGCGTTTCTTAGTTAACAATAGTCAGTTCTTTTCCCACTATTTCATTATATATGGACCTCCCATCTCATACCCTTATTTAGCAATGTTTCAATCTAAAATATAGAATCCCTGAGAGGTAATCAGATAGCTTCCTACAGCTACCATTTATCTTAAAAGAGTAAAGGACCAAAGTAAAGGCCCAGTGAAAGTAAGTTTACATGATGGAGGAGATTAGCATTAGAAAATGAAAATTAGGAGCCTTTGTTAAAGAGAAAATAAAAGCAGCAATTTTTATAGTTATTATCATCTAGATTAGAAGTAGTATCACATTTTGATTGTTAATGAAATGAAATATATTCAGTTACAAGTTAACTCTATTTTCCAACTCCCTTGAAGTCTCTTTAATTTCTTACTTTCTCAATATCTAAAATTTGAGTGTATAATTGGAATATAAAATTACTATTTTGTACATTTTCATTAAAAGTATTTTATGAAAACTCTTGATAGAAGAGTAGAGTTGAAAATTTTGGCCATAGACAAAGGAATAAACAATGACAAATTGCTAGGAAACAAAGTTACTAGCAATAGTTTTCCTAAAGCGATGACTGGTTCATAGTGGTCCATGAAAGTCTTCTAGGTTTTAGAAACTGATCATATATTTTATTGTTATACTAGTTTATCCTAACATTTCTATTATAAATATTTAATTTGTAATATTTAGGAAAAAACGGACTTCTTCATTATATTTCATCAAAGGTAATTTTATTCCCTATCAAAGGTATGTCCATTCTTCCCCCATTCAGGTTTTTTTCTTTTCCCAGTACAATCAGGGATAGGTAAGGAATAGTGGGCTGTAGATTCGTCTATTCTAATAAAATAAACACTAGTGGAAAAAAGTTGAAGGTCCTTTGCATTAGAGGTGGCTAAAGCCTGTCCAAGTAAATGTAAAGCCAGAAGAAAATTAGGACTGAGGCTGTAGCATGCTTCTATGATTCTGTGTCTATATCTTGTGTGCACGGGTTTTGTATAACTTAAGCCAGAGTAAGGAACCATTTTATAAATGCATAAGAGGGGCTTAAATACCCAAGGAAATAAAAGAAAATATTTGCTTTCTATGTATCTATATTTTATGACGTTATCTTTATCTCATTATTGAAATTTCCTTGGTATACGGAAGAATATTAAAGGTGGGATGTATTGTGAAATTTTGAAATATACTTTCTGACATTAGACATTTGTGTGATAATAACAAAGAGCTGTCTGTTACAGAGGGAAAAAGCCCAAATTCAGTAGAAAATGTATGCTACACGTTTTTCCAGTCATATACATGGATTTGTTTTGTCACCTCTCGGTCCTTAACTGATATGAGATATATATATATATATATATATATATATATATATATATATATATTTTTTTTTTAAGTAGATGGTCAAAATGGAGGAAGGCTCTAGAAACAAGTGACCCAAAGTCCAACGGAATTACCTTGGTGAGTGGAAGTAAATGAAACACCTCTTTTGTGAGGTGAATGGGCACCTTTTTGGATGCAGCCGTAGAGCAGTATATGCAAATGTAATGAGACATTCCCCAGCAAGGAAACCTCTTCTAGAAAGGCATTGTTCTTGTCCAGTATTGGATAATGGATAGGATAATAAAAGTCGCCCATTTTTTTCCTCTTTGCTTCCTTCAGTTTCTGTATTTTGTAATTAAAATAAAAAGATTAGGACTTCCCTGGTGGCGCAGTGGTTGAGAGTCCGCCTGCCGATGCAGGGGACACGGGTTCGTGCCCTGGTCCGGGAGGATCCCACGTGCCGCGGAGCCGCTGGGCCCGTGAGCCGTGGCCGCTGGGCCTGCTCGTCCGGAGCCTGTGCTCCGCAACGGCAGAGGCCACAACAGTGAGAGGCCCGCGTACCGCAAAAAAAAAAAATAAAATAAAATAAAATAAAATAAAAAGATTAGCTACTATAGATAGAATTTCATTTTAATCATAATAAGTTATATTATTATAAAATCAGGCACTAACAGTACTTTTTCAATCAAGTTAAAATACTTCTTAATTAACATATGTTTATGACAGGTGCCCTTTTTTGTCCATATATATGCCCCCAACCCTGGATGATCTTATATTTACTGCTAGTCTTAAAACTTTATGCATACTTTTGAGGAGTTCTTAATGCTTGTGAGGCTTTGCAAAAGAATGCATTACCGTGAGCCACAACTACTGAAGCCCACGTGCCTAGAGCCGGTGCTCCGCAACAAGAGAAGCCACCGCAAGGAGAAGCCCGCGCACCGCAATGAAGAGTAGCCCCTGCTCGCTGCTACTAGGGAAAGCCCGCGCAGCAACGAAGACCCAAACGCAGCCAAAAATAAATTAATTAAATAAATTAATAAAAAAAAGAATGCATTAATGTTTGAAAAGGACAGTGGAGTTGACCTTGGGAGGGGTCTAAAAAATGTTTCACAAATCCAAATAGGAGTCCAAAAAGTGAGTGAAGGGTAGAGCTTGAGTGATGAGAAAATGAGGAAGAAAAGCAAGGTGAAAATAGGAAGGGTTTCTGAGAGCCTATTAGCAGAAACAAGTTAAAATAAATCATTAGGCACCCAGTGTGATTATGATGTAATGAGATGAATATTCCTGTGTGGCTTATGGAACTATCTTCTTACTTCAGAATCACACCATGCTCTTAACTCTGCTCACATTTGTCTCATGCTGATCTCCATAGCAACAAATTTCCCATTAAGCAAAACTAAAAATATGGAAGTCCCAAGTTATGAACTTCTCAAGGGCAGAAATGGTGTCATTCATAATGGTATATCTAGTCCTTAATAGAGTGTATGGCACATAGGGAAAATTCAATATATATTTAGTGAACAAATGTATTAATTTAAAATAGAAATGTAGATATAATTAAAATTATAATTACACTTAAATTTTAATATCCAGAAGTTCTCTCAATTGTCTATTTTTCTGAATTTTAATTAATTTATTCAACATGGTTAATTTATCTTACTGTGAAACTATTTATTAAAGATAAACATAATTTTAATTAGTTTTTCAGAAAATAAATAAAACTTTCTCAATAATTATTGAGCTCCATTCTTTTTACTAGCACTGAATGTTGTAGCAGAAAGGCCTTGGCTTTGGGTTCCTGTTTCTGGGTTTGAATTTCTGATTCGCCACTTATGTCTTCCTGGGCAATTTATTTAAAGTTTCTGAGCCTTTAAATGAGTACAAAATACCCTATAATTATTAGGGTATTAATATTATTGTATTATTAATTGTTAGAATTAAATGAAATAATGGGTGAGGTGATATATAAATGTCTACTCCTCTCTTTCTTCCCTTCTGAATTTTGAGGGGATTGACGGATAGGCAAGAACTGGTCTTGTAATATTCAGGACAGGAATTGGTTTATATTTAGTTGGAATTTATTATATGTCTCTTTTTTTTAAATGACTTTCTATCTTTATTTTAATATTTTTATTTATTTATTTATTTATTGCTATACAGTAGGTTCTCATTTATCTATTTTATACATAGTAGTGTATATATGTCAACCCCAATCTCCCAGTTATCCCACCCCCCCATCCCCCTTGGTAACCGAAAGTTTGTATTTTACGTCTGTGACTCTGTTTCCACTTGTCTCTACTTCTTCTTTGAGGATGTATCAGAAATGTGTTCTTTTCTCCTTATCTCCATCGATCAAAAATTATTAGTTTTTTCTTTTTAGAAATCAAATGCCTTTTGTTAAAAACCAAAATTCAATTGAGTAAATTTTTAAATTTTAAAGATCTTTTTGGTGTTATTCGATAATTCATGAAATCGAGCAGCATCCTATCTAGCACAAAGGAGCTCCAAGGAGCTGTACAAAATGAAAAGACTTTATTAGGCAGAAGAGAGTAGGAACAAGGAAGTTATACTAGACAAAAAAATTGGATTGGTTATGACAAGGTCACTTTCCTTGAGGGGATGGCAGGGTCTGTCAGGCAGATTAGCTAGCTAGTGTCAATTAGGTGATTCCTGATTGACTGGCTTAAGATTCTATTTCTCGAAGGGACTGAAAGCGTAATGAAGTCTCGGTTTGTGACGTGGGACTTATCATAAGTGACTCCATTTTGGGCCTGTTATCTTGTTTTTAACACTATTTATTTGCTAAGAGTAGATTTATCTAGTGGAAAACAGTGTTTGGGGATTATATTCCTGCAGAAATATATTTAAATAGTTTTCTAGAAGTAAAAAGCAAAAGTTTTGAAAACTAAATGTCATTATTGTTTTTCCTTGTCATTACCTATTTGTCCTTCAATGCCCAACTCAAGTATCTCATTTCCACAAAGAAGCCTGCATCACCCCAGTCAAAATTCTTTGTTTCCTGAAGGCCTTGAGTTCCTATTTGGTTTGTTTCCAGCCATATGTGGTGATATTTTTATTTAATTAATACATATATATTAGAGGCCAACAATGAGTCAGGTTGGGAATATAAAGATAAATAACACAGACAAGACAAAAGTATAAGTATTATGGGCCTCCCTGGTGGCGCAGTGGTTGAGAGTCCGCCTGCCGACGCAGGGGATACGGGTTCGTGCCCCGGTCCGGGAGGATCCCGCATGCCGCGGAGCGGCTGGGCCCGTGGGCCATGGCTGCTGAGCTTGCGCGTCCGGCAACG
>NW_006790742.1:228398-230796 GCF_000442215.2 Lipotes vexillifer | reverse complement strand
CATATGGCAAAAAAAAAAAAAAAAAAAAATCTGAAAAGTATAAGTATTATATAGTGTTATAGTTACAATAGATACATTTATTTTGGCTCTACTTCTATAATTTAAATGGCTTATCTTTACTACATTTACAGAGGGTTGTGGAAAGCTTTGCTATATACCATTTTTCTATTATATTTTACAATGAAAAAAATCCCACAACTGAATTTCAAATATTTTAAACAGTGCTGCTTAGAAAGACTCTAACATTCTCATGATTAATTTTCTTTCTGAATCAGATTTATTGCAGTCTAACAGTTACATAGAATTGAGACCAAATTTTTAAGAAGAGTCTTAGAACTTAATCTTAGCAAGGTCAAAACTAAAATGCTCAAAAATACATCAGATGGTTATCAAGCTTATGCTATAATTTTCAGATGTCATTAATTATTCTGTTACTCATTCTCTCTATTCATATAGAACAATTTTTTTTCAATTCAAATTTGAAACCAGTATTATTTTGCATGCATTGTATTACAGCAGAGTCTTTCATTTACCCTAACAGACTCTAGGAAACATTTAAAATTCTATAAATTACTTAGAAGTCAACCTCTTCCCTGTTGTAACCTGGATTTCAATATAATACATTTTTAAAACAAGTGTAATAAGTTAATATACATTGTATTCTTCATTCAAAAGTAGGTCCTCTTGGGACTTCCCTGGCGGTCCAGTGGTTAAGACTCTGTGCTTCCACTGCAGGGGGCATGGGTTCCATCCCTGGTCGGGGAACTAAGATCCCGCATCCTTCACAGTGAAGCCAAAAAAATAACCAAAAAAACCCCCCAAACAAACAAAAGTAGGTCCTCTTGTGTATAATCATTCACTTATACTCGTGCTTTTTGTAAACACAAAATGCATCTCTGGCATGTTCATCACCCCCAAATTCATAATGAACATAGAGTAACTATCAGTAGATATTGATAATGAAGAATCCATTAATTCCTTGGTTATGCCTGCCTGATGTGCTTAATTTAAAATGCTTAACTATGTAAGTACTGTACTAACTTCATTTAATGTACTTTCTAAAATCCATTTTTAAAATACGCTATCTTAACTCATTACACCCAAGGTCTGTTTCTGCTCTAATAGCTAAAAATAAGTGATCGTTAGATCTTCCTTTTGTGTGAGTTGCCATGTAACTGTCCTCAATTTTTTTAATAATTAAAAAATGGTGATGTCAGTATTAAATTATATAATTAAGATAAAGAGACCCAGGGATATTATGAACAAAATTGAAATTAACATTAAGGGACACAGCTGACAGGGTTGCAACATTTTCTCTGGAACCTGTTCTCATGATAAAGGAAATGTGTGCAAGTAGCATCATCATAGGCAAAATCCAGTGAAAATTTTTTGTAATCAACCAGCTAGCAAAGGATTAAATGTCAGTCTGATTTATGAATTTATGGGTTGCTTAGCCATAGACCTTAATATTTAGTCACCAGGTTTTAAGTGAAATTTATATATTAAGTTGCAGTCATTGTAGGTTATTAGAGGATATTAATAATTGACTTCCTCAGGGAGAAGATGTGTGGGCAAATCTACCATATTTGTATCAATCTGTATTAATACTGGGGAAGGACAAAACTAGACAAATTATAATTTTCCTTTCTCCACAAAGTTAGGGATGAATAGTCATTGAAGAGTCACTTTTGATGCCTATTTCTTGGCAAGAAACAGTCTTTTTAAGAAAGTTGTGTGTGGGTATATCCATGTTATCACAATAACAATTTATTTTTTAATAGACTTGTGAAGGTATATTGGCACTTCTGAAATTCACTTCCCTCCAAATGATAAAAGACATCTCGTTTTATTTAAATGTATAATCATTTTATTATTACAATTTTGATATTGGCAAATAAAACCAAAATTATCATTAGCAAAGTAATAAATGTACATGTGTGTGAATGGATTAAACACACTAGCAGCATCCTCTGTAGAGTTTGTGAAATTCCTACAGTGGTGGCTACCCTATTACAGTAGGCTAAGAAAGAAAGAAAACAAGCCTCTGCATTGTGCAATGTAGTTACAGAAATATTTAACAAGTGGAAACAAATCATGGCAAAGGGGATTCTTCAATTGCCTTTCAAAGTGGTATAGATACAGAATCTTACTGGCGTTATCATCTGCCATGAGTAATTAAACCTTTCTCTTCCAGCAGAAACTGGAAAAGAAATGGTCTAAACCAGAATGCTTAATTGTCTCTCTGTCCCAGAAAAGGTCTGAGCCAGAAACTTAGAGAGATAAGGAAATTCTGCTCCAGCCTCCTGTTTCTCATCAGTATGTTAAGTGATGGCGTTCCATTTTCAGCAATGAATTGTGAAGGTTAGAATACTGAGGAGAGTGAGACAGGTCTGACCCA
>NW_006790742.1:228070-228388 GCF_000442215.2 Lipotes vexillifer | reverse complement strand
ATTCCTGCTCCTCCTGGTAGACCTTCCACATGTTTGCTTTCATTGTTTCGGTTGAATGGCTGAACATCAATCACGCCTACATTCAAGTGTAAATATGAACGCATATTCCAGAATAAAATATAAAATGGATTTTGGTCCATTTGGTGACTTAAATTATCTGCTCGATTGCTTCCATCCATTAGTAGGGATAATAGAAAATTGACTGAACATCTTTTCTATATAGGAACAATCGAATTAGGCTTTCCATCTGCAAAAGTGACTATCACAATTACTGAATGTGTTTAATGCCCACTATAAATCTTTCTTGAAAGTAGGGAA
>NW_006790742.1:224798-228048 GCF_000442215.2 Lipotes vexillifer | reverse complement strand
GAAAGAATAAAAAATAACTCTTTGAGGTATTCAATGGCTGGGAAAAGGGAAATTAAATACCACAATTAATCAAAATTATAAGAAAAAAATGACTTGTGGGCTGCCCCAACTCTGGGAACCACAGTATCGTTTTATTAAGTAAACATAGGTTAGTTTCCTTAACAATAGTCTAGTCACCACACCAGACCTTAGCTCCTAAATATTTATGAAAAATTTTCTAAGAAAGCAAGATGGATGTAGACTACACAAAAAATTCTTTAAAAAGATTCTGCTCTAGAAAACACTCAGAGTATATTCTCAAAAGGCCATCTTTTTAGTGGGAACTATAAAGAGCTTCTATAAACCAATAAAGGCATAGTGATCACATGCTCGTTAGGGGCATCATTTTGGTCATATGATGAAAGACCATGCTGTATCAACACACACAGTTGTACTTAAAGACTATCCTTCTGGGGAAAAAAAAAAGAGTTGTATGCAATTGAAAATTAATTATAGTTTCAGTTTAGCCTTCTCTGTCTCTCTCTCCTTATCTGTCTCTACCTTTCCCGCAACCATCTAAGATTTTGTTTAGCATCTCTATTAAAAATACTGCAAAGACTAAGACATGGAGAGGAATTAAGTATTTCTTCCACATCTCTAGATTAATATTTAAAACACAAGCAAGCTGTGTATAATTAAAAATGTCATGGAAACAATCTCCAAGAGCTTGACTTCTGCAATCTTGTAACAGGAGTTGTTTATAGATGATTGACCTCACTCCTAGTTTTAGCCACTCAGGGCTCATGGAGAACAATCAGTGTGAGTTGTTTGGTGTCACACAGCTAGATGACAGAAGAGCTCAGCCTAGAACACAGTCAGAACCCTGTCAATAAAATTTATTTCAAGGAGGATATAAAACATTGTGAAAACAAATGTCTTGATCTAAACCTATTTACTTCATTTTTGTTATGTAATACATTTTTTGCTAATGCATTTTTTTTTTTTACTATTTGGAGTCTCTTAATTTATGAATATATAAATTTGCTTTATCTGTCTTGACTTTCTACTATCTTTTTAGTTTGTCAAACTCATGTGTGATGAGGAACATAATATTTGCCAACTCAGTAAACCTCCAAATATCCAGTTCAGGATGCTGTCAGTAAAAGCACACTTGAATGTGATATTCCAAAGGTCAGGGTTGCATTTTGTTCACATTTATATTCTAGCCACTAGTCATATGTGGCTATTTAAATGTAAATTTAAATTAATTAAAATTATAGTTAAAATTCAGTTTCTCCGTTGCACTAGCTGCATTTCAAGTGTTGAATAATTTGAAATAGCTCAGTCGCTCAAGTGTGACTAGTGGCTACTGTCAGATACGGAATATCACCAGCATCACAGAAAGGTCTCTTAGACAGCGCTGGTAGAGATGAGTACTGCAAAGAGAACAGTGTGTTAGGGAGAGATTGAAACGGGGTGGGGGTGCTGGGGAGAGAGATAGAGACAGTTGATAAATAGGTTCGATAGATAAGGGGGGAGGGAGGGGGAGGGAGGAACAAAGGAAGGAAGGGGGAAAGAAAGGAAGGAAGAAGGGATAAAAGAACGAGAAGAGGGAAGAGAGATAACTAGCTGATATTCTGAAATATTTTAGATATGTTCTGCTGTTGGGTAACTGTGTAAGAAGTTGGCTTAATACCATCTTTCTGAGGCTTATAAAATATGTATCTGATCCACAGTGTACAGAGCAGAGAAGCCATGACTTATTACAGGCACCCCCGTCACCTCAATTAATACAGCACGCCCACCGCAAGGTAAATGCTTAGAAACAGAGGAAGAAATAGTGGCTTTCAAATTCTTTAGGCAAAAAGAAGACAAAAACAGCAGTAATGATAATTTAGGACCTGGAGCCTCTGACATTTATATTATGGCATAAGGATATAAAACGGTCTGTATATCTGTGGTTTAAATCCATATTTATAACTTTCCCTTGAAGATTATATTCTGCATTCTCATTATTCCCATCTTTCTGTCATTTTCTACTTGTTTTAAAATCATATTATTATATTATTCATAGAATGAATTTTAACATCTTATAAGCCATTTAGCAGAGCTAATATACAGCTGTTATTAAGTATCACATATTACCAATGAGGATTATGTTCCTTGTCTAATGACTACACGTAAGAACATTTTTTTATTTCTGAGAAATATATAAAATTTTTTAAATGAACCTATTAGGTTACATAATCCTTTCCCAGAGCTAAATAGTTCTCCAAAGAATAGTCCCAGCGTTACTTTCTCAGCCCAGTTGGAAATAGCCCATAGAATGGTATAACTGTCGGCTCTCTCTTGGGAAGCTACAGTATCTAGAATTCAGGCTCAGAATCATCATAGATTCCTGTGGTACAGGGTGAGGTTTTCCCATCATATAATAAGGAAGAACATACACTACCTATAAGCAATGACACACAAAAGTCTTTTATTAAATATTCTCGTAAATCTACATTGACTTTTTTCTTTCATCTTATAATTTTTAATTGTTATTCAAAATGTTAAATCATACTAATGGGAAAGCATCTTACCTTTTCTTCAGGAATGATGGCACTCACATGAAAATATACCCAATTTCAGAAAAAAAGTTTTCCATTTAGATATGACAGTATACTGAAATATTTTAAAAACTCAACGATGTGACCCATGAGGCAAATTACACCAGTATTAGTGGGATACCATCCAGACTTAAGATCCATTTCCCTTCACAGCAAAGGATTCTCTCAATCCAAGGAAAGCTTCCAACTGATCTCTTTCTGTAAGGAGGCAAATTTCATTTTAGTTTTCATTCCACATGTTCTTTTCTGTATGGGTTATATGTATAAAATTTTTTAATCCAATTATTCAATTAAGAAATATTTTGCTATGCTTGCTATATGCTAATTCTGGAGATGTGGGAATGAATAAGAAAGTTATAGTTTATGATTTTATGGGGCTTAGAATTTAGTTGTGACAAACATCCAACACCTTCTTACATAAATATTCATTTTGTCAAAATTACAGTAGGATAATACCTTACATGTATATCATATATATGTAGGATAATATCATATACATATATTTAATGAAGGACAGTCACTGGTTGCAAGGAGAATATATAAAAGGTGGACCTAACCAGGCTGAAAAGTCAGAGGGGGGCCTCCCTTGCAAGTAGCATTTAAGCTGGGTAGGTATTTCCATGTGAAAAACTAGGGAAGAGCCTTCCAAGAAGAGGGAAAGA
>NW_006790742.1:158351-224668 GCF_000442215.2 Lipotes vexillifer | reverse complement strand
GGAAAGAGTCTAGAATGTTCTAGGAATTGAAAAGGTATGTGCCCAGAATGAAAAAGAAAGTGCTGAATTTTGCAGCTAGAGAGCAAGGCAGAGGCTGATAAAGGAGACTGCAGGAGGTGGAGCATCTGGAGGGAAGGCGGAGGCACGAGGGTAGTTCCGTGAAGCATGGAGCAGACGCTTCTGAGAGGTTCAGGGAGTGACCTCGGCGGATGCCATCTTGGTGTAGAGTGGGTGACTTTGGTAAGCCATCATGAAATGAGCTAGGAGTAAATGCGAGGTGGAGGAGAGGAGACAAAAACCGTGATTAATGCTCTTGAAAAAGCTGGCTTTGAAAAGTGGAGAGGAAACAACAGTTGCAGGCAGTAGCTTTGTTCTTATTTTAAGGATGGCAAATACTAAATTAGATTTCAGTACTGCTGGGAAAGGTCCAGTAGAGACGGAAAAAATGGAGATAGGAAAAAAAAGAGAGAGAAGGGATAATCAATAGCATAAGAGAACCGAAATAATTGCATTTTAAATAGTTATGTTTCTTTCAAATATGCATATATTTCTGGAAAAATATTCTACTCCGGCTTATCTTGTGGAAATTCTCTTTGTAGTTCTCTCTTTTATAATTCTAATTAATTTACTTAATTTTAATATTTAGTCATTTGGCATTAAATTGTTTACTATGCATTGTCCCGAAACCATTCACAATGCTCTTTATTAATAATTGCTTATATTAACTTAGCATTCCCCCATTACTAATAAATTTCTAGGTCATATCATTGCTTACATAACTAATGAAATTTTGGTTTAATTGGCCATTCTTAGTAGTATGTATCTGTTCTTAGGTGGAACCTTGTTCTTGGGACTAAAAGAGCTCATGTTATGCAATGGAGTGAATCTTTTGATCCTCTGACTAGAAAGAGAAAAATAAAGCATAAAGGAAGGAGACTGAGGGAAGATGGCAGCTCAATTAACCACCACTTGTGGTTGCTGGGACCAGCCGGGAGGAGGGTTGGGAGCTGTGAGCAAATAAAGCCAAGGGCTCCCTCTGGGCCTCTGGGTACAGAGTTAGAGCAGCACCTTTGTGTGCTAAAGGAAAGCCAAAGGAACAGTGTCCAAGAGCTCTGGGTGACAGTCCTAGAAACAGATTGGCAAAGAGCTTTTCTGACTCATGAGAGCAAAGATGGCATCTAATCATTTGACTGTCTAATCATTGACTCAGGAAGGTCCTGCTAATCTTCCAGAAACATGAAAAAGTCACAGGACCTGATAGATACTCAGAATTCTCTCTACCCTTAATGTCAGAGGATGTGAGCCTTTGAATATGCAATATTAAACCACTCCCCCATCAAGTGAATTGCTATATATCGGAAGTCAATATCTAGAATGTATAATTTAAAAATATTTTATTGACAGGAGAAGAAGAAGAAGGGAGAGGGGGAAGGGCAGGGAGGGAGGAGGAGAAAAACTTAATAACCTTTATGAATAATATTATACAACCTTATCGAAATATAGTAAAGAATATCCAAATATATGGAAAGGTAAAAAACATTTTGGATAGGAAAACTCGGCAGAATATTTTGGAAGTAAAGGTTGAATTTATAACGATCCGTGACCCAGCAGTTCTATTCACACATGCGTAGGCCAGAGAAACTCTGATACACAAATACACAAAGAAACATCATCATCATGATCATTATTGTCCCCACAGTTAACATTTACTGAGTATTTCCTGTAAAGGAGCAATTATAAGCATGTTGTATTAGTAACTCATTTATTAGGTTGCACCATATGAATATGCTGATATTTGACTATTTTTGACCTACTAGTATTCTTAATATCTCTATGAAGTAGATATGATTATCTCCATTTTAAACTGGGAAACGGAGGCCCAGAGAGATTAAATAACTTTGCCAAGTTTGCTTAGTTAGTGTGTGGACTGCCATATACCAAATTCATGCAATCTGACACTGGAATCCATGCCCCAAACTGTGGTGCTGTACCACCTCTCAACCTGGAAAGAATATTCACAGCAACATACCTCAACATAGCAAAACGCTGAAAACAATATAAATGTCCCCTAAGAGGGGAATAGATAAATAACTAGATGTGTAGTCACAGAATACAAAACACCAAAAGTGAATAAACTAGAGTTACTCATTTCCACATTAAGTGAAAAAAAGAGGTTCCAGGAAAATACATAAAATATGACCATTTTCATGAAGGTTAAAAACATATAAGATGGTGTTATATATTGTTGAGGGACAAAGAGGTATATGGCACACAGTTAAAGATTCATTCCCATGAATGACAAGCACCAAATTAGGATGGTGGTTAATACATGTGTAGCAGGGTGCCACCGGGGAAAGGATGAAGAGGAAGTATCAGTTGTCTTGGTAATGTTTTAGTTTTAGTGAGGTGGTGAGTACGTGAATGCTTGTGTTCTCATTCTTAGGCAATTCTTCAGTCAGAGAGAGAGAGGAAGAAATACCCACAAAAAGCAATTCTCAGAGAATGATATGAGGAATGAAAAAATTGATAAGAGCATTTACAGAGTGGGGGCAGTAAAAAAAGACAACATTAAACATTTCAAAGATGTACACAGACAGGAAGTATGATATGATCCCATTCATGTAAAATCAATCTGTATTTGCATACAAGAGGAACATGAAATAGAGATGCCAAGATCTTAACAGTGGTCATCCCAGTGTGATAACATTTCAAACTGATTTATACATTTTTTCTTATATTTTTGTGCAATTTTCAAATGTTTTACACTGTACTTTTTCTGCAGTCAGAAAAATATATAACAATGTAGAGAATGAAAAAGAGAATTGAGATAGGTAGATTGGAAGATATATGTGGAGTAGACCTTGAAGGTAGATAGTTAGATGGGAAGATATATGTGGAGTAGACCTTGAAGTAAGGCAGATAAAGGTAGGGGTCTCTCTCATTTAGGGGTGATAAACAGTATCCTCCACCAAGATCACTCAACTGGTTCAAATTCCATGTCTTATGGGACCATCTGATTAATTATTTAACGAGCTCCCTAGGAATGGTTGGGCTGGGACCCTATCTTCTTCCCGGATGTGCCTATATCTTTGAAATGCATGGAAGCCATTGTTTTTGTTTGTTGGTTGTTTTTTAAAATTTTATTGAAGTATAGTTGATTTGCAATGTTGTGTTTCACTTCTGTGGTACCCATTGTTTTAAACTAGAATGGTTGGGTGTGGAGGAGGGAGGAGCATCTTTCAGGTCTGGGAGGGAGAATCCTAAATTCAAAGTTGAGAATATACAGATTTTAGGAGGATAAATAACGTGGGAGATGGATTATAGGAGGATAGCATGGGAGGAGGGATTTGAAGTTCTAAGTGGGGGTAGAATTTAGGAGAATAACATGAGGTTCTATCCTTCACTCATGGGAAGGGGTCTGTTCCACACATGCCCCTTGAACTGAGAGTGGGCCTTGGGTTACCCTAGAGAAGACCAGAACCTGGCCAGGCTCTTTTTTATGAAGAACCGAGATGAGCACGGAAGCAGAACTACCTCGTTGCCCAGATAATGAAGTATATGGGATGTGTTCGAGAGGAAGCCATTCTCTCTACCTCTACCTGGAGCCTGGAGATTCTTTGTCATCACTAGGATGGGACTTCATCAGCATCTGGAATCGGTATCTTGCAGGGTCAGTGAACTTCTCAAGAAGGGCAGATGAGAGGTAAAGCCTCCCCAGATGGCTTCCCAGGGAGCCAGAGCAAAATGCAAGTAAAATGTAAGGGAGGTTTGGTCTCCTGCTGACAGACCAGGTTGTGAGCAATTATTTTGAGAACTCCTAAAGATTACTGGAAGACATGGGGAAGCTAATTTCTAATAACAGGAAGATTGATGATTTGTTCATTACAAGAGGATGTATATCATTGTATAAGTGAAAATATATCGTGGTTAGAAGTAGGAATATGGGTTACACTTATTTTGTTAAATTTGTAACTAGGTATTGCATAATGAAGAACGCTAGTAGTGCTTTTTAGTGTTGTGAGGATTATTTTTTAGAGAGTTACTAGAATTGTCTTAGTTGGTTTAACTTTTTTTTTTTATCATGGAGTGAGTGAAAGAGCCGTAGTGTGAGGGACAAACAAGAGCTAGAGTAAAAGAGAGACAGAGAGAAAGAAATGCAGAAAGAAAGAACATCAGTTACACACAGAAGCAGACAGGATGGGAAAGAGAGATGGAGACCCATAATAGCTCTTCAGTCTGTCATTATGGAAGTAAACAATCCTTAATAGTGAAAACACAGAGCTGAAACTTTAGAGCTGAAAGGAGGCTTAGTTTTCATAAATTCCAGAAAGCTCATTATACTGATTAGGAAACACAGTCTAAAGACTTCCTTAGAAGAACAGTATCAGAATGAACAGATTTCTGTTGAATGTCATCTGTTAACTTAAGGCTTAATATATGTATTGTTAGCATTTTCTGAATTGGGTTTTCAGCAGATTAGTTGCAAATGAATCATCCATAATTACCCGGGTTGGATTAAAGGAGAGTGTTTTCCTACTTAAAAGGTAGGCTAGGGTCAATTTTATGGCAGTATTATTTATGTTTATGCATAAAGACATCTGGTGGCCTGAAATTTCCATTTCCATTTCCATGCCTTTTATGTTTTCACAAGTTTGTACAACTTGAACAGAAATGCCTGGTTCCTGTTAAATTCATGAGAAACTGATATAAGGGTGAAAAGAAAGGAGGTAATGGAAAAGGTAGGGTATTAGAATTTAAAAGAAGGTAGAATAACAGAGCAGACTGTGGAAAACATGGGTGAAAAGAATTTTCCTCATCTTCAGAATGGAAAAGTTAAGGTACAAAAAGCTAAATCAGATATGTGCTCTACTATATAGTGATGTATGCCCCGCAGGAGGATGCGAAATGCTGTCTTATTGTAGTTTTAACTTGCTTTTCTCTGACTGCTAATGAGTTTGAGCATGTTTTCATATGTTATGCATTCATTGTGCTTCCTTTACTGAGAAACTCCTATTCTTATCTTTTGCCAATTGCTACATTTTTTGTCATTTTTAAAAATTCATTTGTAAGAATCCTTTATATGCTCTTCATACCAAACCTTTGTTGGTTTTATGTTTTGCAAGCACATTCTTCCTATTTGAGTCTTGTCCATTCACTTTTTAATGATCTGTTTTCATGATCAGAGGTTCTTTATTTCAATGTAGTAGAATTATCAATCTTTATTTTATGGTTAGTTCTTTTATGTCTTTTTTTAATGTCCTGTTCTGAGGTAATTAAGATATTCCTTATATTGTCTTTTAAAAGCTTGTGGTTTTGCCTGAAATATGTAATTCTTCAATCTATCTTAAAGTTACACATGTAAAGGATGTGTAGTAGAAATACAATTTTTTTTATTTTATATCTATAACTAAATGTGCTAACACCGTTTATAAACAGTTTACCATTGAACTCCAAGTACCATTTCATTAATGATTCATTGATGATCAGATTTCTATATGTGAGAGTTTATTTCTGTAGTTTCCATTCTGCTTCCTTGGTCTATTTGTCTGTCTCCAGACAAATCTCATGCTGTCTTAATTACCTTTGCTTTACAGTAAGGTTCGACATATCCGGTAATAAGCCCCCATCTTCCTTGGCGTTTTACTGTGTAAATTTTAGAATCAGTTTGTCAAATTATATTAAAAAAAAATTTTTTTTAAGTGGCATTGTACTGAATCTGTAGATAAATTGGGGGAGAATTGACATTTTGATGATACTGAGTCCTTAAAGTCTGGACATAGTTTCTGATGGGAAAGACATTATTTTCCTAGCCCAATAGGCATGATTTTTTAAAATATTAAAACTAATTGATGTCTGAAGCAGAACTTAGTAAACCTGGATTTTAAACAGGGTGAGCATTTGTAAAAATCTGAAACTCTTCTCCAATTCTGGAGGCCAAGGAGCAGTTTACAAAACTGAGACACATTTTACAAAGCACTCCTTACGTGAGACACTTGTTCTTTGTATAATTCACTGAATTATAAGAAGAGAGAATCAGCTTTTATAATTTTAAGGAACTTAATTCATCTGCTTTGAGTTTATTGATACTCAACTAATATAAAAGCTATTTCTTATAGGCTGCTAAAAGTCTAAGGTCTTTTCAGTTTAGTTTTAATTCCTGTATGGAATTGCTTTTTTTTTAAAAGCTACATTTTTCTAAAAATATATATATTTTGAGTAATGATGTCCTCCAAACATCTTCTTATTTCTGAATTTCTGATTTTATGCATTTCTCTCACAGTGAGATTAACAAGCAACTGAACTTAAAAGGGTCAAAACTTCAGAAGCCCTTTGTCTTGAAATGCAGGGCCCAAAATTCACTTACAGAGTTCTTATTTTTATTGTTCATATGTTTACATATGCAAAGCTTCCTATTCCCTATATCCCATGGATAGAAAGCAGCTCTTCCAGCCTGGGTGAACGTGGAGTATGTCAACCAGACTCCCGCTTCGTCCAAGGTGGTAAGTGGGCACAAGGGGCTTGGGCAGCTTGGCTGAGTTGACTCCACTGGAGGGCTCCAACTCAGGTGAATGCAAGAAAGGACAATGTCATTGGAAAAAGAATTGGTCCCCCACTCATGCGGTGGACAAAGACCCAAGCTCTCTTACACATCCAAAGACAGGAAATTAGAGTCAGCCCACAGCACAAAAGCTCAGAGATTGAAAGAAAAAGAGTGTGGGAGAGCTGTGAGGTTTTCTTGAGGGGAAAGTCCCCACTCCTGTTAGTGAAATGGAGCCCAGTAAAACTCCTGTTCTCTGACCCCAGGGGGGAAGAGAAAGAAAGTGAGGAGAGTAGGAATAGGGTAGAAGTTCTCCCCACAAAACCAGCTGCTTGGAACCCTGCACCTTAGAGCAGACTAAGCCTTTCTTCCTTGTGTACACCTGAAATTGATCACCACGTCCACACCGAGTGTGCATGAGAATAGTGTTTGCTGGTCCGTATTTGTGTCAGTTCTTCACATGGCTACTTGTGTGGCAGCATTACTTTCAATCTGTGCTAAAATTATTTGCTATGTCTTATGTTCAGTAGACTGAACATTCTCGGAGGGCATGGTTCACACCTGGTACGTGTGTTTCTTCCCCTGCACATAAAACACTGCTCTATCTTGTGAGGAATCATGGTCCAATGTCACACTGGTCTCAAGGCCCCCCTGCACACAAGTCTGAATGCAGGTCTGTGAATTAACGCATCCTAAGGGAAGTGAGGTTATGGCAAAGAAGACTATGTGACATCATGGTTCTGATGTCAAAGTGACATCATAGTTCTGAAAGAGACAGGGTAGTTCTGAGGGTCTAGCTCTCCGATTGTCCTCTGACTTAATGTACATGAAACATACAGAGGAAAAACAAAAAATAAAACAAAGTGAACAAAATGATGATGCACGCAAACATATCTTTGAGGTGTAGAGGGTATAAGACGTTTCTGTCATGGAATACCAAGTGTTTTCCATGAATTGAGGGCTCCAGAGGATGTAGCGCAGTTTTATGCGGCACATTCAGAACCCTGGTTCTTGAGTGACTGAGGCACGCCAGTCACCTGGAAAGCACCATCACCTGAGTTGGTACCTTGAGAGTGTAAGTTGACCCCACCCTTGGCACTGATGTCAGACCCATCACTAGTTTCAGGTGCCAACTGAAATCATGAGATACTTTGTCTTTTCTTGCACAGAAACGGCTTCAGTCATTGGAAGAAACGAAAAAATGACTTAAGAACTTATTTGAAACATTTGTACATATAGGTGTGGGGAATTCTGAAGAGGACTGAGATCTCAAGGCTGGAGATCCATGGTGGTAAAAGGAGACAAAGAGGAAAAGTGCCAGTGGAATCCTAATATGGGGATGTAGCTAAAAGAAAATTGGTTTTACTTGCACATGGTAGATGCACAAAAGATATTTGTTGATAAAAGCCAATCTTCAAAATTTTATTTCTACAGAAAACCAATTCAGAATTCTCAGAAAACCATTGAAAAATATAGTGATATAGAGGAAATTGAGTTTTACTTCTTAAAGCAAGTTTTCTCTATCTCTTTGATTGTTCCCATCAATTTTAGATTTGGACTTGCAGAAACAGATTTGTGGAGGCTCCTTTATTCCTTCCTGACTCTATGGCTACAATTTATTCAACAAATCTGCACCTTGGGTTCTGACTGTATGGATCTACCAACTAGATTTCCCCAGGGAGAAATAGGTAGATCTGAGAACTTTTATCTTACATTGCATTCAATTAACCTTTTTCTTTGAAATACCATTATTAACTAAAGTAGTAAATATAAAATGCTAACTATATTAAATTTTTTGCCAAAAAACAGATAGAACATAGAATATGGTTAAACAAATATCTAGATTTAAGTTCATTATATCTTTGGCAGTGGATGTGAAATTATTTCTATTACTGTTTAATCCAACCCTGGCTTTCCTTAATCATTAAAGAAAAACAGTTTCTTTTTTCTCACTCTTCAAGCATCAGCAATTCCAGAGGCCTGGTCTGTCATAAAACTTCTTGGCTACTTCAAATAACCAAATCACAAATCTTGCCTGCTTCAAATAGGTGAGATTTCACAGCAATTTAATAATATTTAATGGATTTCTTAGGCTTATTCAAAAGATGATTTTGGTTTGCCCAATTGACACTGTCAGGTAGCACTGGTATATTCTCTTCCCCATCTCAGCAAAAGGACCAGCTTCTGCTGGTCCTTACTTTTTGCATTGGTTATCTGCTTCCTTTCATTCTGGAACAAAGCTGGAACATTAAGTAAATAAATAAATAAATAGATAGATAGATAGATAAATAAATAATCCTAACAGTTCAAGCATGTCCCTAAACCACAGTCCTTTATCTATTTCTTTTGTTGTTTTTAATCACAATCAGCAGATTTTTTTTTCCCCCCTGGTGCCCAAGCTACCATACCACTTACTCTAATTAAAGGCTTAGGCCTTTTATATGCTATACTTCAATAATTAAGATTATGAAACAGCCAGCCTAGGAGATTCATAACACATATTTAAACTTGTTTCTTAATGGGGCTTTGCATTTTTCCCTCTCTGGCCGTTGTAAAATTCAATCAGATAGAACCAGTTGTAAATGTTATATTCAGGTCCTTTCATCTGTCCTCTCACTTTGGTCCTCAGTTAATATGTCTATTTTTCTTATTTCCTCCATTGAGCAGAAAGAGTAGCCAACTTCTTTGTAGCTCAAAAAATATTAATGGCACTTTTTAAAGGTTAAATGATAGCCATATAGGATTATAAATTGCAGGTAGGGGTGTATGTGGTGTGACTAAGCAGATTATTTCAAAGAAGGACTTTGGCTTTAACATTCTATCAGTTGCTAAAATAGAAAATATAATTTTGGGCTCTTTAGTTGTAGAAAAACAATTACATATAAACCACTATTACTTCTTTAAAAAAACCATTTTCTATCACAGATCAAAGGCACAAAACTAAAATATGTCAGCATTATCAGTATTTTGGCAAAATGCACTTTTTCAAAGTCTAAAGCTTGCACTGCTTTTTTTTTTTTTAAATGGTAATGAAGTGGCTCTTAGGCCCAGTAAGAAACTCTCTTCAGATGGTCTATAACTTTAGAAATACTTTAAAACATCAATATTCTCTGCAGAAGTCTGATCTTTTCAAACTGCAAATTGGAAAGGCATAACAAACATCTTCCTGATAGTCAAACTTTAGAAAAAATAAAAATTTGTAGTACAAATCCAGGAATGGTTGTTGTTAATCCTTAGGTTCTATACACACAGCTTTTAAAAGCTAAAAATTACAACATTTTGATTTAAAAAATAAAGTTATAAGGCAGATATGTATCTTTTTCACAGGGAGACATTGTGAAATTAAGAAATAGAAATATTCATGAGTAATTCTAGCTTAGTGCTAAACCTGCAATTTGATCTCAAAAATCAAGAGATGTTTAACATTACCTGTTGTTTGTTTTCTCCTCATTTATTACATAGTTCTTATTTATTTTTTTAAGGTTTTTTTTTTTGATGTGGACCATTTTTTTAAAGTCTTTATTGAATTTGTTACAATATTGCTTCTGCTTTATGTTTTTTGGTTTTTTGGCCGCGACGCATGTGGGATCTTAACTCCCCAACCAGGGATCGAACCTCCGCCCCCTTCATTGGAAGGCAAAGTCTTAACCACTGGACTGCCAGGGAAGTCCCCATAGTTCTTTTTTAAAAAGGGGAGTCATCTGAGTCTAGAATCTCTTCCTGCCCCTTTAGAACTCCAACATTTATGTGTCACTTCAGCAGTTTATGAATGCAGGAGCCATTATTTGTCTTCATATGACCGATTTTTCTTTCTTAGGGTAACTTTGGGCAAAATTGGAAGTTAGGTTGTCTTTGGTATTTTAAGTTTCATCCACTAACTAGCCTTAGCCTGGATGCCTGGAAACCGTCATGCTGCCCTCCCTGCCCCCACCTCCATTTGCTCCTCTGACCTTCCCAGGAAAGCCCCCCAGCCAACCCCATAGCATGCCCAGTGCTGATGGAGACTGGAAAGATTTTGCTGTCCTTGAAATACCAGGCTCCTTATTCCACTATTATTCAAGATAAACTTTGGTTAGCCTTACTGTTTCTCATGATATACTTGCCGGTTCTGGGACAATTTCCAGACCTGGCACATTTCTGACTGTCTGGAGACCAAACATTCTGGTTTCTCCGGGACTATCCCAACATAAATTACTAATAGTGCCTCTTGCACAATCAGAAGTGTCCCTGTTTAGACAATAAATTTTATGGCTGCCTTAGCTATAGATCAATACTTATCTTCAATTTTTATGAAAGAGCAAGTGGGTTGAGGCCTGAAAAGAGAACACTGGTTTTAGTGATTGGAATATTTTGCTGGTCTTTGAGAAAGCAGATTAATTGGGGATTTTGCTGGTCTTTGAGAAAGCAGATTAATTTGGGGGCTTGAACTGAAATGGAATGAGTTGAAAAGTGAATGAGATATGAGGAAAGGACCATAGCTGGAGAGAAACGCAGTTTCTTTCACAATTAATCAAAGCAAGTCAGACTCTACATTTCCAAAGTAACCTTCATCATTTCCTCCCCATCACAGCCTACCAGCAGCTCAAAAATTTTTTTCTTTGTTGAATCTCCTATCTCTCATCGTCAGTTCCCTTCAAATCTATTCAGGCTCTGCTCTAGAACCTACAGAATCTTGCTTCATTTTTCTTCCCCATACAATTAGTGTTTTGTTTCTATCTCTTCCAATTCTGTCGTAAGATCTGAATCAAAGATTTTCATTGGTTTTGCCACTGCTTAGATTATTCTCGTAACCTTCTTTTTTTAAAAAATAAATTTATTTATTTTATTTGTTTATTTTTGGCTGTGTTGGGTCTTTGTTGCTGCGCACGGTCTTTCTCTAGTTGCGGCGAGCGGGGTCTACTTCATTGTGGTGGCTTCTCATTGCTGGGCATGGGCTCTAGGCACACAGGCTTCAGTAGTTGTGGCACACGGGCTCAGTAGTTGTGGCTCGCAGTCTCTAGAGAGCAGGCTCAGTAGTTGTGGCACACAGGCTTAGTTGCTCCGCGGCATGTGGGATCTTCATGGACCAGGGCTTGAACCCGTGTCCCCTGCATTGGCAGGCGGATTCTTAACCACTGCGCCACCAGGGAAGCCCTGTCATAACCTTCTAACTAACTAGTTTCTCCTCCCTTTTAATTCATCTTCCCCGCTATGGACTAGTTTTCCTGGAAAAATATGTATCATGTCCCAGCCTGCTTTAAAACTTCTGTCTGGGCTTCCCTGGTGGCGCAGTGGTTGAGAGTCCGCCTGCCAATGCAGGGGACACGGGTTCGTGCCCCGGTCCGGGAAGATCCCACATGCGGCGGAGCGGCTGGGTCCGTGAGCCATGGCCACTGAGCCTGCGCGTCCAGAGCCTGTTGCTCCGCAACAGGAGAGGCCACAACAGTGAGAGGCCCGCGTACCGCAAAAACAAAACAAAACAAACAAACAAAAACAACAAAAAAAACCTTCTGTCTGCTTACTATTGCCAATAAGATAAAGATGGAGCTGCTGAACAGGGAATAGGAGATCTTTCAAAATCTGGTTTCAAAGTACATTTTCAACTGTAGTCCTTGTCCTGTTCTTCACTGAACTGAAACTCAGGCCATGCTAAAGCCTGTTAGTTCCTAAAGACGCAAGTCTTCTTCTCTGTGTTTCTTTGCTATTTTCTTTGCTGGAACATCCTCTTCTTCCTCATTTCCACCCCCATCCTTCTATGTCGCATATATGTCCATATAGCCTTCAAGGCCCAACTCAAATGGTATCTTCACTCTGAAGCTTCTTCCAGCTTTTTTTAAAGCAGAAGTTTGTGTTACTTTCCATTGCACTTTTAAAATGCCTTTATTCCATTGCTTATAGTCAGTGTCCTATTTGGTGACTGTCTTACTTTCTGTTGTCAAACCTTTGAGGGCAACGGCCAAGTTTTATTTGTCTCTGTATGGACAAAACTTAACAAATTCTAATACATAATTAGACCTCATTATGTATTTGTTGATGAAGATTAATACTCATCATAACTTTGGCCCAGAGTTCTTTGTACCTAATTTCTACCTTCCATTGAAAAGTACGTATTCGTTTTAATGTTTATTTTATATGGACTCTGGTTCCCTTCAGTCTTCTGTCTTTTTGTTTCTCAAACTTAAGAATGTGCAGAGTCCCAGGATAACCTCAAGGGTTCTGCTGATCCCAGTTGGAGGAATATAACATAAATTAATGTTGATATTTTAGGTGATCATTTAGAACTACAGTGATAATATACAACAGTGTCTATGGTGGGAACTGAAATTTCATAGCAATACACAATCATATGATGGTCATCCAGATGATTCAGAAAATGCTCATATTAATTTTCAAAACATTTTATCAAAATAATAAAACACAAAATAAAAAAGACTCCTACAGAGAATCCCCAGGTCCCTAACAGATCTCCCAATGCTATTTTGAGAACCACTACACTATGGAGAATTCCCTTCTACTTCTATGCATTGCCAGTTAATTATCCAGAGAACCTATCAAGGGTCACAAAATAAATGCTATGGATATTTGCCTGCAGAGGGAACTTACCCCATCCTCACAGTCACACCTCACCAAAGAAGAGACAGAGTTTGACTATGGAACAGAATTAAGACTAAAAGAGAAATGAGGGCTTCCCTGGTGGCGCAGTGGTTGAGAGTCTGCCTGCCAATGCAGGGCACACGGGTTCGTGCCCCGGTCCGGGAAGATCCCACGTGCCGCGGAGCGGCTGGGCCCGTGAGCCATGGCTGCTGAGCCTGCACGTCCGGAGCCTGTGCTCTGCAACGGGAGAGGCCACAACAGTGAGAGGCCCGTGTACCACACACACAAAAAAAAACCAAAAGAAATGAGTGGAGAGGAGGAAAGAAGGGAAGCCACAGCAGCAAGGTAGAACTTCATTGGCTCTGGACAGAGGCCGAGCACACATCCACCTCACTGAATTTATCAGGGGCACAGTACACCACAGGCTCTAAAAATCTGCCTTGTGCCCCCGCCTCTAATGTTTCTGCACCTTTCTGCTCAATCAGAAATTTCGATGTTCAATGTAATAGTCTATTTCTTGCTTTAGGTGGGAACGTTGTCTCTACAAATTCTCTGTAAAAATACTGTGTTACAGGGAAAAAAAAGACCAAGCATTCTGTTTAATTTTCTACAGTAATTTGTTAGTTTAGATTGACTCCTTTTAGCCAATACGATCTTCAGAGGTACGAGGAACTGAGGCTATGATTCATAATAGCAACATCAAATATAATAATACATCACATTTGTTAAGAGCCTAAGTGCCAGGGGATGTTCTATATTTTACATATATGAAATCATTTAGCCTGTAAAATAACTCTGATTAGGCGCTATTATAACTCTCATTTTGGCGATGGAGAGACTGCCAAGCATCATATCTGTTGATTTTGCCATTATGTTCATCTAGTCTCTTTTCAATAGAACCCTTGGTCACGAAGAGGGCTAAAGACAAGAACAAGCTGCCTCAGAAGAAGCACATCTGTACAGTTGTAAATTCTGAGCATATAACTTATGAATATTTTTGTTCAATTTGACCAAAATAAACATTCACTCAATGTACATTAAGCTCAAACTTATAGGCACTGGGCTAGGGGCTGAGAATAGACAGATGCAATAGAAATAATAATTGAGAAATATATGTGAAAATACCTTGTATATGAAAAGCAATGTATCTTCAAGGAGCAATTTTTATGCAAAAGGCTTTAACTCCATCCCACAAGCTTCTAGTCTATTCTTTCTACCCCATCAAGGAATTTACCAAGCAAAAGCATTTTCACTTCAAAATAGGTTCTTTCTGTTTCTTTTGTCTGAAGACCGAAACTCTATTTATTGCCTGCGTTTTGATAGAATTGACCAGAGAAATGTACAGTATATTTAAATAGAACTTTCATTTGTCCACTCAAAAAATTTTGTTGAGCATCTACTATCTGCCAGGCTCCGCTAGGTGCCATTTAGATAGCAGTGAGCAAGACAGAAATGGTCTGAGTCTCATGGAGTCTACTATTTAACGTATGCTTTGGTGGCCTACAACTAAGTGAAAAAACATCTGCTATAAATCAAAAAAGTTATTTATTCAAATTTCCAGCCGTAAGGTGGCACACCTCCAGTAATTTATTGTGCAGGAATCCCCCTTGCTGTGCATGTTCCTGCAAAGTCTCATTAGGACCTTTAAACTAAAAATATCTGATCCAGCTAAATTTTGGAAAAGGAAACTATTATTTGAAGAATTCATCTTCAGCAGCTAAGTGCCTCAGGAAGTTAGTAATGCCCTGTGGAGCTTTATGCTTCCGGTCCTCTCATATGAACTCGGCCGAGGTTGGAACAGTTCTTAGTTATTAACATCTAATGGCTGTTTTGTGACTTCTCAGGTGCGTTGGACTCTGCCTCCCAAGTCCCAGGGAAAGGAAAGATACTTATTTGAATATAATTAACTCAGGAGATTCAGCCTAAAGGATAACTATTGCATATACTTAGCACTGAATGTTCCTACATCTTCCCTAAAACTTAAAGATGGATTTGTTGGACTGCTAATTGCTGGGAGTATGTGGAATAAAAGCCCCACGGAGAAGTAAAGCCAAGGGGGAAGTATCTGTCACCACCATTCTCCTTCTGTGATTAGGTTATAGTCTCACCTCTGTCTGTATCCATCTTACCACAGAACACCTTTTGCAGAAATACCCCTTGTGTTCCAGGTAAAAGCTCCATAAAACGCAGAAAAGAATGGAAACGAATGAGATTTCCAATCTGTGCTTTTTCTTTGAGGCAACTTCTCAGTCTATCTTTTTCTCCTAAATGTTTGTACACACATGTCACTTTGCTAGTTGAAAAGATACTTTCATTTTGATAAGAGTCTTCAATAACTTCCTTTTGACCACCCAAATTCTAATCTAGACTGATGAGAGGCTGTATGTAAATATCATGTTATTTTGTAGATGCTGTGAAAACCTGTAAAAGTAATTTGTTTACATATTTATTCATTCTCAAATATTCTCAAATATTTTTTGCAGACATGCTGTGTGTCAGGCATTGTTTAAGGAAGTGTAGGCATAGCAGTGAGCAAGACAGGTATAATTGCTGCTCTTATGGAGTTTGTAAACTCACACATACATTTATTTACTCACCTATTTAACTAGTATGTATCATGTGCTAGGTCCTGTTTAAGTGATCTGGGAAGATTCCAAAATAACTAAGAAATCATTCGAAGGAAAAAATGCAGGGTCCCTGGACCAGGACAATGGCAGTGGGATCCTAAAAGGAAGGAAAAGTCTACAAAGATAGTTTGGAGGTAGAATCAACATTGGATGATTTTCGGAGCTGGAGAAAAGGTAGATAATGATGGAGAGGACTTTAAAGTATTTCAAAGTTTCTACCAAAGGTGTTTGTGAGGGTTGCTGCCGCCATTAAACCAAGTTAGAAGGTGAAGGAGGAGAACTAGCTCGAGGGCAGGTTTAGGGGAGAGAAAACAGTAAGAACAGTGGGAGGAGAAGGAAGGCATTGAGTTCGACTTGAGAGAAACCAGATTTGAGATGATACATCCACGCATGTCCTTTTAGATTCCAGTGAGAGACTGCGAGCTTCTCTAATCTCAAAAAAGAACTGAGTTCTCTTCATTAAATGCACATGTTAGATATTATTTATATTTTATTCCAAATCTTGTTCCCCAAAAGTTTTGGTAGTTTAAAAAACCATGCAGGGGGCTTCCCTAGGGCACAGTGGTTAAGAATCTGCCTGCTAAGGTAGGGGACACGGTCCAGGAGCCCTGGTCCAGGAAGATCCCACATGCCGCGGAGCAACTAAGCCCGTGCGCCACAGCTACTGAGCCTGTGCTCTAGAGCCCGTGAGCCACACTCCTGAGCCCGTGTGCCACAACTACTGAAGCAAAAAAAAAGCTATTCTTTCCTGCTGCTTATTTCTCTGGAGCTTCCTGGATCTCATCCTATCCAGAGTCTGGTTGTTTGACTTTTTCTTCATTTCTGTGAGCTAATCTAGACCTTTTCAAAAAAATTATTTTTTTCTTAAATCAGCCAGAGAGAGTTTTTCTGGTTTCAACCAAAGAAACCTAACCTGCTTTTTTTTTTTTTTTTTTTTTTAGTTAGACCTCTCTTCTTGGAAATGCCTACAGTTACCATGCCCAAGTAATTCTAGTCCCACTATAATTAAAGATTTTGCGGTACACAGGCCTCTCACTGCTGTGGCCTCTCCCGTTGCGGAGCACAGGCTCCGGACGCGCAGGCTCAGCGGCCATGGCTCATGGGCCCAGCCGCTCCGCGGCACGTGGAATCCTCCCGGACCGGGGCACGAACCCGTGTCCCCTGCATTGGCAGGCAGACTCTCAACCACTGCGCCATCACGGAAGCCCCTAACTTTTAAAAGCCCCTGCTTTTTAAAAGATTTCTAGTAGTAAGATATTACAAATCACAGAATCTCAATTGTATCACCAGCTGAGCTAAAATAACATGAAGCATAATGAAAGCCCTCTTCCTGGCTGGGCAGTTGGAAATCCTATGATACAGTAGCAAAGTGATTGGTTAACTAATTGCTTTGGAAATCAGTCCACATACTGCCTAGATAGAGATTAATATTATGGTAGAAAAATAACAGGATTTTGGCATGTGTTGACTAATTCTCAAAGGTTCTATAAAGAGACAAGTTTTACTTTAGTTAAAAACTGAATCATGTAAAAGCATAAAGAAAAACAAAAGGAAAAGGTGAAAATATTTTGTTTTGTTTCTCAAAGAGTCCCCTTCTGGACTGTGGCTGGAAATTTGTGGTCACTGAGAGATTGAGGTCTTGGAGGGTGTAAAGCTAGGCTGATGGGCTGAGCTAGGTCCATGTCCCCAAAGTAATAAGGTATAAAATAGAGCAGAGGATAAGATGGGACCTCCGGAAAGATAGATGTGTCAGACCCACCCAAGCACCTCTTGGTAAAGATCTTTACTATAAAAAGCCTAGACTGAAATGAAGCCTGAAGACAAGGTATAGGTAACTTTGGACTCCTCACTTGAGGCTTATGTTCTAATGTTCTGGTATATGCCCAGATGAGCCCAATAAAGTGGGGCAGCTCCAGATGGAAAATCCCATCTACTGCCATCTCAGATGTGATGATGAAGGTAAATAAAGAAAGAAGATCCTTTCAGAGAGAAGAATTGGAAAAGACAGGTTGGCTAACCAAGAAGCTCTTTTTGCTGGCAGGGCTCCAATGCATATTTGCTCTGGACCTGTTACCGTTCTGTTCTTTCCCTTTGGCTCCTTTTCAAAAGAGGAGGAGGGATTTGTTTTGTTTTGTTTTGTAATTATGCTTTTTTATTTCCACCACTCTATATTATGTATATTGGTATTGGTTAAATGTATAATTTACATATATTTAAATATATCATTTAACCATAAGTTGGTCCACCAGTAAAAGCTAATCTGGACTTGACCTAGAGGAATTCCTGTCACCCAGAGATCCTGACCTTGGATCTGGAGGCAGATCCTTGTTCAGAGAACAAGATTTTATGACCCCCTTCCTTGGGGAGGAAGTGAGTGGATTTTAGATGTATAATTAAAATGTGCATTAAATTTGGTATGGGCTTTTTTGAAATTTTGAAAAGAAGAATCAATGTGCATGTCAGAATGAAAAGTTCAATATTGTGAACATCTGTTGTTTTTGCCGATTTTATCAGTCAGTTTAAGCTAAGAGTTGCTTCTGTTACAAACCTAGAATTCAGTGGCTTACAACAAAGGCTTATCTGTTGCCCACATTGCTCATTCATATGAATTAGCTCTGAGTCTGCTCTCTGTCATCTTCACTCCAGGACCCAGACTGATGGAGCTGTTCTTATCTGGGACACGGCAGTGGGATGAGAGAGCATAGCAGAACACGCCCACATTCTTGAAACCTCCACTCAGAAATGACACATATCACTTCTGCTCACATGTCATTTGCCAGAGTAAGTCACAAGCCAATGCTGACAACACTGGCGCAGGGATGGATATCTTCCTGAGAGGATAGGCATCATAAGGAAGAGCTCTGAATAGTCTTCGTTTTTTCTGGTAATAGCACCCAAGTTTCTCTTGAAGAATAATCCCTTAGTGAATGTGGGCTTGACAGGGTTGACTGAGATTCAGAGAGGGCATGAGAGAGAGCTAGCGTTAGCTAACCAGAGTTTTCCATTTCTCTGGTCAAAGCAAGTCCAATGAAATTCAGTTCCTGGATGGAGAAATTCTTTTTGGGTTGGAGTTGCTAATAAGATAACCTGTAATCCTGGAGCTACAAGGAACCATCTAGGTGGAAAAAGAGACTAAGAATGAAATAAGCATAGAAGCAAACCAAACTGAGAGAGTGTTAAACTCAGACCTGATGTCACTATTTCAGTCCATGTCCCCCTCCGTGTCAGAAGGAAAAAGGTCTATATCTGGAATTCCAAAATGTGTAAGTCTGTATTTTTCTTCCCTAGGAGTCAACTTAGGTTTCTGTTACTTGTAACTTAAATATTCCTTATTTATAAAGGGAGGGGTGTTAGTGCCTGAAATACATTTCATGTAAGTGGTTCTCTATACTTTGCTGAAGTGGCCCACAATTTTGCTTACAAGCTTCCTAGCTATCAACTCAAAGAGAAAAAATTTGATTAGTATACCATACCATTACTATACTATATCTATATTACAAGAAATTGCCCAATATATGTTAACAATGATCAAACGTTGATATTTTCCTATGGCCCAACCCAATGCAATTTGCGGTACTGCATAGTGAAAACAAACCAGTTTCACCGCAATCACAGTTTTTCTGAGAGTAAGTTTCCACCACGGGACATCGATAAAACTTGCCACACAAAGTGTGGTGCACAGACCAGCAGAGTCGGCATCACTGGGAATTTGCCATAAATGCAGAATCCTAGCTCCCACCCAGACCTACTAAATCAGAGTATGCACTTTCACAAGGTCCCCAGGTGATTTTTTTGCACATTAAAATCTGAGAGGTATTTATAGAAGATGTTATGTAATATGGTAAATATCTTCAAGGGCACTCCTATAATGTATTAAAATATTTATAAGATTGTACACCATTTTTCATTACAACTTAATGGCATAATGCCAAGTGAATCTAGGACGGGTGAAAAAAATCCTACAAGGTGGTCTTTGGAAGCAGTTCAGATAATATGATCCACGAATTTATTACTGATGTGTTTCCAAAGACCAAAGAAACTCATATAATCAACCAGTTAGTCACCCCTGTATTATTCCCCATATCATAATGAAGGGAATCCATAAACTTCATTGATTCAAATAAAATGTAGGGTTACTTTAAGGCATGGTCCACTCCCCACTTCAAATCTTTTCCAATCTGGGCTGCAGTTGACTTCATCTGACGGCGATCGTCCACTTGCGTTTGGATACAAATAGATATGCTGGGTCTTGCAGCTCACTGTGACTCCCAGGATAGCAGTAGCAGTGTTAGCTGGTGGCCCCAGTTCATCAGCCTGTCAGCCTCATCTGGAGAGATTTGGCCTGGACAATACTGGGAACTGGGGACCGACTCTCAGCCTTCATGCCTCCATGCTGCCTCACTTTTCTCCCCACTCTGCCCCACAAGATAGGAGGGTGGATTATGCCGCTAACCCATGGACAGCGGTCTATGTGAGCACAGCTAAGCTGGCTTCATGTGGAGTTCCTGAGCACCAGGCACCAAACAGAGGTACACAGCATCTGGTGAAAATCATTTGAAAAATAATTAGATTTTTAAAATCTCTCTGCTTCAGCTCCTAGGATAAACTTGCAGTTGGGGAGATCTTTAAACTTAAGCTTCTAATTAGTGAAGGTAACATTTGGGTGTAAATCCGCATAAGTAAACATGCTGAGCTCCTTCATTTGAAACCAACAAGAATAATATTTCTTCTTTTCTGCTGTTGTTTCTTCTGACTTTTTTAGGGAGTTAACTTCAACGTCTCTGCCATTTGAAGAAAGGATGGGACTAGAGAAGCTTACTTTTCTGGGTTAGAATCTATTTCTGTATTTGATTGGGACTAAATAATGGGATGAAAATGATGGTGCAGATTTCTTTTCCTCACCATTAATATGAATGAGTATTTTGGACATGAGTTTAGATCCTTCTACCAGTACAGCCACTCAAAATCAGAAAGACCAAATGCCAAGAGCTTGCCAAGTGTGTGTCTAGTCGATTTACTTCCTTTTCTATTCCCTCTGCATTCATGGATGCTAAATCAGGTGATGTGGAGGTGTTGGTTCAAAAGCATCCCAGGAGCAAATGTGGATGAGCATGGTGGTCAAAGATGGGCAGTATTTGGGGTAATACTGACTTAATATTTTTAAAATTTATAGAACATCACTTTTATAATGAAGTAAAAATTTTCTGGGTAATTAGTTTTAACCAACATTTTTTCCAAACAACTGTAAATTCCATGACTGAGGGAATGATCTGAGAAAACTCTATGGATATTCTTAACTAATTAATATAGCCATTTTGATAAACTCATTGGAAGAAATAAGACACTCATAACAGTAATAGAAGGAATATACAAAATAGGAATAGAATCATGTGAGAAATACTTTATAATTTATTGAAATATAAATATAGTAATCCTACATTTTAGAAATCAAATATACACTAATTTTAATAGCATCTATTGGCTCTAGGTGTTTTTGTTGTAGACTTCTTTGCTATAGACATCTTTGCTGTAAGCACTTTTGCCACAAACATTTTCACTGCATAACTAATTGGATATAAGGCAATTTTGCCATAGGAGATAAAATAACAAAAATAAAAAAGAGAAACACTGAAAAGTAAATAATAAAACATGAGAAATGGCTATCAAAATAAAAATACTTTATTACAAAATACAGAATATTCATATACATTTAAAATGTGTATAGGGCTTCCCTGGTGGCGCAGTGCTTGAGAGTCCGCCTGCCGGTGCAGGGGACGCGGGTTCATGCCCCGTTTCGGGAGGATCCCACATGCCGCGGAGCGGCTGGGCCCGTGAGCCATGGCCGCTGAGCCTGCGCGTCCGGAGCCTGTGCTCCGCAAATGGGAGAGGCCACAACAGTGAGAGGCCCGCATAACGCAAGAAAAAAAATAAATAAATAAATAAAATGTGTATAGATTCACAGTGACTGTGCAAATAACTTTTATTTTGTAGATTGTACCTAAGCACTTATCTTCCAAGTTTTTATACTTTCTTTTTGCTTGTTGATTTGTCTCCTTGTTTAACATTGCACTTTTTCTTTTTTGCTAAAGTTTCTTCCTTCCTTAAGAGAACTATCAATTTCCAAATACTAGGATGCATGTTTGTAACTGAGCTTTGTATTGTATTGTGAAAGCCCCTACACAGTTGATTGTTCTTGGCAACACGTTCATTGATAGATGTTTCAAAGTTTTTTTTGGAATGTGGGTTCAACTCTGTGCCTTTGAGGCCCTCTGCCTCTTTCTCCTCAAATGTAGTGTGTTTCAAAATAAGAAATCAACTCTTGTGGCAAATCTTTGTCATCTGTCATAATTTTTGTATTGTATATGTCAACCCAACTGTCAACCAGTTATTTTATCTTTTATGGCAAAATTGCCTTACAACCAATTAGTTATGTGGCAAAAAAGCCATAGAAATTCTTGCAGCAAAGATATTTACAGCAAAGAAGCTCACAGTGAAAAATATCAGACATGGCATTTATCCTTTCTTCTTTCTTTTCTTTCTGTGAGTTTTGTTCTTGTTCTTCTAGAGAGTCTTGATAAAGTCGTCTAAAAAAGTAACTTGGTCCAAAAATCAGTGTTCTGGCGCATATCCTTAAACTCACAGAAATAATTATTTTGATAGGACCAACATATCAAGAGAAACATTACATACATCATTATATAGTTAGAAAAATATCCATGTTCATGCCTTATTAAAAATGCTATCTTTTTTTAAGACAAAGGATACTGTATTAATCTTCAGTGTATGTTTTATTGAGCACATACTATGTGCCATACCTCTGCTTCCATTGCCTCAGTTAAGTTTTATACCATCCTTTAGGAATTACTTTTCCTTTGAGGGGGGAGGGTCTTGGAGAAAGGTTCCTCTGGGCAAGCAACCATGACAAGGTTATATGATTTTCCAGATGAGGGTAGTGAACAAAAGTTCTCAAAGCAACAGATTAAATAACTGAAATGCAAAGAGATTCGAAGTGTAAAAGTAAAGATTTGATGGAGGACTCTCTAATACTGAAGCTTATATCTCTAGCAAGACCTCTTAGTTTCTTGAAAGCAAAGGATTATGTGTATTCACCTTTAATTTTTCAGTGCTAGCACAGCACCTGCTAAGTGTTCAATAAGTCTTGTGAATTTTCTCTTTTAATTATGTTTTCTTACTGTTCCCTCTGCTCCTTTCAAACCTCGCTTCTGACACTTTAGGTCATTCCCTCATGTGAACAATTGCAATCATCCCTGAAGTCGTTTTCCTGTCTTTTATTTTTTACCTTCAATCAATCCCCCATGTGATTTATGCCCTGCCTACTTCTTCAGTACCTTCTCAGACTACCGTCCTTTACAATGGACCCATGAAGCTACTTTGTGTTTTCTGAGCACCCAATGCAAATTTTGTGACAATACTCCTCCATGACAATACTCCTTGTTCTCTTTGCTGAAATGACCTTGTCTACCTGAAAAAAAAAAAAATCTGACTTGTCCTTCAAATTTTATTTTAAAGTTTCCTCTACAGAATTGTTTGAATCTACCCAGAATTGGCTGGTCTCTTTTCGCTAGCGTAGGGTCTCGTACAAACACTGTTGCAGTGGATGTGACACTGTGTTGTAATAACTTGGCTTTATGTCTGTTTCCTCTATGAAGCTGGAAGTTCCTGGAGGCAAGGACATCTTATTTGGCACTATATCCTTAGAACACATGCACTTGAGTTCAGTAAATGTTATTAAATGTTGAACAAATGAATGGATAAGTCTACGCTTGAGCAATAAGGCACTAACTAGTGCCAAAAGGACATTGTTTTCCTTAATAGAGGTTATAATCTCTGACAAAGAAGCTTATCTACAGACAGAGCATGAACTCACAGAACACTGAGCCTCTTGGCATGCTAGGAATAGCAGTGTGACACCAAGTATCTTGGGAAATTGTGAGCAGAATGACATATTAGCTTCTTACACTACCTAGAAATCCACACAGATTACACCACATTTCCTAAAATCAACATCGAAACCCCAAGCAAGAAATTGCTCAGTGGAATGGTATGATTAGGTCAAGAGAGCACAGTACACATGGAAGAAAATCTAAAAATAATGGCCTGAGAATTGACAGCATTTCCCTATAAGATATAATTGTTTGAGAAGGATCTTTCTTACTACTGGCAAGTTGAATAAGCTTAGAATCAACTATCAAAGTTGGGTAGAACTTAGGACCCCTTGGTTTCAACTTCCCATTGCTGGAAAGATGCTGATCCAGATTCAGATTGAATGCTTCCAGTGATGGGAATCTTGTTGTTTTGGAGGCAACCATTGAATTTTGGATGTTTCATGTTGAGTTGAAATCTGCCCTTCTGTAGTTTCATCCGTTGATCCTGGTTCTTTTTCCTGAAGCTACATCTAATTGTTTTTCTATATGGCAACTTTCCATGTATTTGAACACAGCTTTCATTTTTCCCAAAGCTTCCTTTTCCCAAGATTAGAAACACTCCATTTCATGTGCTAATTCCTTATGTGATGTTGGTGTAAAGCCTTTCAGCTCTCTGTGATCATATTCCAGTGGATACACTCCAGTGTGGTACCCAAATATGAGTGTAGCACTACAGATGTAGCCTAAGGACTGCAACCTATAAGAAGACATTCCTCACTTTATCTGTTTATTATACTTCTTTATTATGATCAAATATTGTATTAAATCCAATGAATACATAGATCAAAATACTATATGCCAGGAGTTGTTCTTGGGGTTGGGATAGAAGGGCAAGTAAGACAGTCTTTGCTTTAAGAAGCCCACATCTAACACAAACTACAAATATCCTCTTAATAAATTGTGATATTTTATAAGTACTGTTTTTGAGGTATAAGCAAAATATGATCGTCAAGTAACTCATATATTAGGTTTTTAGACAATTGAAGATTTATGCCTATTTTATATTCTTTTTAAAAAATTTTTTATTAGAGTACAGTTGATTTACAATGTTGTGTTCGTTTCAGGTGTACAGCAAAGTGAATCAGTTAAGACATATACCCACTCTTTTTTTTTAGATTATTTTCCCATATAGGCCATTAAAGAGTACTGAGTAGAGTTCCCTGTGCTATATAGCAGGTTCTCATTAGTTACCTATTTTATATACAGTAGTGTGTATATGTCAGTCCCAGTCTCCCAATTTATCCCTCCCCCCCGCTTATCGCCTGGTAACCATAAGTTTGTTTTCAGCACCCATGACTCTACTTCTGTTTTGTAAATAAGTCCATTTGTACTATTTTTTTTTAGATTCCACATATAAGCGACATCACAGAATATTTGTCTTGTGTGTCTGACTTACTTCTGTGCCTATTTTAGATGACTTGATATTCATCAAGATCACTCTAAATTCCAACCATGTGCTGTTGATTTTTAAAGATCTAAACGTCGGGCTTCATACATTTTTCCTCATTTCACCTTGTTGATTTTGTTGTAATTCCAGCATATCAAGGACTTTCACATCTTTATTCTGTCATCAAATATGTTAGTTTTACTTTCTCAGCTTTGTCACCTCTAAGTCTGATAGTAACAGGAAAATTGGCTGCTTTTTACATGAACAAAATGGTTTGTGTTCTGCTTTCCCAGCAGAAGTTATGTTTGGGAATTTGGTTAATGGGAAGTGGTAAGGCATATATTTAGAAAAGAAAGTTCATTCCACTCTAGACAAATACAGACACTTGGAATTCTATCCACCATGAGTCACAGAAAGTGCAGAGGTTTCTCATCCTCAGCCACCACATGGTGTTAGCTGCTGGCATATGGTGAAGTCCGGGCCTGAGAAACAGACTAAAGGGAGACAATGGCTGATTTTTTTCACACTAATTTCTGATCACCAAAAGCTCTACTGCAAGCTGGAAGGTCACCTTTACTCCAGCCACCCAGTGGAGCATGTAATATAATAAACTGTGGTATTATATAAGTACTGTTTTTGAGGTATAAGCAAAAACGTTTATAATAAACTTTTCCTACATCTCTGCTTGAATGACATCTTTCTAGAGCGGCCTCCCCTGACTACCCTATAATAAATAATAACATCTCTGCTTCTGCACTCCCTCAGTCCCTTGCCCAGCTTTGTGGTTTCCCATGGCTCTTAGCACTCTTTGGCATCCTACGTACATCTATTTGTTTAGGCTCTCTCCAGCCCTATGCCCACATGTGCTAGAATATAAGCTCTATGAAAGCATGGGCTTTTAGTGCAATGCCTCCGTGGCTTTGAAGAGTACCTGGCACTAGCACATGTTCTACCGGTGTGTGTGCTCAAATAAATATTTGTTTAATAAATTAATGAATCTGGAGTAAAATGGTGGTAAGTTATTCATGTATGTAGCTGGCAAAATATTTAAAAAGACAATGACAGAAACAACTGAGAAAGTCATGTTTACTTGATCCTTCCTACAAAGATGACTAATTATACAAAGAATTTTTAGCTTCTCTAAATGAAAGAACTCTATATGTACTTTTACTGTGTGCTGGTGTTGCTTAGTGATGTGTAGGTAGGAAAGAGTAGTAGTAGATAACCCATCACCAAGTACCAAGTAATGAGCTAATTCCTTAACATACATTTTTTCATTAAGCATCACAATATTCTCATAAAGTAGATTTTATCGTGATCTCATTTAACACAGAAATGGAGGCTCAAAGGACTTCAGTCATTTATACCCCCCCCCCCCCCCCCCCCGCTGACTCAAAGTGCCAGAGGCCAAAACCACGTCTGTTTAAAAAACTTCTCCCACCTTGAAACATTTACTCTAGAGTAATAAACAAAGAAAGATGTGTCACTTCTTTTTATGAAACTTTATGGTACAGTTGCCACACAAGCTGGGGAATTTTATCTCCAGGTGAGGCGTTTGTGATCCAGCCGATCAGAGTTCTGTAATGAGTATAACTGCATAATCGAGATGGTTATGCTTAGAAAAGTGCCCACCAAAATGACAGCTGGATATTTTGTACTCCTTGCTTTGCTTGCAAATCAAATTTGCCAAGAAAGTCAGGTAAAGTCATATTTTTGAAGCTGTCAGCATTCTTTACACTGGAGGCAAGTTATGTGTTTTTTATAACATTCATCACCCCTCAATAAAGATTTTGTCATTTAAATGGGAGAGCTGTGTGAGGAGAAGTTTGTACTTTTCTCTTGCTGGAAATTTTTTTTTTTTTTTTTTTTGTGTTCCGCGGGCCTCTCACTGTCGTGGCCTCTCCCGTTGCGGAGCACAGGCTCCGGACGCGCAGGCTCAGTGGCCATGGCTCACGGGCCCAGCCGCTCCACGGCACGTGGGATCTTCCCGGACCGGGGCACGAACCTGCGTCCCCTGCATCGGCAGGCGGACTCTCAACCACTGCGCCACCAGGGAAGCCCGCTGGCAATTTTTTTAAGGTAAAATAAACTGCAAAGCTTGCTCTTCAGACCCTCTCTGAATTCTGAAACTCTCACAGAAGCAATTTTCACCCAGGGGTTACCAGGAGGAAGTACAGGGATTGCCCATAAACCAGACAAATATTACTGAGAAGGGACAGAAAACAGGATAGCACTGTGACATGGGCCCTTTGTAGAGCTATTCTTTCAGCTTCACCCGTGGCAGATTACCTAAGGTCAGTGATGTCTTTGGATATCTAAGCTTTTGGAAACCATTAGAGGGACATCCTGCAGATTTTGCACCTCTAGTGCATGTCATAATTATTGATCCCTCTCTCATACACTTTGTTAAAAGGTATGTGGTTTGCACTTATATTCAGGTCATAACTTTCTTGCTTGGAAAACCCTCTCTTTCCTTACCTGTCCAAGCATCATGTGTTTCCCGTCAGCACCACTTTCACAGAGAAATAAAATGGATGAGAAGGAAGTAGGAAAAAGTTGACCCTCAGCAAAGACCACACCAAGGTGCAATTCTTAACACAATTTCTTCAGCATTGCCCTTGGAAGTCCCTTGCCTATCAACAGTTCTGTGAAGGATGAAAAGGTTCTCATAAACGCTGCTGTACCTTCCTCATCTCTTTTGGCAGACTTAAAAGTATTTGATTTAAGAAGGCTTGGGGGCTTCTCTGGTGGCGCAGTGGTTAAGAATCCCCCTGCCAATGCAAAGGACATGGGTTTCAGCCCTGGTCCGGGAAGATCCCACATGCCGCGGAGCAACTAGGCCCGGGCGCCACAGCTACTGAGCCTGTGCTCTAGAGCCCGTGAGCCACAACTACTGGAGCCTGCACGCCTAGAGCCCGTGCTCCGCAACAAGAGAAGCCACTGCTGTGAAAAGCCCGCGCACCGTACCAAAGAGTAGCCCCTGCTCGCCGCAACTAGGGAAGGCCCGTGCGCTGCAACGAAGACCCAACTCAGTCAAAAATAAATTAATTAATTAATTAATTTAAAAAAAAAAGAAGGCTTGGGTTTCCTCCTGATGGGCATCTCAGGCCCTGATCTTAGTTACGACAGGGAATAGGTATAGGTTACTGTCCAACAAGAGAGTGCTTTGGGCTAGTCTTCTGAAGATTTTGTGACAAAAGATGTTGAGCTTGTTAACATGTAGATTATAGAGTATCAACAAAAATAAGACCAACTCCTGTGTAAGACTTATCCTCAGATCTCAATCTGGCAGCCCACTCAGGAAAAGAGTAGACCCAATCTGTTTCTCTTCATCTAAGCAGAAAGTGTAGAGAAAGGTGCCCAGAAATCCTGTATCCCAAATAGGCATTGCCATCTTGAAAGCTGTGTAGCAGACCACAGTCATGCATCATGACTCCAAGGCCTTGATCACTAGGCAGAGTCATCCCAGAAGACCATAATTTTCCAATGCAGGGTCAGTGGGAGAGGTTGCAATCACAGTCTCCTTTCCATGAACCCTGTTTTCCCTCCTTTACTACAAGATTTGAAAATGATAATATATCTAGTGAAGAGAGTAAACACAGTAACTTCAAAACTCTTTATTCATAAAATAAACACATTATTAAGTATCGACTATGTGTGGGACATTGCATAAACTTCTAGGAGTGATACAAGGGTAGAATAAACACAATACCATCTCCTTCAAAATCCTGAATTTTTCATGGGGGAGGCAGACTTGAAACCAGAATTGCCAAGCGATCTCTCGTCATGCCATTTCGCTTCTATATCTGTGAAAGTTGTCCCCGCATCCTCAGTTTCCTTGTGACAAGTCCACCTCTTTGTCCCGGCAGAGGAGATCGCCCATGGGCTGTCTAGTCCAGGCTGCCTCTCCAACAGCATCTTTCCCTTTGTTCTGCTTGGCATCGTGGGCCTCAGCATCACCAATCTGCCCATACTTTCTACAGTGTTCCACAGTGTTTTCATCTCTGTTGCCCCCTTCATCTGGAATGCCTTTCCCTCATTTATCTCAAATAAGTTCACATTGTTTAAAGACTCAATTTCAGCCTTCTTCTAGAAGTCTTCTGAGTTTCTTACATAGACCTGAACGTTCATTCCTCAAATCCCTTTAGAACCATTATTTCCATCAGGGTTTGAAAGAAACTTATTACAAGTTATTGTCTTCACACTAGAATGTGTGCTTCTGGAGAATGAACAGCTTCTATTGTCTGTTTCCTTAGCATGGGTCCCAGGGCCTACTATCCCACAGACCTTAAAAATACTGTGAAAAAGTAATGATGATGCAAGATATTTAACAAAACAGAAAAAGAATGATGGTGTTAGATGCAGTTGGGAAGAAGGTGGAGTTCATAATGTATTGAAGGTTAGTGAAGCTTGGCTTGGAAAGGTGGACTTCCACAGTGCCTTAAAGAATGGGCAGGGGCTTCCCTGGTGGCGCAGTGCTTGAGAGTCCGCCTGCCGATGCAGGAGACGCGGGTTCGTGCCCCGTTTCGGGAAGATCCCACATGCCGCGGAGCGGCTGGGCCCGTGAGCCATGGCCACTGAGCCCGCGCGTCCGGAGCCTGTGCTTCGCAAATGGGAGAGGCCACAACAGTGAGAGGCCCGCATAACGCAAGGAAAAAAAAAAAAAAAAAGAATGGGCAGGATTCAGGAAGGGAGGAAAAGTTTTTTAAGAAAAAGATTCAACATGAAAGAAATCAGAGATGTCTGAAACATTCAACTGAATAAAGGCTTACAAAATAAGAGGGCCAAAACGGAGTGAGGTTGTTTATGGTGATTAAGTCTATCACGAAAAGATTGTTGTGTTTGTTTAGAAGACAACTGGGAGCCACTGATGGTTCATGAGGAAAAAAAATTACATAGTATAATGCTTGTTTTAGGAAGAAAATTATGGTAGCAATGTGCAGGATGGTTTAAACTTCAGTGTCTTAGAAAACCAGGAAAGAAAATATTTCAGAAAGAATGTCTCCAGTGTGAAATTGAATAACTGAGAAGAGGCCATTGGTGGCATAAGAAAATCAGGAGCGTGGAGGGGAAGAATAAAAATATTACCAGGGTTAAGTAGAAGAGAGCAGATGGATTGCGACTGCAAGCAAAGTGGAAGAACTACCTTTGGAAATTAGTGTAGATTCTTCCCTCTAAGAAAGAAGAGAAGGAGGAGAAAATGGTTGAAAATACAGGACTCTGAGTTAAAGCAGGGTAGAGAGGATTTTAAATTGATAATTCCATATTAAATTAGGATATCTTTTATATTTTAATTTAGGGCAAGGCAAAGTCTTGTGATGATGGTAAGGAGAGAGAAGGATGTGTTTTGAGTTTGAATGGAGTAGAAAAGTTCCAGAACAGCGCTGTCAGAAATAAGAGAAGGAGTTAATTAGCGTGCAGTAAAGAACTAACAAGACCACTGAGGTTTTGCCTGAAATAACATAGCATAACGTATTGTTATTTTTTGTGGAGGCAGCCACCATGGTTCCGGTTATCTACTGCTGACTAACAAACCATCCCAAATTCTGTGGCTTAAATCAATGGTCATTATATTATATTCATAATCTCTGGGTCATAAATTAGGGCAGAGAACGCCTGAGTGGATCTTTTGCTCCACGTGGCATTGACGGGTCACTTGATTTATCCAGCTGGTAGCTGGTGGGATCTGGAGAAGCCTTCACTCTCATATCTGGCACCTTTGTAGGGATGGCTGGAAACTCACACACCTGCATCCCTCTCCATGTACTCTTGGGGTGTTTTACACGGACTGTCCATCAGATTATCTAGACTTCAAATAGAAAAGGAATTATCTAGGCTCTGCAGGTCTGGGACTGGAAACCAACACAGAATCACTTCCACAATTGTTTCTTGGCTAAAGTGGACCGAAAGCCTGCCCAATTTCAAAGAAAGGAGACCCGCACCACACTTCTTGCTGGGGGGCACTTCTAGAATTTTGGGCTAGCTTTTATTTTTTTTCCTAGCATGAATCATTCTAACATCAATCTAACGTGTTTATTTTCTGTTTTCTGTCATCTCCCCTGGAAGGTAAGTCACATAGATCAGGGAGTTCTGTCTGTTTTGTCTCAAGTGTCTGGTGTGTAGTAGACAATAAGTATTTGTCACATGTGTGATAGGAAAGTGTAGACAGAGGATCGGATACCATGGGCATGAAATACCCAGGGCTGTGGTCTCCCAGGAAGATAGGGAAGAATGACAAGAGGCTACGAGGTAATGGTTCCCTCCACATTTGTGAGGCTTACGGCATTTCCCGTCACCATCAGTGGCTCAATAAGGCTTGGTTTCCACCTCCAGGGAGCAACCATATCAACCTCTTCACAACATGTGCTCCAAAGAGCTCATGAACAGATTTATGTTTATCCCAATTGGAAGTCCTCCTTCAGTTAAAATTATGGCATTGATGAATTACTAATTAACCATACAGTTTGAAGGAGTCTTCATCTACATTTCATAGAGTGGCTTCGGGGGTTGATGAATCCTCTGAAATCGTGTGGGCAAATGCATCATCGTAGGTTTTATCAGTTTCTCAAAGGGAAATCTGAGCTCAAAACATTAAAAAAGCACTGTTAGGATAAACTATATTTGGACTTTACCTTTTAAATATAAGAAGCTAAGTCTTTCAAATACTATGAAGAAAAAAAATCACCTGGAACAGGAAAAAGGACACTTCTAACATTAGCTAAGGCCACATATGTAGCAAGCAAATTGAGGCAATAATCTTTAATGATTCCCCAGGAGCTATTAAGTTTGATTTGGTTAGTGGCACGTGAACCTGAGGGATTTATGGGTAAAGTTATTCTAGCTACAAAAGAGAAGCCACGTCAAAAAGTCACTTTAAAAGAAAAAAAAAGATAATTTGGAGATTTAGACTATAAAAAGATATGTTTCCCAATTAGTGCTTAAAAGCCTCTAATTATAATGTGGTATTTCTTTTAAAAAGTTCAAGTATATGTTAACAATTGAACTTGAACTAAAATTATAACTCCATTATTTGAAAATACTTTCATACACTTTTCTTTCCTTATTTTCCATTCCATTACTTACTAAAAATAAGTCTTTAAAGTTTACTGTTGTCAAACTTTAACACATACCAACATAATGGGAATATATACAGTCAAGCATTTTAAAAATTGAATAGTTTATAAACTGAGGAGGCTATAAAGACATCAGGTAGATTACATCTAGAAACATAAAATCTATAGATAAGATAATATAGGTTTAAAGTGGTGCAGGAATATTAAAATGCACAGGACTTTTAAAAAGTTTAGTTGTTTTCTTATTTTTAAGTGTAACTACTTAAAGGATATCACCATTAAGAATTTCTTGTCATGATCTAAATTTGAAGCAGGCTAGACAGCTAAAGCCTTCATTTCAGTTGTAGCCAGAATCCTTTCTCAATGCCTGCATTTTGTCAAATGAACAACCATGGCACCACCCTTGATTCCTTTCTAACCATGTAGATCTGGTACCCGCATCTTCTCAGCTGGGACCTCAGATTCTGCAGCCATCTGGGTATATAGCTCAGGCAGGAAAAGCACAAATATGGCACAAACATGGGTCTAAAATAAACACACTTGCACACTCTGTATTTTGATTTATTCCTTGTTCCCAATCTATAGCTCAAATCCTATCAGTTTTCCCCCTCCACTGAAAAGTCCACTGCCTTAATCTAGATCTTCCTGATTTTCCTCTGAGATAATACCTTTACCTCATTTTCCTGATGCTGCTTTGTTTTTTCTTTCAAATGCTGCTGAGACACAAATCTCTGTAAAACAATCCATTTTTTCTTCAATTACAAATAATGATTTCTCATTGCTCAATGAATCAATAAATCAATACTATGCCTCTTCTGTCTCTCACAACAATGCATAGAAGACCTGACCAGTTAGACACTGGTTAGTGAAAATAAGGTTGTAATTTATGATTGATTGGTTCACAATTAAAGATCCAGCAAAAGTATAGAGGGAGACTTCTTGTTTTCTTTTGGTCTAGCTTAGGATCCAGGATCTAGGAGTCAGCTATGTCAAGATATAGTACTAGCACAATGTGCATAGAGTGAGTCTGATTCTGATGCACAGAAATTAAAAGATGTATTATACTTCTTGGGTCACATGCACTTATACAGGATCTAAGTACAGGTTGCTCTGGATCTAAGTATATATGCTGTGTGTGCAAATGGTAGAGAAACTTAAAAGTGACAGACCCAGCATCCGGGTCTTAGTTGGACATTTGCGTAAGAATAATAATTACAAGAGGAAAGCATGCAAACTCTATGGTCAACCTTATTTTTAGCAGCCACCAACATATACTTTCTCACCTAACTGGGATAGGCTCTTTCCTTGGCCCCGGAAATGGTAAGCTTACCTTCTAATCTGTATCTCTATTAATGCTGTAACGCTTCCTTTGAGATATCCCTTCATATCTTCTCCACCTAGCCAAGTCCTTTCATTCTACATTGTATTTTGTTTCAAATGCTGCTGAGATCGAGCTGGGTTCCATTTCCATTTCATTCATGAAACCATCTCCAACTTCTTCACATCGTTCTGATCTATCTCTTCTCAGAACTTCTGCACTAACAGTGAATAATGGCCATGTCAGGTACGATTAGTTTCATAAGTGGAGAGTAGGCAACATGTCTTTAACTTGTTTTGTGTCTTATTTGTAGCCTAGCATAAGGCTAACAGCAATAAATAACCTTTAGATGATTGTTTTAATCAGAACTCAAATGTTCCAAGAAATTACTAAACTTTGGGGATTATAATTTTTTTTTAAAAAAGGAAAGAGATAAATATTATAATCATGAAACCACAGAATTTAAGACCCAGGAGTAATGTTAGATATCATCTCATTTGACCTCCAAAATTAATGAAGGGGGAAATGATACGCCAATTTGCATAAAGCTAAGCACTAAACGAGTGACAGATGCAAGGCTAGAACTCAGGACTCGAGCCCCATTCTAATGCTCATTGCTAAACTGGACTATAGTATATAGCATATAGCATATGCAAGATGGAATGAAAATATTTTAACTATGCTTGTCTTTTGAGATTATGAATGACATGCCTTCTTGTAAGCTGCAAAATAAATAGTTTCAGTATGACTGTGGCTGACACTGCTGGTTGACTATCAAATATGCATTTCTCTTGCTTCCTTTACTACTTTAATACATCTACACACAAACACATACAGAGGGGTGGCTATGTGCCTAGTTAAAATCTAAAACCTCCCAGTCCTCTTTGTGTTGAATGACCATTTGGTATGTGTCTTGCTAATAAGATATAATTGAAACTCTCCTCGGAAATGATCACATTTCCAAATAAAAAAAAGAAGGTTTTTGGATCATTATCTATTTGCCTTTTTTATGTTTGGAATGCAGATGTGGTACTGGAAGTATAGTGATCGTGAAAAGGAAAGCCATACCAAGGATTAGAAACAGCAGGATAGGAAAAATCTGAGTCCTTGGTAACATTCGTGAGGGTCAAACTCTGTCTTGAGTCAACTCCAGACTTCTGAATGAGAACTATAAATCTCTTCCTTGTCTAATCCATTAGTTATTAAGTTTCCTGTTACTTTTGCCTAAATACCCTCTCCCCACCAAAGATAAGATCACAAGATATGTAAAAATGCAATGGATCTAGTGACCAATTCAGTCATATTATTTGACTAGCCCTTTGGCAGTGACTTTGCTGCAGTGCTGCTTTTTAATACCTAACATCATAACTGTTATTTTAAAATGGCTTAAATATGCTAAGCACTATTCTAAAGCCCTTTAAATATCTTATTTAATAATCACTGCAACTGTATGAAGGTTGCATTGGTATCCTCACTTATACAGATAAAAAAGACAGTTTAGAGAGGTCAGTTATCTTGCTTATGCTCACATGGTAAGCAGTAGATGTCGCTGGGATACCAATGACTATGTTCTGTTCATCAGTCACACCATGTAACAAACCATGTGAAGTGCAACTCTGTGAATCAGTGTATTGTTTTAAAATTTAAGATAGTTGATTAACAACCTTGTTTTCTTCTCTCTAATGAAATACTAAAGTTGTAGTGAAAACACAAAACTTGGACAATCTACATGTCATCCAAACAGAGAATCAGTTAAAGTTGTATAATTGGAAACCATTAACTTAATAATTTCATAAAGAATTCATTATATAACTGATTGATTGTATTCTTTGCTTTGGCTCTTGAACTTGGCCTCCCATTGCACTGGTAATTATTCCAGGGATAGCAGCTTCAAACAAACAAATGAAAGTATTACATTCCACAGCTTTTCAGCACTTCAACACCAGCTAAGTAGAATAACTTCTAGATTTGCTTTCCTCCTACAAAACCATGATTTAAGTTCAGGTTCCAAACCCCGAAATCCTTCAGGTAATTCATGTTTTCTGATCTTTTATTCTCTAGGGATTATTTTGTTCATTTGTTCCCTCAGAAAACAAAGGCAAGCGTGAAAATAAAAGGGGTGTCCCTCGGGCTTCCTTGGTGGCGCAGTGGTTGAGAGTTCGCCTGCCGATGCAGGGGACGCGGGTTCGTGCCCTGGTCTGGGAGGATCCCACGTGCCGCGGAGCGGCTGGGCCCGTGAGCCATGGCTGCTGAGCCTGCGCGTCCGGAGCCTGTGCTTCGCAACGGGAGAGGCCACAACAGTGAGAGGCCCGCATACCGCAAAAAAAAAAAAAAAAAAAGGGGTGTCCCTCGATGAAAGGATTAAATAAATACATATGATAATAAAACAAGATAACTGATTAGTTACATCATTAAATAGCCACTAATTAGAACAGCTTTTAAAAAGGTAATTATAAATCTAGTTGTATCTGCTCAACTGAGAGAAGTGATATTTTGCAGTCAATTGTAAATATACTTCAAGGTAAAAAATATCTTCCACTCTCTCATTAACACTAGATAATTAAGACAAAACATTTTTCTGGTTTGAACTTCCTGTATATTTGCCACAGTAAACTGCAGACACTTTCTCATGGCTATATGGATAGCAGATTTAGATTCTTTATCCAATGATCAGCGTTTTGGATAGGAGTCAAAATAAAACTCCCCCAGATTTGTAGTTTCAGGAGAAAACTTAGAGACTATGAACCCAATCTAATACCAATCAGATTAACTGATGATGAGCTTGTTTTTAATGTGCTGTAAGAATCTCCACTGAGATTCCTTCAGAAGGTACTTCATCACCTTCACTGAATTTTCAGATGTTCCCCATGATACAATTCCATTTGGCTGAACACACATCATGTCTTTTGGCTGCTACATGACCTCCAGTGGAATTATTTTCCACTGGAGGTAATTCCTGCTAAAAAGAAAATCCTGAGTCCTGAGTCCCCAGGGACTTTTATCACTGTAGCAATTCATTCTTCCCTGTTAGGGAGATATGAGCTGTAAGACCACAATGAGTTAGCTTAGTGGAGAGACAATATTTATGAACAACAACAACAAAATAACAGGAAAATAGAGAACAGGCTATATCCATGAGTGAATTGAGTTGCACAAATGAGAAGCATGGTCAGACATCAGTGGGGAGAAAGGTCACTGCAGTCACAAACCCTGGGGACTGTGCATGCTGCCTTTTGAGTTCATTCCCTCATCCATTTGATACTTGCTGGGGAACCACTGTGTGCCAGAGGCAATGTTAGACTCTGACAGTAGAAGAGGCTGTGACCCCAAGGAGTTTGCAATCTAGTGGAGATCAGAGGAAAAACCAAGTAAGTGAGTAGTTGTGATGTGATGTGATAAAGGCTGTGCTAGAGGAATGTGCAGCTTCCACGTGTCAGAGGAGAGGGCGCTTCAAAAGACTGGCAACATGGTGAAGCATGTGCTGAGAATAAAAGATAAGCAATTCATTGAACTAAGGAAACATTAGCTTTGGATAAATAACCAGAAGTGGGATTGCTGGATCATATGGTAGTTCTATTTTCAATTTTTTGAGGAACCTTCTTACTGTTTTCCATAGTGCCTGCACCAATTTACATTGACACTAATGTCGTACAAGGGTTTCCTTTTCTCCACATCCTTGCAGACACTTGTTATTTCTTGTCATTTTGATGATGGCCATTCTAACAGGCATGAGGTGCTATCTCACTGTGGCTTAAATTTGTATTTCTCTGAATGTAAGTCATGCCGAGCACCTTTTCACGTGCCTGTTGGCTATTTGTATGTCTTCTTTGAAAAAACGTGTATTCGAGTACTCTGCCCATTGAAAAAATCAGATTGTTTGGTTTTTTTGCTATTGAGGTGTATAATAAATGTAAACAGGATCTGGAAGATATCTGTACTTCCATTGTAGCATTGCAGCAAGATGTAGAAAAAAACCTGTGTCCGTCAGTGGATGTATAGTGAAGGAAGATGTCATACATATATATAAATATATATATATGTATATATGATGGTGTATATATATATATTCATATATATATATGAATATTATCCAGCCATGAGAAAGAAGGAAATCCTGCCATTTGAGACAAAATGGATGGGCCTTGAGGGCATTACACTAAGCAAAAGAAGTCAGAGAAAGACTAATTCTGTATAATAATACTTATATGTGGAATATAAAAAAACTGAACTCCTAAAAACAGAAAGTAGATTGGTGGCCACCAGGGGCTGGGAGGGGTGAGGAAAATGGGGAGATGCTGTTCAAAGGGTACAAACTTCCAGCTATAAGATGAGTAAGTTCTGGGGATCTAATGTCCAGCATGGTGACTACAGTTAATAATACTGTATTATGTACTTAAAAGTTGCTAAGAGAGTAGGTGTTAAATGTTCTTATTACAAAAAAAAAAAAAAAAAAGGTAATTATGTGACACGATGGAAGTGTTAGTTAAAACCACAGTGGCAATCATTTTGCAATATTATAAGTGTATCAAATAAACATGTTGTACACCTTAAACTAACACAGTGTTCTATGTCAGCTATATGTTAATAAACCTGGAAAAAACAAAGAAATATTTATTGAGCATCTAGTCTGTGTGAATTCTTGTATGGTCTTAATGAAATATGTTAAATTTGAGGGTGAAGTGCTTTGGGAGCTAAAAAAAATTAAAATTTACTCTGCCTTTAGGATAGAGGATTTCAAGTAAAGGCTCCAAAAGGGAGAAGACAATTGAGCTGAGCACATTTTTAAATAGAGAAATTAAAGATCATTAGAATAACAAGCGCAGCAGTGTAAAAGAGCGACAGTGTGGAGAATAGAGGAATTCCATTCTGCCAAGATCGAAGGAGGCAGGAGTGAAGGGAGAGGAGGAAAATGAGGCTGGAAAGTTAATTTGGGGTCAGATAATTTAGGCCTTGTAGCCGCTTAATGAGAGAGCTAGAAGTCAGCCACCAAGAGGTTGATATGAAATCCATGAACATAAATAATGTCTTCAAGGAAGAAAGTATATATTAAAATCGAAGCGCTAAGAGTCGAGAAAGACTAATTCACTTCCTTTCATAAACGTACTTAGGAAGGCCAGGAGGAATTGCCTACATTAAGTGCTAATTTAACTAGTCTTCACCTATGACACAAAGATTATTGATGTACCATCAGTAGGTCTCAGGCTTAGTGGTTTCCCCAGCAGTGGGGATGAATCTGCACTAAATGTCAAAGCTGCCTTGTTATCACTTTTTCAAGAAGGTTGGGAGTTACTGAGTTGTAGGTTGGGGCTTAGACACAGACAAAGTTCAGAAATAGGCAAAGTTGTTTAGTTTCCACCAAATTTAATGAGAAAGAGAGAGAGAGAGAGAGAGAGAGAGGGCATGTTGAGAAGAGATGGCACAAAGCAAATTAACTTCCCCTTTGAATTACGAATCGGTATACATTTCAAGAAAAATGTAACCTATTTCTGATTAAAATAATTATAACTCAGCAAAATTGGATTTGGCAAGAAATTAGAACCCCAGTTCCTTACAACTTCTTTTCTAAACCTAAAATCTCTTTCATTTGCAGTTAGAGTTGATGCCTTGCCAGCCCTGAACCTGCGGGGACTGAGTTTTGTTCCCGGCACTGGAGTAGCTAACTACATTCTACTACGTCTGATTCTAAGGGAGAGAAGGTTCTTTTCAGATCATTCTGAATATAAGGCAAGTATGTATGAACAGTAATTTCCGAAACACAAACGCACAACTGTGAGTCAATTTCATTATTCTGAGATGGGCGTCAGAGGGAAACACAGAACATGGAAAGAGTTTACTAAAATAATAATGAACAAAGCCTGTAAAACAGCTACTTTGGTTCTTTGGGACTGGCTGGCTGCCTGGGAGGTGACCCTGGGCAGTTTCAGAAGCAAAGAAAAAGAGATTTGAACCAAAAGATGGTGAAGGGAATGGGGAGAGAGAGGGGAAGTAGTTATGCCTTTCTGAACTGAAGCTGTGAATGTTCTTTGGTGGACCTAGAACTGATTGCATATATTTATGTTTAATTTTAATATGCAAGAGTGGAACAATTGCTCATAATAATATATGTGACATTTCAAATTAACGTGTATTCTCCACTGATGGTTTTTGCAATATATTGTTGTTTTCATCCACATTAATGAAGGTGACAGTCTGTCAGTTCTGAGAATAAAAATAATTTGGCCCATATTCATCCTTAAATGAATTTATTAAAAAGCTCTGGATATTCCCTAGATATTCATATTGGGAACAACCGATTTTAATTTGTCTTTTGACATCTTCTCAGAAGATTCATTAAGCAAGGCAGTGGCTGCAAGAATTCATACATCAAGGATTTGATGCATGACAAGTTTTCTTGAAAAAGACTTGTCTTTTTCAGAATTCTAGAAAACATTTACCACCAGATAACTGCAGTTCATTTGCATTTGAAAAAAAATGTATGTGCATTTGAGTCAAATTTAAAACAATGCTGCAATCTTCAATTTGCCAATACGCAAAGTCAGGAATGCAGTCTGTACAAGAAAGAAATAAAAATCATTTACAATGTAACATTTATCATCTCAGAAAAGAAGCATATTCAATATAAAGAAAAATATCTGTGCTGTGCAGATAGTGCTGATAATTTCCATTATTTGTTCGGTAGTAGAGAGAGAATCATGATGAATGATGGATGGGAGAGTTGCAGTTTTCAGCAAATTCATAGTTTTACTGCATCTTAGCAGATGAACTTTAAATGAGAGTTGTGTTGCTTACTTAGAAGTTTTTAAAAATAGATTTATTATAGATAATGCTACTATGGCATATAGGTTCCACACTGCATCCAGTGTCTCTTCCATTCAGGACATTCATTTAAGCTCTTGTTATTTCCTTTATTTATTTATTTATTTAATTGAAATATAGTTGAATTACAATATCATGTTAATTTCAGGTGTACAGCACATCTATTCAGTTATATGATTCTTCAGATTCTCTTCCCTTATAGGTTATTACAAAATATTAAGTATAGTTCCCTGTGCTATACAGTAGGTCCTTGTTGCTTATCTATTTTATATATAGTATTATATATATATGTTAATCCCAACCTCCTAACTTATCCCTCCCCCCCCCTTTCCCCTTTGGTAGCCATAAGTTTGTTTGTTTGTTTTTATTTAATTCATTCATTCATTCATTTATTTTTGGCTGCATTGGGTCTTCATTGCTGGGCACACGCGGGCTTTCTCTAGTTGTGGAGAGCGGGGGCTACTCTTCGTTGGGGTGCGCGGGCTTCTCATTGCAGTGGCTTCTCTTGTTGCGGAGCATGGGCTCTAGGCGTGAGGGCTTCAGTGGTTGTGGCACACGGGCTCATTAGTTGTGGCTCGCGGGCTCTAGAGCACAGGCTCAGTAGTTGTGGCACACGGGCTTAGTTGCTCCATGGCATGTGGGATCTTCCTGGACCAGGGCTCGAACCTGTGTCCCCTGCATTGGCAGGCGGATTCTTAACCAGTGTGCCACCAGGGAAGTCAAGTTTGTTTTCTATGTCTGTGAGTTTTTGTTTTGTAAATAAGTTCATTTGTAATTTTTTTTTTTTTTTTTAGATTCCACATGTAAGTAATATCATATGATATTTATCTTTGTCTGGCTTACTTCACTCTGTATGACAGACTCTAGGTCCATCCATTTTGCTGCAACTGGCATTATTTCATTCTTTTTTATGGCTGGGTAATATTCCATTGCATGTATGTGCCACATCTTCTGTATGCACTCATCTGTGGATGGACATTTAGGTTCCTTCCATGTCTTGGCTATTGTAAATAGTGTAGTAATGAACATTGGGGTGCATGTATCTCTTTGAATTATGGTTTCCTCTGGATATATGCCCAGGAGTGGGATTGCAGGATCATATGATAGTTCTATCTGTTTGTCCATCCAGACTCAGTCTCTACCCTTCTGCAACTTGTTTTCTATGTTAGGAGGCTGATCTTCAGAGACTTGCATTAATGATCTCTCTTGCTCTCTGCCTTCTGACTGGGCTCAGCCAGTGGAAAAGTTGGGCAGATTATCAGAAGACACAAGAATCTTGAGATTGAGATTGGGATATTTATTCCCCATTTCCTTTCCTACAGAGTAATGTCAATGGCTATGCTCCTGTACAAAAAGCCACAGCTCCTTTTCAGCATCCCTCCCCTATAGCTGCAATTCCCTAACTTTGCTCCTTCAAGTCCAGGAGTCGTGATGACTTTCTGCTGTTGCCAGTATGCTTCCACATCCCTGTTTGGTGTCTATAGCCCTGCCCACATCTCTGTAAACAGACTCTCCTCCAGTATCCTGTTTGAATAGAGGCTAAATGTTCCCTGCTGGGACCCAGTAGCCTTGAACTAAGCCAGGTCTTATGCAGTGTCAAAATACAAAGCATGACTAAGCAGTGTCTTCATCTACATTCTGTGATTAGGAACTTAAGTGTGATTAGACCTTATACCCAAAGCAATGCCTCCCTGTAATCCCTCAGGTATTGGCCTGGCCACTCTGCCCTCACAGGACATGCGTCAGTCCAAATTTGGCAACTTGTTTGTTTCATGTATGGTAATTTTTAATCATTGTTAGGACTAAACAAAATACTTGCATAATTAATGAAATTGAGAAAGTTTTGTAAATATATAATGAATTTAGATGATACGAAGCATTTATTTAGTAAGTCGGGCATCCGATCAAAATTTCTCCAAATTACTAACCTAACTTGACAAAAACATTTTCCTTTAAGCCTGAATAGCTGAAGTAATTAAATCTATGATGTGATTCTAGATGGGGCTCTAGGCTGCGCTGAACTCAAAGAAACGATTTGTATGGATTTGTAGGACTGTATCGGGTCTCATCTTGCAACCGTGTATTTGTCACGTCAATAACAACACAACATTCAAAACAGCTTGTGTGGCCGGACATAAAATATTTGTCTAATAACAGACTCTTTCTTGTGAGGACTTTAAAATTTGGTTAACATAATTCCTTCATTATGACTTATGTGTTCATAATTCAGACATTATTACATTAGTTTTTCTTGATTTCTAAATTTTAGTGTTTGTTTCAACTTTTAATTCTTAAGTATGCATTTGTAATTGCAATCCTTTGTCATAGGAAATAGGCAATATTATCTTATAATAGACGAGTAATATGAAAATGAACAGTAGAATGCAGATATTTAGACATATTTATAAAAAGTATTGGGCTTCCCTGGTGGCGCAGTGGTTGAGAGTCCGCCTGTTGATGCAGGGGACACGGGTTCGTGCCCCGGTCCGGGAAGATCCCACATGCCGGAGCGGCTGGGCCCTTGAGCCATGGCCGCTGAGCCTGCACATCCGGAGCCTGTGCTCCGCAACAGGAGAGGCCACAACAGTGAGAGGCCTGTGTACTGCAAAAAAAAAAAAAAAGTATTAATTTTCATAAAAATATAAGATAAAATTTTTAGGTGAAATAACCTACAATTATTCTTTATTATAAAAGTTCATTAATATATACTTGGCTTGTTTCAAGGCAGGGCATATTGTAACAACAATATAATATCTAATTTTAGTAGGCTGCTTTGGCTTATGACTGAATATAAAGTTCTTTGAGAACCTCAGAAGAACAGAGATATACAAATGGAAATTAGTAGAAAATCTATGATGCCCTGATTGTAAAATACATAATATTCTACTTACTCATATCCAATCACACTTCCTTTTCTCCAGTCTCATCTAATACAGGTCATAGCATATTGTGTTTACATTGTGGAGAGGGGGGAACATAACTCATGAAATCTTTCATGTATTCTTCACTTCTTTTAACTATTGGGAATGTCAGGGCTTCATGAAAGACGCTAATGTTGACATTAATTTCTATGTATCGTGCAGACATTCTTTATAAAATCAAACATTCTGGGTCTTCTAATTTGGTAAAGACTTTATTTACTCACATCATTTACTATTGCTAAAATTTTGCAACGTTATAATAGAAAGTCACACTAAATTCAAGCAGTGAGCCTTCAAAAGTATTCAAACAACTCGAATTCCAAATTCTTGTCAAGTAAAATAATTTGGAGGGCACAGACAAAAAGGGAACAAATTAGACTTTTCCTGTGGAGATAGAACACTCAGGATGCAATGAAATCAACCAAATTCCAGCAGCCACAGAAGCCTTGCACTAATGGAAACACTTTGTGTGTGTGTGTGTGTGTGCTCCTGAGATTTCATTTGAAAAAGCAAAGGAGTTTAATTAAATGTGGATTGAGACTCCCAACCACCGTCAAACCCATATGATGATAGATGTAAGTAGCTTTCTAGCTCTAAGACTACACACTTAATCCATCTATATTTCTCAGCTGCCAGAAATTAAATAAATAAATAAATCCTGCACTTAACATTTACTTGATGCCTTGCTTTTTTAAAGACTGAAATGGCAAGTGAGATGAAGGAAAACATAGCTAAATAAGTCATGGTTGAGAGACCCCCATCTGTTCTGGGCCCCCTCTCTTACTCTTGCTGAGAGATTGGCCAACACAGTGCGCTCATGTTCATGCTCACCGTATCAGTGTAATAGAGAGTCTCTTGGGGCTATTACTTCACTGCCCATATATTTTAAATGTAAATTAGAACACCTACTGAAATGGATTGAAAAGAAAAATCATTAGATCAATTTCACAGGCCAAAGGAGAGCAAGCTCATAATATGGATATTCAAACAATAGAGCACATAAAATAGCAAGGATATTAGGCAATTTGCCCAAAAGTTACATATTCTGGATGACCTAAAGTCCATTTGCATATGCTGCCGTGTTGCCATTGTAGGGCTTTGTTTTTTTCCTTCAGTAGTTTTAGGGATCTGTGGAGATTCAACCTATGCAGTTTATAAAAAGCCTTCTACCATGCACCTTCCGTTAAAAATTGCATTAGCATAACAACAAATGTTACAGGTAGTCACCTCAATGTCATATACTTATTGTAATCATCATCGAACTCTGTGGATCAGAGTCCCCATGCCCTGTGGCAGGAGTTCCTGGATGTGCCTCTGGGAGGGAACAGCCAGATGCCTAATGAGAACGACCAGCGTACATATAACATTGTTTTGCTTTGTTTTTGCTTTTCATTCCCTCTGATCACATTCCCAGTAACATCCATTTTTAAAAAATTGAGGTAGAGTTGACTTACAGTATTACATTGATTTTAAGTGTACAACATAGTAATTTGATGTTTTTATAGAATAGACTTCATACATGGTTATTATAAAATATTGACTGTATTTCCTGTGCTGTACATTACATCCTTGTAACTTATTTATTTTATACCCAATAGTTTGTACCCCTTAAATGTTTTCACCTCTTTTGCCCCTTCCCCCACCCTTCTCCCCTCTGTTTGGTGTATCTGTGAATCTGTTTCTGTTTTATCTGTTCATTTGTTTTATTTTTTAGATTCTACATATATGTGAAAACATACAGTATTTGTCTGTCTTATTTCACTAAGCATAATACTCTCCAGGTCCCTTCCTGTTGTCTCAAATGGCAAAATTTCATTTTTAAAGTTAGATATGAGGCATAGATTTAGTGATTCTATGCATACACTTTGGAGTTATGTGCATCTGGGTGTGAATGATTGTACCGTTTGCCCGCCTCATGGATGGGCAAGTGACTTAACACCATGAAGCCTTTCTCGTCTATAAAAGGGAATGATGGCAATGACACTTAACCCACAGGGTGGTTGTGAGGATTAAATTAAATTACACATGTAGGTAGTCTAGCCAGCTGCCCAGGGCTGTAGAAGGTAGCTGATTTTATAAGTAGCTTCAATGTTGTTTTTCTTCCTGCATCTCTCATTTGCTTCTAATCAACCCTCCACACTGTTCATTTCTCTCTCCTGCTTTCCCACATGTGTCTTTTAGTCCGCAGGACAAAGGTGCAGAGTCCTCCACGTCTAGACTCAGGCCTCCATTCCAGGGTCACCTCCCATCTGGATGGGTCTGCCATCCAGACCCACTGAGGTTTTCACCATCTGCACCGCTGAGGGCCTCTCCTAGATCCATGTCTTTGTGTGTGCTGCTCTCTCCTTTGTGTGAACGAACTCTGGCTCACTTTCTAGGACTGTACTCAAGTGTCACCTCCTCTTCTCCACGTAGGTTTCTTTTTTCTCTATATTCTCAATGACCTTGATGGCACTGATCTCCTTGTCCTGTAATTACTGCCTATGTGTTCATATCTTTCACCAGATGACACTGATCAGAGATCAGCTACAAGTATCTCTGGATTCTTGTTCTTTTCACTTTCCAGCTCTTGTCCTAATGTACTGACAGTCATACCACAGGAGTTTAATACATGTTTGTTAGAGGCCTGGGCACCTGTGACACTGAAATAGGTAACAGCCAAATGCTTCTGTTAAATTCAATGTTGTTCAGCATGGTGACTATAAATTAACAGTACTGTATTGCATATTTGGAGGTTGCTAAGAGAGAAGATCTTAAATGTTCTCATCACAAGGGAAAAAATTATTAACTATGTCTGGAGATAGATGTTAACTAGACTTCTTGTGGGTGATCATTTTATAATATATACAAATATCAAGTAGTTATGTTGTACACCTGAAACTAATATAACATTACATGCCAATTATATATCAATAAAAAATAAAAACAAGACAAAAACCTTGATTGCCAGCCACCTCCCAAAAAACAACAGAATTCAATGTATGTTCATGCACTATTCATGAGTAAGACAATCCCTGCCCTCTAGACATTAAATGTTTTCAAGGAGAAATGAACATGTAAACAGATATAATTGCAATATAACATACAGTGAAAAAGGCTGTAATGGGAGCTCAGGGGAGGATCACTTATTTCAACATGAAAAACTTAAAAAAAGTGTTCTGAAAGAGTGGAAACCTGTGTTTCGAAAGAACATCTCTAGAGCATTATTGTTATTGTTTATCTTTTTTTTTTTCAAATTTGTAAGTGCAGCAAATTGCAAAAATATGATCAATGAGGATGTCTATGAACTTAATATTCTGGTTAACATAAGCCACTATATGTAGAGATTATTAGTCTTGGGTTACAATTTTAAATACTTCATATTAACATATTCTTAGCACTAAAATTAAATTGACCATAACTGCATCTTTGATAGTTCAGAAGGCACCTTAGAATGCTGCAGTGGCTCAAGGTCAGTGTGAAATACTTGTAACACATAAAGAAAATGGTTATTTGAACAGTGTTTGGATTATCTTTAAGTAAGCATTTATTGAAACATCTAGAATTTTGCCACCCAGTACATAGGATTACCTAGTTGAATGTCAAAAGGCCATTTGCTGTTGTAAATAATATAATAGTATACCTACTCATATGCTCTCTTTTCCTGCATCTCCTCCACATTTAAGAAAACAACTCTATAGGACTAGGTGTGTGGACATGAGGAATTTCTGCAAAATTAGAGAGATGACCATTTTGTTAATTTTTATCAAATTCTTTTAAAAGTTTTATTAAATTGACACAGAATAAGTAGATGGAAAGATTTCAGATTAATCACTAAGGTATTGAATAGCTGGAATAAATTTCCATTAAGAATTGCACTTCTGTTTTCATGTAATTCTTGCTGGGTTAGCAATTCTTTGAGAACTCTTTCATATTAAATGTCATTCATATATGGAGATAATTAATTCTTAACCATTTTTTCTTAGCATTTTTTTTCTGTCTACTAAATCCATTCAGGAAGTGTTTACAATTTATCTTTCCTTAAGACTCATATTTTTTCCTAAAAATTTTAGAGGAGATTACAGATAAATATTTCGTCTACAACCCCATTACTAATATCTGTAGGAATATTGAGAGTCAACCAGTCATGAAGCATTAAGTGGAAACAGAAGTAACAGGATCTTTTTATATTTTTGGATGTATGTATTATGGATTGTACATATTTTGGTTTGGATCCATGTGTTAGCCATATGAATTAGGGCTAAATTATGCACTAAACTGAAAGTGAGGTATATGAAAAATAAACTAAGGAAATTACAGATCATTATGAAGAGTTAATTAACATCCATAAACTTGCTTCTTTTTACTTGCCTTTTGTAAGGCTGACATTGCTGTCTTCCTTCTCTACAATAAACATGGACACCCTCCTGAGCCTACTTCAGGATTCATCAGGAATAGGGACTATATACATGATTACACAGCAAATGAAAATATTTATTGTCACACAAAATGGATTGATTTCACTGCATTAATGTCACTCCTTCCAAAGACAACAGTAGCCCAAGCAGAGCATGAACACAAACAAGCAGAGGGCACCAGCTTCTGCTACTGTGTTCCTGCGGCTCCTGGCAGACGCAGGCATCTGCTGCTCTCCGATTACAGCTACAAGCTTCCAAAAGCAGCTGTGGACGGAAATAAGTTTTAATTCTGAGTGAATACAAAAAGGACTCTTCTAAAAACATTCATTTTACAGTACACAGTAGCCTGGCTAAAATAGCAGCATTCTTTTTTTACTCTCATTCTTATAAAAATGAAGACAATAATTGGAAAATACACAGTAACAAGCTATTATTCTCCCTTTCTATCTTAATCTGCTTCCAGAAGAGGGAGGTGAAAGAAAGCTCTTTTTGTGTGTGTATGTTTTATTTTGTTTTTATTCAATAAGATAAAAATACTTTGTTTTATAGGTTTTCTTTTTAATTCCCGTGGCTTAAAAATCAAAATGACATAATGGATATAAGTGGGAAATAACCACATTTTGTGTTTCTTTTGTATCCTTCAGTGTTTCTTTATATATGAAGATATATTATTTCTCCACTTTCCTGCAAAAAATTGCATACTACAAAGATTGTTCTACACCTTCCTTTTTTGCCTATATCTTGAAGATTTCTTCCGTATTAATATAAATGAATGTTTGCACAGTATTCCATTTTGTAGATATGCAACTTTTTCTGCAGTAATTACTTTTAAGGTTAGAAAAATGCAAGCTGTAAGGTTCACGCATTTCTTTAAAAATAAAAGCTTTTAAATTTGATGAGAATATGTTAGACCAAAGATGAAAAAAGAGTTTAAATCCACTGCTCTAAGATCGTCAATGAATGGTGCAGCTACAAATCAAGAGATGATAGCTTCATGTTCGTACATATTGCAAAATATTATTGGTTCCATGCATAAAAAGTAAGCACACACGTACACTTTATATACCAGTAGGACAGTTGCTATCTCTGAATACAAAGATCATTCAAGAACTGGCCACAAAAGCAATTATTTAAAAATTTATTGAGATTATACTTTGCTTCATAATGCTGTATTATTTTTAATGACTTGTTATGTTAATGTTTTTTTCTTTCCTTCCAAGTTAATAAACTGTCTTCTATGTCCACTGTAAATACAGGGCAGAGCTGAGCATTTCAGGAATTTGCAAAGGAGTTTAGTCTTTGTGGCAATACATATTTTTCTGGATATTTTTAAGGCTATGTTATTTTCTTGATATTCTTTCGGATTATCTGAACCACTAGTTCTCTCTGTAGAGTAAGTAAATTAAAACCGAGGATATCCACATAATTCTCAAAGAGACTTGATGATATCCAGCCATAAATAGAGAAATGCAAATGAGAAAAGGACTTTTGGGACTCTATCATTTTACAGGTAATTCAACCAAGTGCAGAGCAGTTAAGCAAAATTGTCCAATTTAGAGCTGGGCCAGGATTTGGTTTCAGGAATGTTGATTCTGACTGGTCCTCTGGTTCTTAAGAGTCACTGCTTTATCAGTAAAGAGTTTGAAAACAAACTCTATAAGCACTAGGGCAGATAGAAGCAGGGGGACCATTGGCAGGCTATTGCCACACTCTAAGCAAAAGATGGTGGTAGCTTGCACCAGGTTAGCTAGCAAGCTTGAGAGATGGTTGGGTTGCAGACTTACTTTGAAGGTAGAGCAAATAGAATTGTCTGATGGTTTGAATATGGAGTGTGAGAAGAAGAAGGATGTCAAGAATAACTCAAATTTTAGGGCCTGAGAAGTGAGAAGGATGGAATTGCTATCACCGTTGGTGAGGATGACAGTGAAAAAAAAAGATGTAAGAGGAAAATTAGGAGTTGAGTTTAATTGCTATTGTCACAACCTAGGCATGTAACAAAGCATTACCAAAACTGAATTGATTTAAAGAACAGTCATATATTGTTCCTCACCTGACTGAATTGGCTGGTGTCAGCTAGCAGGAACTAAGCTTGCCTGTGTGTGGCTCTAGGCTATGGGTTAGGACACAGTTGCTCCACTGTCTCCTTGGACAAGCAGGAGGATTGAAGCATGTTCTCAGGGGGCAGAAGACTCAATTTTTCTTAAAGCCTAGGCCCAGAACTTGCACATTGCCACTTCCCACCACACTCCATTGACCAAAGCAAGTCACCCTATCAAGCTCAAAATCAAGGGGCTGTCGCTAGATGGCCAAGTGCAAGCATATGAGTCTGGAGTTCATGGGAGCAGAGACTGGGCTGCAGACAGAAACTGAGGTATCTCAATGGTGAAAAACTGAAACCATTTCCACTAAGATCAGGAACAAGGCAAGGTTGCCCACTCTCACCACTATTATTCAACATAGTTTTGGAAGTTTTAGCCACAGCAATCAGAGAAGAAAAGGAAATAAAAGGAATCCAAATCGGAAAAGAAGAAGTAAAGCTGTCACTGTTTGCAGATGACATGATACTATACATAGAGAATCCTGAAGATGCTACCAGAAAACTACTAGAGCTATTCAATGAATTTGATAAAGTTGCAGGATACAAAATTAATGCACAGAAATCTCTAGCATTCCTATACACTAATGATGAAAAATCTGAAAGTGAAATTAAGAAAACATTCCCATTTACCATTGCAACGAAAAGAATAAAATATCTAGGACTAAACCTACCTAAGGAGACAAAAGACCTGTATGCAGAAAATTATAAGACACTGATGAAAGAAATTAAAGATGATACAAATAGATGGAGAGATATACCATGTTCTTGGATTGGAAGAATCACCATTGTGAAAATGACTCTACTACCCAAAGCAATCTACAGATTCAATGCAATCCCTATCAAACTACCACTGGCATTTTTCACAGAACTAGAACAAAAAAATTTCACAATTTGTATGGAAACACAGAAGACCCCAAATAGCCAAAGCAATCTTGAGAATGAAAAATGGAGCTGGAGGAATCAGGCTCCCTGACTTCAGACGATACTACAAAGCTGCAGTAATCAAGACAATACGGTACTGGCACAAAAACAGAAATATAGATCAATGGAACAGGATAGAAAGCCCAGAGATAAACCCACGCACATCTGGTCACCTTATCTTTGATAAAGGAGGCAAGAATATACAGTGGAGGAAAGACAGCCTCTTCAGTAAGTGTATTGGGAAAACTGGACAGCTACATGTAAAAGTATGAGATTAGAACACTCCCTGAGACCATACACAAAAATAAACTCAAAATGGATTAAAGACCTAAATGTAAGGCCAGACACTATCAAAATCTTAGAGGAAAACATAGGCAGAACACTCTATGACATAAATCACAGCAAGATCCTTTTTGACCCACCTCCTAGAGAAATGGAAATAAAAACAAAAATAAACAAATGGGACCTAATGAAACTTAAAAGCTTTTGCACAGCAAAGGAAACCATAAAGAAGACGAAAAGACTAGTCTCAGAATGGGAGAAAATATTTGCAAATGAAGCAACTGACAAAGGATTAATCTCCAAAATTTACAAGCAGCTCATGCAGCTCACTGTTGAAAAAACAAACAGCCCAATCCAAAAATGGGCAGAAGACCTAAAATAGACATTTCTCCAAAGAATACACATAGATTGCCACCAAACACATGAAAGAATGCTCAACATCATTAATCATTAGAGAAATGCAAATCAAAACTACACTGAGATATCATCTCACACCAGTCAGAATGGCCATCATCAAAAAATCTAGAAACAATAAATGCTGGAGATGGTGTGGAGAAAAGGGAACCGTCTTGCACTGTTGGTGGGAATGTAAATTGATACAGCCACTATGGAGAACAGTATGGAGGTTCCTTAAAAAACTAAAACTAGAACTACCATACGACCCAGCAATCCCGCTACTGGGCATATACCCTGAGAAAACCATAATTCAAAAAGAGTCATGTACCAAAATGTTCATTGCAGCTCTATTTACAATAGCCAGGACATGGAAGCAACATAAGTGTCCATCAACAAATGAATGGATAAAGAAGATGTGGCACATGTATACAATGGAATATTACTCAGCCATAAAAAGAAACGAAATTGAGTTATTTGTAGTGAGGTGGATGGACCTAGAGTCTGTTATACAGAGTGAAGTAAGTCAGAAAGAGAAAAACAAATACCGTATGCTAACACATATATGTGGAATCTAAGGGAAAAAAATGGTCATGAAGAACCTAGGGGCAAGATGGGAGTAAAGACACAGACCTACTAGAGAATGGACTTGAGGATATGGGGACCGAGAAGGGTAAGTTGGGATGAAGTGAGAGTGTGGCATGGACATATATACACTACCAAACGTAAAATAGATAGCTAGTGGGAAGCAACCACATAGCACAGGGAGATCAGCTTGGTGCTTTGTGACCACCTAGAGGGGTGGGATAGGTAGGGTGGGAGGGAGGGAGATGCAAGAGGGAAGAGATATGGGAACATATGTATATGTATAACTGATTCACTTTGTTATAAAGCAGAAACTAACACACCATTGTAAAGCAATTATACTCCAATAAAGATGTAAAAAAAAAAAATAAAGGAACTGAGGCATCATTGGTGTACGAATAATATTTATGTATTTTTTTTGGCAACACCCTGCAGCTTGCAGGATCTTAGCTCCCCAACCAGGGATCAAATCCGCGCCCCCTGCAGTGGAAGTGTGGAATCTTAACCACTGGACTGCCAGGGAAGACCAGTATTTAATGCTTAGAGATAGGATGAGATTAGCAAATAAGTGAGTGTGATGGAGAAGAGGTTCAAGGTCTGAGTATCTTGGAACTCAAAATCTATATAGTCAGGATGAGGAGGAAGAACTCAAAACTGAGACTGAAAAGTTGCTGCCAACGAGGTCGGATGAAAGCCCAGAGAGTGTTGTGTCCTGGAAGCCAAGTGAAGAATGCACAGTGAGGGAGAAAAAGTGATTGACTATGTCAGATATTGCATATAAGACAAGTAAGACTGGAGTTAGAAATGCTGGGGTTGTTGGTGACATTGATGAGAACAATGAGACAAAACTCTGGACTGAATTTAATAGAAAACAGGAAAAGAGAGATTTGTTACAATGAATGGAAACATTTTCAACTAATTTTACTATAAAGATGAGAAAGAAGATTGGGGGATTTGACAAAGGGTAAAGTGGGACTAAGAGATATTTGGGGGGAAGAATAAAAGCATGTTTGTATGGTGTTGGGAATGATCCAATAAAGAGGGAAAACTGCTGAAATCAGTGATGAAGTGCAGAGGGAAGAATTATGGAAGCAATGACCTTGAATAAAGGAGAAGGGCTAGATGTAGTGTCAAACTTGAGGACTTGATTGTAGGAACACACAGTTTGTTGATAACAGTGGTTCTCAGCCCAGGGAAATTTTGCCCCCATCCCCACCCCAGGGAATATATGGCAATATCTGGAGATATTTTTTGATTGTCACAATTGAGGAGTGCTACTGAAATCTAGTGGGTAGAGGTCAGAGATGTTGCTAAACATCTTACAACACAGAACACAGCTTCCCCACAGTAAGTATTATCTGGCCCAACATGTCAGTAGTGCTGAGGTTAAAAAGTCCTGAGTTAGAGTGACAGAAGGAAACAGAGAATATACGGGCACTGATGCTGGTGGGAGGCTAGATGTGGTGATGGGAACTTGAGAAATTCTTCTTCTCGTGTGGTGGTTAATTTTACGTCACCTTGGCTAGGCTATGATGGCCTGTTGTTTGTTGAAACACCAGGCTAGATGTTGCTGGAAGGGTTTTTTTTTTTTAGATGTAGTGAACATTTAAATCAGCAGACTTTCAGTAAAGCAGATCCCTCTACATGATATAGGAGACGTCATCCAATCAGTTGAAAGCCCTAAGACTAAAGTTTCCCAAAGAAGAGACAATACTGCCTCAATACTACAATGTAGAAACCTTGCCCCAGTTTCCAGCCTGTAAAGTTTGGACTCAAGGCTGCAACATCAACTCTGATCTTAATTTCCAGCCTGTAGATTTAGGATCTTCCACAAGCTCCCACAATTGCATGAGCCAACTCTTTAAAATCAGTCTCTCTCTCTCTCTATAGAAGGGTATAAAAAAAAGGATAAAATGTTATTTATTAAAAAATAAAAATTCTAAAATATGTGAGTCTGCTAATACCCTCTCTCTCCCCCCCCCCCTCTCTCTCTCTCTCTCTCTCTCTCTCTCTCTCTCTCTCTCTCTCCATCTCCCTCTCCCTCTCCCTCTCCCTGGAGAACCCTGAATAATACCCATTCCTCCTTTTTTTTTTTTTTTTTCCAGAGAAATAAGAAGCAAAATTGTCAGGTGAAAGTGAGCATAATAGGGAAGTATTGCAGATTAGAATGGATAAGGGGGAAGTCATTTGATTGCCTGGCTGTTTTAAATAACAACTTGACGTTAATGGTCATACATTTGAAATGATTGCAGTCAGCATGTATGTGTGCTTTAGTGTCATCCTCTGTGACCTTGGGGGGGACAGATGTAGATTGTTCACATGTAGCTGTGCTGGGTGGGGTAAATAGAAAGGTAGATATGACCAGTGTCGGTTTTGCTAGGGAACTGAGATGAAGAAAGGGGAAAGGAGTTGAAGATGTGGTTATGGGAGTGATTATAAAAGATCGACCACATAATTTCATCTGGATAAAAAGGGGAATCAGAACAAGGAGTTAGAGACAGTGAAAAGGTGAGTCCTTTAAGGAAATGCAGGTTCTTGTGGGGTAGAAGAATTGTGTTTTAGAGAAAATATTCTAGAACAATAAGAGGTAGTGGAGGGAGCATGTGATGCAGGCAATGAAGATTACGAGGAGTTTGACAAAGTCTAGGATATGACAATGAGAGGGAGGCGGACAAGAGCATTTGAAAGGAGGTTAAAGTGCCAAGTGGCCTGTTTTAGGAGGATTATCTATGTGGATGTTGAAATCACTAAGAATAATGAATCTATAGTACGAGAAAGAAGGTCAGGAAGCCAAGAAGTAAGATCTTCCAGGAATGAGAAAAGTGAGCTGCCAGTCCTAGCTGCCTACAACTCAGAGTGGTAGTAGGTGGTCTGATGCCATTCGACTCCAAGCCTGGAGGTTCTATGGAGGAAAGAGGGAAAATCATCTAGAAGGAGCAAGGAGAAGCAAGAGTGTCCCCACCAGAAGGCCTATAGGTGTTACATTTAGAAGGAGAAAAACAGCATCACTCAGAAGGGCTGAGGGAAGAGCAGTGTCTGGAAGCATAGACAAAATTCAATAGAACCAGAGAGCAAATAATCTTTTTATTTTGGTTGCACCGGGTCTTAGTTGCAGCAGGTGGGCTCCTTAGTTGTGGCAGGCGGGCTCCTTAGTTGAAGCTCGCCTGCTCCTTAATTGTGGCATGCCAACTCTTATTTGTGGCATTCGTGTGGGATCTAGTTCCCTGACCAGGGTTCGAACCCGGGACCCCTGCATTGGGAGCGTGGAGTCACAACCACTGCACCACCAGGGAAGTCCCAGAGAGCAAATAATCTTTTCTGCCAGCTCCATTTAGAAAAGTCTCAAAAGAGAATTTTAAATTGGCCCAGCTTGGGTCACATGTCCATCCCTGGCCAGTTGTAGCCAGGAGGACAGGGTATTAAAATTGGCAATACTTACCAGCACCACATTTCTTGAAAGAGTTAAATGTGAAAAACATTAAAAAGAAAGGGAAGAGAGTAAAATTAAAGCAGGCCAAAGTAACAGGACACAAAAAAGCTGCTTTTTTCAAGAAAAGATGTATAATAATATAAGACAGTCTGTAGTATGGGTAACAATACATCCTTATGTTACTTGGGAGTTTGGGAACAGGAAGAAGAAAGAAGTGAGGCAACATACTAAGAATATTAAAGACTCTGAATCTAAAATCCATAAATCCTAACTGTTCCTTGAATTTATTTGTTATTTATTTATTTTTTTGCGGTACACGGGCCTCTCACTGTTGTGGCTTCTCCCGTCGTGGAGCACAGGTTCCGGATGCGCAGGCTCAGCGGCCATGGCTCACGGGCCCAGCCGCTCCGCGGCATGTGGGATCCTTGCAGACCGGGGCACGAACCTGTGTCTCCTGCATCGGCAGGCAGACTCTCAACCACTGCGCCACCAGGGAAGCCCCTTTGAATTTATTTTATTATTCTTTTCTCATTGACACACTGCTGTACTCCCTTTTACATCGGTAGAGTTCATCAATGTAGACATATTCGGAAAGGTGGCTCTTTTTAGATTATGGAAGTAGTAAATTCAAAGGAAGTATTTTGATAAAGTAGGCAGTTGTGGCTTGTTCCAAATCTATATCATTTAAGTGCAGCAGCAGAGAGTTGAATAGGATTGCTCAGTGGCTATTATGAAAAAAATAGATTTGTCAGGTTAGGCTATTATCACCTTCCCCAAAGAACTGGAGTTCTAATCCCATTGCATGATTATTCAACCGCCCAGTTCACCTGAATATATGCACACAGATTTTAATGATCAGCTTCTGAATAGGAGAGGGGCAAATTGGAAGAGATAGAAAGTCAAAGTGGATGTCTATTAATGCAACTCATAGTTCGGACACATAGAGTGAAACAGGACAGTGATGGAGAAGAAGAAAAGTTAACAAAAGATGCCAGCCCCTTGACCTGGAACAGAAATCTCAGTATTCATCACAGGCAAGGAATTATACCACTGGAATCCCTTAACATATTTTTAAATGCCTTTTCAGCAGATGTCTTAAATTTGAGTCTAGTCTTGACTCTAGCTAATTAGTTAACTGGGAGCAAGCCACTCACCATTTTTGAGCCTTGATGAATAAATTTCAAAAATTGTAAACTGATGTGAAACATTAATTATTGCTTTTATCATGATATTCTTCAATATATGGTTATACGATATATGCGTGTATATTATATATATATATATAATATACATACATATATATTAGATACATACATGATATGAGCTGGAGATATTTAATTTTATTTAGGGTCTATGCACTGCTTATTAATTGTAGCCATAGGCAACAGGCCTGACCTCTCGGAGCTCATGTTTCTCCACTTGTACCTATGAAGAGTTGTTTGGAAGGTTACACAGTTTTATATAATTTCTGCCACCTATAGGTACTTAAAACAAGAAATTAGTAATGTATTTATCTTCATGTAGTTTCATATTCCTTCACTTTAAATGTTATCACATATTTGAAGATTTGGAGTTATCTAAATCTTCTACCCTTCGTTTTTAGCTCTAAAACGCAAGAGAGGAATGATACTATATACATTTCCACTATCGGGCTTTATATCATTATCTCTGTACTGCTAGCACTGGATGGAATAGAAAATTTGAACTTACTGGGAAAAATTGTGACTCAGAAATAGGAATGAGTCATATCAAGTACTTCTCAGAAAAGTGAGCCATGAGAATGAATGGTTACACTTCTACAGCCACAGATCACTAGGCTTGAGGCAGTGTGTTCTTGTAACAGCAGTGATTTTTCTAAGTAGATCAGGATCTTCTGTCAACTGTGAAAGAAACCATCTTTAACTCTGTTTACCATCATTTCTGGCAGAAAAATGTGGAAGGACTCCATGATCTCCTACTAGGTTCCTTTAAAAATTAAATGATACTGGCAGAAATACAGAAACTGGATTGGCAAGCAACTGCCAAGCTCATGACTACATTTAAATAAATGATGCTACACTTAAATATATATATGATGATACATAATTCAAGTGTTTTATTCTGATGTAATTTTAATATACCATTATGTGCTCATACTTCAGTGTAATTTCCATCGCATTTTTGTGTAAATTTTTTAGCACCTTTATTGTTATATAATTGATATACCATAAAATTAACCATTTGAAATTTACAATTCAGTGAGTTTTAGTATATTTACAGAGTTGTACAAGCATCACCACAATCTAAGTTTGAAGCATTTTTATCCACTCAAGATAAACACCATATCTGTTCGTATTCACTCTGTAATCCTTCCTTCCCCACTCCCCCAGTCCTGGTCACTAGGCTAATATTCTTTCTTTACAGATTTGTTTGTTCTGAACATTTTATGTATATGGGGTCATACAATATGTGGTCCTTTGTAACTGACTTCTTTCACTTAACATAATGTTTTCAAGGTCCATTCATATTGTAGTATGTATTGGTACTTTATTCCTTTTTGTTGTCAAATAACATCCGGGTATTTATGTATCTATTCATTAGTTAAAGAATATCTGTGCTGTTTCCACTTTTTGCTACTTCGTATGATGCCACTGTGAACATTTATGTACAAACTTTTGTGTGGACATATATTTTTAGTTCTTTTGGGTATATACCTAGGATAGAAATGTTGGGTTGTATGGTAACTCTGTTTAACATTTTGAGGAACTGCCAAAATAATTCCAAAGTGGCTGTGCCATTTCATATTCTCATCGCAGTAAATGAGGATTCAAACTTCTCTACATCCTTGTCAACACTTGTTATTGTCTGTATCTTTGTTTATAGCCATCCTAGTGGGTGTGAATTATTATCTCTTATGGTTTTTTTTTTTTTTTTTTTTTTGCGGTTTGCGGGCCCCTCACTGTTGTGGCCTCTCCCGTTGCGGAGCACAGGCTCCGGACGCACAGGCTCAGCGGCTCACGGGCCCAGCCGCTCCACAGCATGTGGGATCCTCCCGGACCGGGGCACGAACTCGCGTCCCCTGCATCGGCAGGCGGACTTTCAACCACTGCACCACCAGGGAAGCCCTCTCATATGGTTTTGAGTTGCATCAATTTTAGTAGCATCAGAGAACTGTGGAAACACCACGTACTAGAGGGGCTGTGGTTCAGGAGAGGAGAGAACCTTGAAAAGGTGAGCTGATTATCTGCAAGGATATTTTTTGGAGAGCATTTACAATGTTGGATGTGATGGTGTGAGAATATGCCCTTGGCCTGTGTTGAAAGCCATAGGGGCAGGGAGCTACCATGAGAACAGGAATGAACCAGATAATAGACTGCTGAGTCTTAATAAACTGAAACCCAAGCTTTACTCAGCTCAGTTTTAAGGTGACCAGCTCCCCTCCCTATTTGTCTAGCAGAAGAATGTGTAAAAGTTCTCAAACTCAAAAATTTTTTAATATACAATATTTTGGTTTTAAAAATATTTCTGGGTTTACTAATATAAAGAATCAGATAATATATACCAAGGGAAAGAATCAACAGAACTAAAAAGACCTATAGACGACTCAAATGTTAGAATCATCAGACAAGGGCAAGATAACTATGATTAATATATTCAAGAAAAAGGAAAAGGTGGGAAATAGATGAAAATTTGCAAGATAATTGGACTCCATAAAATGAATAAATGGAAGTATTAGGATAGAAAATTTTACACCAGATATTGAGAACTCTGAATGAATTTAACACAAGAATATAGAAATCAAATGTCAATATACAACTGAATATTTTTCCACACTCTTGGATATTAAATCATGTTTCTAAAAAATCCATGGGTCAAAAGCAGAAATAAAACTAGAAATTAAACAACATTTATACTGAATACCATTGAATACATAACCCATAAACCTGTGAGATGTAGCCAATGCAGAGTTTAGAAAGAAATTGACTATTTGAGGGCATATTTTAGAAAATAAATACTAAAAAAAAAAAAACAAAACAATGATCTAAACTTGATTTCAATAAGCTGGGAAAGAAATCTAACCTACATAATGTAGAATGAAGCATGCAGATAAGCTAAGAGCAGAAATCACTAAAATAGAGGGACTTCCCTGGCAGTCCAGTGGTTAGAACTCTGCGCTTTCACTGTGGAAGGCCCGTGTTCAATCCCTAGTCAGGGAACTAAGATCCCACAAGCTGCATGGTGTGGCCAAAAAAAAAAAAAGAAGAATTTACTAAGAAAATAAATATACAATAGAGGAAAATTAACAAAGCCACAGTTTGGTTCATTAAAAAAATTAATAAAAGTGATAAACTGCTATCAAGGCAAACCAATGGGCAAAAAAGAAAATACAAGTTACCAATATCAAGAAAGAAAAAGAAAACTTTAGCATAAAAACTAGATTCACTAAAAAGAGAATGCAAACATGCTTTGAAAGAATTAAAGTCAATGATCTAGTCAGAGTGTAAATTCGGTCTTGTCATTTTTCTTTTCAAAAATCTTTAAAATGTTTCCCATTGTTCTGAGGATGAACAAGGGCAAGTATGATCTGCTCTTGTACATAAATTCAGCCCATTTGCTATTACTAGACCTACTCTTCTCTCTTCAAGCTGTAGCCAAACAGGCTACTGGCATCTTTCAGTTCTTTAGACATACAGAGTTCTAACCAGTGTCAGAATTTTCAGAAATGCTGGTGCCTCTGCCTTTGACTGGGTTAGATGAAGAATCTTGAATGGTCCTCTTACTTCTGGGAAAAGTTGAGGGTGTATTTTGCTATCTTGGTTTAATGTAATATGATTTTCTGGGATATAAAATAGTCTGTAGCATAATCTCTAAATATATTATTGCAATGAGCCCTGTAATTTATTTTTCTTGAATTATAAAACTATTATATAGTGATTTAAAATATAGTCAATAAATACATAAAAATAGAAAAGAGAAAAAAGCCAATCCAGAAAGATTGGATCCATAATCCAGTCTTCCAAAAGAAAAGTATTATTAACATTGAGTAGAGTTTTATACTATATACTTTTATATAATGTAATTTAAAGTAATTTTCTACATTATTATACTTTTTATGAGTCCATCACATTGCATCATATGGTAATATCATAAGTAATCATTTTCTTTCTGATGAAAATTGTTTTGAGTCTTTTCTATTGTAAATAATGCTTTGATAAACATCTTTTTTCATGAAGCATTTTCTGAATTTAGGATTATTTTCTTAGACCACATTTCCTAATTGTGTAACTACTATCTCAAAAAATATGCACAATTTTGGAGTGATTACTACATAATACCAAATTACTCTCTAAAGAGTAGTGCTCCTGCCCACTTCATTAGAAGAGTATGATAGTGCCTGTTCCTATGACTGGGTTTCCTCAATTTTTAAAATATTTTCTAATTGGGTAGTAGAAACCATATTTTATTTTAAATAAAAACTTCTATTTATTTTATTACAAGTACTTTCTATAGACGTTCATAGTTGAGTTGCATTTTCTTTTGTATGTACGTTTTTATTCATTTTTCTACTGCAAGAAAATTGTCTAACTGATAACTTTTCAGACCACTTGAGATCGCGAGCAGTTAAGTTACATAGCCCACATACATAGAACAGAAAATAATGAATAGATGCCTTTTAGAAGAGAAGGGGGTATTAGTTTTCAATGAAAAGTACTTGAATTGACTTTCAAAATATTCATCAAGTAGTTTGTAGAAACTAACGATTCCTTAATTTCCTTTTCTTTACCCCCCTCATAAAGCACTCACTGTATTAGGCATAGTTAAAAGCGCAAAGTCCCTAAGGCATGTCTGCAATGTACTGGGGAGAGGTTGCCGATAAAATGGTTAATTAGCAGCTTATCAAGATATCCATGTCACTGTGTACTGTCAAATGCCCATGGGCCAAATGTAAATTATTCATAAATTAACATAGGAAAAGCAAAAGCTAGGTCAGCAAATTGAAGGTCTTACCTACCTGTCATACTAAAATGCTAATCAACCCATGATTATTAAAGATGCATATAAATAAAAATAATCTCTTCTGAACAAAAAAATGTACATTATAATGTACCTTAATTAGCTTAATAAAACTTCCAAATTAAATTTATAAAATTGTTAAAGATCACTCACAATTCCTCTTTGATAAATCTAAAATTTTTCTGGTGAAACCTACACAATGCAGCTTAAATAAAAAGAATTTCAGTTAGTTATGAAAAACACTACAGGGAAAACCAAGGAAAACAAGGATCATTGTCCTACATCTCTAATTCCTATGAACTTTTTCTAAATTCTCTTCTGTTAGTATCATTTCTAAACACTATTGCAATGTTCAAAAAATTCATGTCAGACACATAGAATGCCATAAATGGCATTGGGGAAATCTCACAGAATTTGTTTTCCACCAGTAACAAAGAGAAGAAAGACACTGTTCTAATTCATAAATGCTAACTTATACCTGCTTGGCAAACAACAGTACACCTGTACAACAATATAGATATCTGTCACTCTCGGTTAGATACTTTCATTTATCATTAAGAATTAATTTTATTCCCATATGAGAAAAAATAATATTGGCATGCAGTAGCTGCATTTTAGATTTTCTACTGTTGTAAACAGTTTATTATTAAGTATGTCAGATCATTTCAAATTAGTCAATGTCTATCGTGCCCTGTACTGTACTGTTTCTAGCACTTACTAGCGACTCACATTATCACAACATAAACAGCCTAGGTGCTGCCCTCCATGACATTGCAGTACTGGATATGTTGCTGATGGAACTGGGCTATTAGTTCATTAAACATCCTGTTAACAGCTTACTGTGCACTCAGCTCTGCTCCAAGAAACTGGCCAAAGTATTTAGGAGAGTATAAAAGATACTCAAATGGGTCCAAATCAAGAACTAACAAAAAATAGTGTGTTTTACTTATGGAGCATTTTTCACATGATCTATCCAGTGTGGAATTCTTTGATTTATTATCTATAAATTTGCTTTAGCCCTTACAACAATCTGGAAGAAAGTTATTTTTATGAAAATCACTTTATAGGTGAGGAAACTGGGGCTTTGAAGGGTCGATAATGTCACCAAGATCTTATAACTAGATAAGTGTTGCTGAACCAGCTTTCTGGTCCCACAGCCTGTAGTTTTTGCCATCGTGCTACATCTATAGTGTTCAAGAGCATGGTCTTCTTCAAGGTCAGGCCATTGACTTCAGTGCTGCTTTACTCTGACAACAAGATTCAACATGTTGTGTAAATTGCTCTCTCTATAAAGAGAGTAAAACAATAACCTGATCTCTTCCAGGAGCTTCCTGACTCCTGTTTCTGATCTACAAAGCAGTAGGAATCTTTCCACTCCTGCTTTGCACTCTGATTAATATTTCATTTCATTTCTATTGCAGTGAACCAGACAATCAACTTTGGTCTGGTGCCCATCAGAGAAAGAGGGAGAAGGTTTGTGTTAAAATTTTTGAATAATAATCTTAATGGGGGCTTCCCTGGTGGCGCAGTGGTTGGGAGTCCGCCTGCTGATGCAGGGGACACAGGTTTGTGCCCCGGTCCAGGAAGATCCCACATGCCGCGGAGCGGCTGGGCCCATGAGCCGTGGCCGCTGAGCCTGCGCATCTGGAGCCTGTGCTCTGCACCAGGAGAGGCCACAACAGTGAGAGGCCTGCATACCGCGAAAAAAAAAATAAATAAATAATCTTAATGGAATGCAGAATAAAGGATCAAAACAGTGGGAACATGAAACCCTATGGAACAGCATCAGTATAACACTTCCACACATAGCAGACACTCAGCGTTGAAAAATTTCAATAACCTGTTGATGGAATTGTATTTCTAAGGGAACAAGTCTGCGTTTCCGAGTTTTAATGAGCGTTCACAATGTTAAAGCAATTTGCTTATTCCTCTTTAATTTATTTGTATTGAACAGAACTTATTCAACCACCAGGAAATGTGCTCAGCCTTGTGACAGCTAAGACATAGAGGTGTTTGTGGACACTTTTGGAAAAGAAAGGTTCTGTCCATTAAAAGCAGAAGAGAAAGAAGTCAGGGGTTTTGAGGATAGCAAATAACAAAATAACCAAATCTGGTAACCAAGAAATGAGACAGAAAGGGGGCTTTGAGAGAAATCAAGTGAACTTGACGATGCCCTTCTTGTCTCCTTGTTCAAATTCCCCTTCTTACCCTCAAATTCACAGAACTTTTGTGGAGGCCTTGGTTATCTCCAGTGTTTGGGATGGGGCTTGAGGCAATCTCATGTAGATTCCAGGGGCTGGGAAATGTCAGCTGATATTAGGAATACACAAGCACAACCAGAAGTGTGTAGCCTGCGTGTTAGGAGGTTACCTGGCAGAAGGGGGTGGGAAGAGAAGAGAACGATCACTTTCATTTATGATACATTTCAGTCCATACGGAGACGCCTTGCCTGCTGTTCAGGTGATTCACTGATCTGTCCCATCCATCTACCTCTCTGGGTCATAGATTCACAGTGTTTTATGGTTATCGGGTCTGCTGGACTCCAAACACAAGCCTCTTTTATGGATGAAAGGCAAATTTATAGACAAAAGGACAAATAGGATGCTTGGAGATAGCATCTTTTGGCCTTTATAATCTTTCTGGAAAATTCAAGTCTATAAAAACACTTTCATAATGTACCAACAATCCAGAACCAACAACATTACATCCAGTTGTTACAGGGCTCATATAATAAAACTGTGGCACCTCTAGTCCAGTAAAAGTGTTTGGACCTATCATCGCCCCCAGTAGCTTTTGTTTTAAAAAATATTCAACCATTGTTTGTGGGAAAGCACAACACAAAATGTCAGCAAATGGGTATCTTCGGTAGTTTTGTTCTCTCCCTGATGATTTCTAAAGATGGCCTGTACCTTTACACGTGGTTTATGGGTCCATAAAAGACTTTTCTTTCTTTTTTTGCTAATTTTAAGGAATGTAATTTCTTTAAAGTACAATATTTATCATAAAAGATCAAATAAGGAAATTCGATGGGGAAGGCAAAATATCCAACCTGTAGAAACATACTAAATAGTTCAGGAAAGTACATTTTGCAAAATTAATTGAACAATCTGCGGACAGGTTCCAGATGGTCAATCCTCCCTCTGCTCGAAGGCAGTGAGAAAGGCATGTGGGGGAAGGACTGTGACAAAAAACTTGAGGACGATAGTGCCCGTGGCTATTCGGTCATTAGCGAGAGTCTTTCCCTTGGCAAAATGGACAAGTACCATCGATTTTTATGAAATTTGAGACAGTTGCCAGAATTTAAGAAATTGCAACATTAAAAGAAAAGTTGGCTAAAGACTCTTACACTCATCAGGTGGGGAGTGATCATGGTCTAGAACGTGACATTTGTTCCTTAAATCCTACAACCAAGGGAGTTTTTGTAACAGAGTAAAAGTAACACATGGTATCCTTATGTTAACAGCATTCAACTAGAGTCCTGAGAAACACCCTTGGTAACAAACATTTTGACCTTTGCAAATAATTCTCACTGTAATCATTTTGTGCATGAGCTCGGAAACCACAGAGCAGAGTTTTAATTCTGGCTCCACTCCTCAGTAATTGAGTGACTCTGGGCGTCAGTTAACCTCTTTGTGCCTCTGTTAATTCACCTATAATGTGAGGATAATTATAGTATCTAACTCATCTATATGTGCAGGGATAATAATAGTATCTTCCTCATAGAGTTGTTCTGAGACTTAAGATGATTTCGAACAGTAGATACTTAGCAAGGCCTCAATCGTATTAGCTATTAATATCTTTCTGAAATCCCAAATTTACAAACAAGCAAGCCAAAGGTCAGAGAAGCTATATGCTTCAAATGACGGCTCCAGGAAGTGACAGGGCAGTGAATAAGAACCAGATCTACCTGATTACAAACACTTACTCTTTTCTACATCATCATATCATAGGTCTGCATATAGGTCCAAATAAAAGAAGCAAAACAAGCAGGTCCTTGGTTAGGTTAGGTGAATGAGAAGGGGGAAAGGAGGGCTGATTATGGTAGAACGGTGAGTTTATGACTCAGCAGTAAGGTTGTTTGAGCTGGTGACTTGGTCTGGGATATAAGTGTCAGAATGACTTAAAATGACATAAGAGTGGTTACATTTTGAAGCTATCCAAAATTTCATCTCACCTGGGTTGTGTGATATAGGATTGTAAACGAATCTCTTAATATTCTGTCATATTTTTGTCATTTGTAAATTCGAAAGAACAGACCAAAATCATCTTTTAGCCCCCTTTCACATTTAAATCTGTGACTCAGTTATATACAATTAGCGTTAGCTTTTTGTATGATCTAAACTTCTTTCATGTTTTAAATGAATCCTTGCTACCTTATTCATGAATATTTATTGAGTCCTTACTAAGCATATAAACTATGACGATTATTATAAAAGTTAAAGAGATAAATTAATGTTAATCCAGCTCTGAAGAATGTCACATTCTAGTAGGAAGGGCAAAGCATATGCACAAGACGTTCAATATAAGGTAGAAAGCAATTATTTCTCTTTTGAACATATAAGTGAAATGCTACTGAAATTCAAACCTTGAAAGATGTGGGGTCGGAGCAGGGTCTAAAATTGGAATATGCAGACATAGAGGAGAAGAGAGATATTTTGAACAAGTTTAGAGAACATGAACTGCATGAACCAAACAGCTTTGCTGGAGTGTAGGGGGGTGTGCATGGAGAAATAGAAAATGAGGCGCGACCTCTTTATAATAGGGACTGGGTCCGTGGGGTCAGGGTAAGTACTTGAGAGTAGCCTGGGGAGAGCAGGTGGCCATTGCAAGTTTTAAGCAGAGGATGACCAGATTAGAGCTAGCTTTTTAGGAGAAGAATCTGACAGCAGATGGTATGGCAGGGGGAAAGGAACTGAAGGAAGGTCAGCCAGGAAGGAATTGCCATAATTCTTTTTTTTTTTTTTTTTTTTTTTTTTTTTTTTTGGGGTAGCGGGCCCTCCCTGGTTCTCCCCTCCCCC
>NW_006790742.1:60042-158323 GCF_000442215.2 Lipotes vexillifer | reverse complement strand
TTGCGGTACGCGGGCCTCTCACTGTTGTGGCCTCTCCCGTTGCGGAGCACAGGCTCCGGATGCTCAGGCTCAGCGGCCATGGCTCATGGGACCAGCCGCTCCGTGGCATTTGGGATCTTCCCAGACCGGGGCACGAACCCGTGTCCCCTGCATGGGCAGGCAGACTCTCAACCACTGCGCCACCAGGGAAGCCCCATAATTCTTAATCTATATCACTGAACGGACAAATATGTGTCTTTGATTGGTGGACCTGGTTTAGCCCTTTACCAGCCCATTAATATACTAATTGAATGAATAAATAATGTTTTAAGATTAGAAAAAAATGAAACAATGCTCTGCTGACCCAAAATAAAACTCAGTAGACTTGAGCTGACAAGGATTAAGGTAATCCTAACAAAAGTATAATAGCATTATAGAAAGAAGATTAAAGAACAGGAGTGTTTCTGTTCACATGACCAAAAATACCATCTAATCCATTAAAATGTCCATGTTATTTGCAGAATGGACCTGTTTAATATATTATTTTTACTCATTTCCATTCATGCAATCAAAACTCCAATATATTTCACATCCAAGCTTGTGCTGTGAAATATGATAGTCTGTTCAATCAGTATTATAATAACACAGCCTCAAAAAATTTATACATAATCTTTCAGAGTTTCCTCTACAATCTATTTGTTGTATAATAGGTTGGTGGGTCCATTTACAACATTTCTCCCCTGCTTCAATTCAGTTTTGGGAGTGTGTATAGAGGGCCCAAATTAAATAAAACTAGGTGAGGTGAGTCATTTAAGCGCTACTGAGCACGAGTCTTTATTGATGGCTATATAGGAGCCTGGTAAATATAAGGACTGTATTTAACAGGTCTCTTCTCCTTAAGCAGTTTATCTGACACTATTAAACATGAGTAAAACATATTTTTTCTACTCATCCCAGGATTCTTGGTAAATTAGAACTTGCAAGCAAACACCAGAGCATACAAAATTATCAGCTCTTATATAGTTGATTGATATTGCAATTTAAAAATCTGCCTAAATGTCTTTGTAGTTTCCATATCTTTTGTTATGTGACCAACTTTCTTGGAAACGAGGGAGGGATAGGTTCCCCAGCCTCTCTCTTAGAACCAAAGAGACCTTACCTCTCTTAAAGAAATGCCTCTCCCGTCCCATTTTTACCTGCCTTTTTATCGTGAGTCACAGCCCAGGCAAAGAATGTGAAGGTTACCTGAGTGGTTACTATGGAATATCTTATACAGCTGACTGTCTAGGAGTAAATGCTTCTGGTGTTGAGCAGCTTGCCCATTTTGCTTCTCCACGGCCATTTAAATGCATTTGGAGAGGCCCTCTTATCTGGTTCAATTAAGTCTTCTTGCAAACTGGTTATTTGAAAAAGTTAGCAAGTGGGAGTCATAAAATATGATCTTATATACTTTGATATTTTATCCATCTATCTATTTATTTGGTTTTTAATTTATTATCTATTTAATTTGCACAGATTGGGGAACCAATTTCTTTTTTTTTCATAAATCACAGTCATAATGCATCTTTGTAATTTTAGAATTGTGGTTTCTTTAGAATGAATTAGAGCTTAATGACAATTACACAGCAATATGGATGTGGAATTCTAATGAACTTTCTCCTCCATGCCAGTCTACTTCAGTTGTCTCGCTCATGTACAATCAACAGCATATTTTAGCGGTTTGTGTTCAAAAGCCTTTAAGTGAATTTTTATTAGTTTTTATAGAAATAGCAACTCTTCCCTTTTGCACTCAAATTTTACCACTTATTTATTAAGCAGCTAATTAAAATATCTAATTGTAATAATAAGTAAGCCTGGCATAGATAAATTTAGGAAAAATATGAGTAGCACTTGCTAAGCATAGAACTTAACTAATTGGAGCAGAATTGCACCATGAGGGACTCCCCTGGCGGTCCATTGGTTAGGACTCCAAGCTTCCACTGCAGGGGGCATGGGTTTGATCCCTGGTTGGGGAACTAAGATCCCGCATGCCCCACAGGGCAGCCAAAAAAATGAAATAAATAAAATAAAATAAAATATATTAAAAAAAGAATTTCACCATGATAGTGGAGTATAACAACCAGCCACACTATTTCAGTGGGCTATGGCAGGGGGGTTTAACAGAATAAATAAAGAACGTTAATTAACTGTTGAGTTAGTTAAGTAAAGATTGATTTCATAAGGTATTCCTCCCTAGATTTGTCAACCCTTGGGCATCTTTGCTGACAAAGATTTGAATCTCTAAGGTAGTTGCTTACTTCAAGAACGTATAATATATATGAGGTATCTTGACCCTGTGTAATTCCCCCAAATAAAATTTCTTTCACCTTTTAGTAATTAGTAGATTTCATAAGAAACCAAATTGTAGCTGAGAACTACTAATTATTATCAAACACTCGAAACTTAGCAGATACTCTGCTCAGTGTTTATTTATTTATTTATTTATTTATTTATTTATTTATTTATTTCCTTCCTTGGGGCTGCATTGAGTTTTCGTTGCTGTGCGCGGGCTTTCTCTAGTTGCAGTGAGCGGGGGCTACTCTTCATCGGGGTGCGCGGGCTTCTCGTGGTGGCTTCTCTTGTTGCGGAGCACGGGCTCTAGGCACGTGGGCTTCAGTGTTGTGGCTCATGGGCTCAGCAGTTATGGCTCGCAGGCTCTAGAGCGCAGGCTCAGTAGTTGTGGCACATGGGCTTAGTTGCTCCACGGCATGTGGGATCTTCCCAGACCCGGGCTAGGACCCATGTCTCCTGCATTGGCAGGCGGATTCTTAACCACTGCGCCACCAGGGAAGTCCCTGCTCAGTGTTTCTAATCAATTATTTTATTTAATCTTTTTAACGACTCTATGAATTTAATAGTAGTATTATCAGCATTAGCAAATGAAGAAACTGAAGCTCAGAAATGTAAAGGTACTTATCAAGAGTCTCGCAGATAATAGGCAAGTGCTACAGATTAAAATTCACATTCCTATGACCATGAAGCCGAAGCTTTTTTTTTTTTTTTTTTTTTTTTTTTTTTGCGGTACGCGGGCCTCTCACTGTTGTGGCCTCTCCCGTTGCGGAGCACAGGCTCCGGACGTGCAGGCTCAGCGTCCATGGCTCACAGGCCCAACCGCTCCGCGGCATGTGGGATCCTCCCGGACCGGGGCACAAACCCGTGTCCCCTGCATCAGCAGGCGGACTCAACCACTGTGCCACCAGGGAAGCTCGAAGCCGAAGCTTTTAACCATTATACCATTGTTTACTATTGTCCCATTTGTTTATTCCGTTTGTTAAAAATCTGCGTTTGGAGATCCTTTTAATGGATTTCTCAGCAATTAGTTTCTCAACCTTTTTTTTTTTCTAATTTGGCCACACCACGGGCTTGCGGGATCTTAGTTCCCCGACCAGGGATGAACCCGGGCCACACAGTGAGTGTGCAGAGTCCTCACCACTGCACTGCCAGGGGAGCCTCTAGGTTTCTCAACCTCAGTTGCTTTGCTTAGTCTTTCTGTGAAGATATTAACCCTTAACTTCTGTGTCTAGTGTTAGTACTAATTTCTAAATTTAAATGATCAAAATTCACTCAGTTTTCATGGCAGTATTTTCACATCTTACTTATTTTTTAAGGATCCGAAGGTTCTTGAATTCCTGTTCTTTCTTTTTCCCCCTCTCCCTCCCATCCTTCCTTTCTTCATAAAAATGGTACACATGATGATGTTCGTTAGTGTCCTAACTGGTCTCTCCTGCTTCCAGCCTATGTCCCAACAGTCTATCCAGAGCACAGTAGTCAGAGTAATTTTGCTAAAACAGAAGTCTGACCATATCACTGCTCTGCTCTGACCTTCCAGTGGCTTCCTGACTCAGCTAGGATGTAAATCAAAGTCTCTAAAAACACCTGCGGCCTTAAGGGATTGGCTCCGTGTCCACACCTTCCTGACCTCACCTTCTGCTCCTCCGTCTAGCCACCATCCTCCTTGCTCCTGTTGCACACGTCTGGCACACTTCTGCTGCTGGGTTTCTACATCTGCTGATCCCCTTCCTGGAACCCACTTCTCCCACATGTCTACTCTCTCACTACATTCATTTTTGGTCCAAATGTTATCCTTTCACTGGGATCTTGGTTGCCCACCCTAAATAATATCATATACCCCAGCATCTTCTGTTCCCCTTTCCCACTCACTATACTTTTCTCCATAATACTCATCACCTTCTGATAGTGTGTTTTTTTACTCATTTGTGTTGCTTGTGATGTTTAGGTCTATCTGAGCAAAATGTCTCTTTGTTCCACAGCTGCATGCTCAGAGCCTAGACCAGTGCTCAGCATAGAGTAATGCTCTACATTGTGTTGGATGAATGACTATAAGAATAAATTATGATTTTAATAAGCATATTTTATCAGATCATAATGTATGTGGGTAGGAACCTGAACATGTTTAAAAGCATTTGTGAAACTGTAGGCAGTTTAAAGATCAGATATTTAGACAACATTTATCATAAGATACAATAGTATTTTACTGTGACAATTCAAAATTGTTATTTAATCATAGGAAAGATTTTAAAATGCTGAGATTTTGTCACCTAGTGGTAGCATAAAGGAAAATATGTATAACATACATATAAATGACATATATACGCACACACACACACATATGCATACACACAGAGTCACTGCTCCATATTAGAATCTTAGGAAATATATTCTCGGGTTATATTCAGCAGAAAACATCACAGTATTCTGTCTTGTAGTAGCTTTATAATCTGCCAAACCAACTTCACCTAGGTCTGTTACAATTAAAGGACAATGAACAGATATAAATGGACTGTATCAAGGAGTTCTTCAACTTAAAAGCTTGACTAGGAGGGAATTACATCAACCTGTTCTTAAGGTCTTGAGAGTCTTAAAAGAGTTCAGGTTGACTGAATTACACAGATGAAGGAAACATTTTCAAATCATGCTTGCTATATGAGTTTCCCTGGGAATTGCCTAGACCAAAAATAAATAACCAGCCTTACCTTAGCTCAGAACAATGTCACATGCTTGCTAGGTTAGCAAACATGGAAAAATTATACCCACTCTGGCTGTTTAGAAGAAATATTCTGTTTTTCTGTTCTGTATTTTTGCCATAATAACTCCTACTCATTTGGTGAGACAGATGTATCAAATGTAATTTTAAGATCAATATTAAAGGGGAGGCATTTTCACTCACAGAACAATCCAACTGTGTCCACATCTGTCTTAGTAATACAAGGGTTTGAATTAGAAAATCTGTATGTTTCTTTCCAATTCTATTGTGGTGTGATTCTAAGAAATCTCAAAATTCACAATTTGTCTAATATCTTGTTTTTTTGAGGCCCAGACCATGTCCTCTACCTGTAGCCACACTATAGCCCTGGTCATAATTTTCCATGAACTTTAGTTGCTCTATAACGTGATCTTTAGAAAACTACTAAACTAATAGATCATATCAGCTATGTCACATTCCTAGTTTACTAACTATATTAGGTAACCTGACCAGAAAAACTCCTTAAAAATCATTTCTCCAGGGCTTCCCTGGTGGCGCAGTGGTTGAGAGTCCGCCTGCCGATGCAGGGGACATGGGTTCGTGCCCCGGTCAGGGAAGATCCCACGTGCCGCGAAGCGGCTGTGCCCGTGAGCCGTGGCCGCTGAGCCTGCGCGTCCAGAGCCTGTGCTCCACAACGGGAGAGGCCACAACAGTGAGAGCCCCGCGTATCGAAAAAAAAAAAAAAAAAAAAATCATTTCTCCACAAAAGAAAACTGCATTTGGTTGAAAACTCCACTTTTTGCATGTTCAATTCTGAGTTGCTTCTGGATAAGCAGAGAAAATGTGTCTCATTTTTTTCCTTCCAGTTTTATTGAGATATAATTGACATACAGCACTGTATAAGTTTAAGGTGTACAGCATAATGATTTCACTTATACACATCATGAAATGAATATCACAAGTTTAGTGAACATCCAACACCTCATATAGGTAAAAATTAAAGACATAGAAAAAAATAAATTTTTGTGTGATAAAAACTCTTAGGATTTATTCTCAAAAATTTTCATATATAACATACTGTAGAGCTAATTATATTTACATGTTGTACATTACATCCCTAGTACTTATTTATCTTATAAGTGGAAGTTTGTACCTTTTGACAGCCTTCATCCAGTAGGCAGAAAAAACAACGTCTGTTTAATCATGTAAGGAAGAGAGTCTACCTCACTCAAGTTTTCAGTAAGTGGTAATATAGAATAGGATTTTATTGAATTGAGCATGTTTCAATTAGTTTGTGTCAGCTTCTAAAGCTTTATGAACAATTATTGGAGAAAAAGTCTTGAAAATGGGTCAACAAATTTAGTGGGTTGTTTTGAAAAATGTTATAGATTTTTAAAAATGAGGCTTACTACATCACTGGATCTGTTTCTGTTCTTGGATTTAGGCCCATGTAGGGCAGCCCTAAGTGCTCTTAGAGGGGAAATCAGATTGAGTGCTTTCTACACCGCTCTTTATTAGCCATGCTGAACCAGTTATTTTCCTGGCTACCATTCCCTACGACCATATCTGGCTCCTTACCAAGTAAATACATTAGGGATAAAGAATTTCAGGCAACTCTTAACTAGTCATCTTTTATAAATCTCAATTATACAAAGTTGAGTCGGGGGTGGGGTGGAAAAATGAGTGTTTCTCTTTCTAAGATCTCTTGCTGACCATCACCCTACAAAGCACAGCGCTTTAAAGTTTAGGTGCTTGGATGTTGCCCTTGGCATTCTCTAGCTTTCATACAGACCTCCTTTCTTTTCTTCCTCACCATCACCTTTTTCTCCTCAGTTCTTTCTTTGAAATCCCAGTTTTCCCCCATGCACCAGATGCATTATTCCATTTCTTAGCATTCATGGAATCAAAACTCCACCCTTAGATTGTGTAAGCTGTTGCTTCTTCTATCACTGATTATAAGACAAAATTATTCTACCTTTTCATTCTACGTTCTCCTTCTACCTGTAAGTGGTTTCTTTTCTGAGTGTGGGAGGGACAGCAGTGAACTTCTAGTACCCTCAGTCTCAACTTGGGATTCATTCAAATTTAATTTCCACTCGTCACACCCTTCACGATACAGCTAAAGATTCACCTTGTCTAAAAATCATTCTTCACTGATCCCTCTCAAATTACTTTAGATTTTATTAGCCCATCTCTGAATTATTTGTTCATATTTTTAATAGTTTACATAAAAATTTTTTATTTCCCCATCCATAAGATTAAATCAAGGAAAGAGACTTTGGTCTCTCATTTAGAAAATTACATTTAGAATCATAGAGTATTAGACCCGCAATTCACCTTAGAGATCATCCAGTTCAATGGCCTCATTGTAATGATGAGTAAATGGAATTATTTTATAGCCTCCCATTAACATATAACACAATGTACACAGTAAATATGCAACAAGCGCTTGTTGAATAAATGAAGTTCAGCTGCTCATTTAACTGCTCTCATTACCTTTACATGGTTGGGGGCATTTATTCACTTCTATGTGAAACAGTGGTAAATGCTAAACAAATGGAATTTAAGTGACGCAATCACAATAGGAGACAGATAACACTGAAGCAGGGGACTCTATTAAAGCTATAATCATGGCTGAGTGGTTGGGATTGGTGTGACATGCCGGTAATAAGATGACTCATAAAGAGGGAATTTCTAGTGGGGAGTGTATGTTGCAAGGAACCTTCCAATCCTTGGCACATTAGTAAAGACTGATTTAATTGAAAGAGTAAGATTTTAAAAGTTGAATGATAGTCCTGAAGCATCCAGGAAGATGAAGTATTCATTCATTGTCTTGAATGCTCTGTTATTAATTGGTAAAGTGGAGGACCAATTCTCTAGAGAGCATGTATTACGAATTATATTTACATTTCTAATTAGTTCTATTCTTTCCTATAACATGATTCTTCCAGGACAGTTCTTCTAATTGTTGAATCTTTAACATGCATTTATGGTTGTTAGAGAAACCATCCTCATTTCAAGTTCTGTGTCTCATGTTGGAAGCATTTAATTTAAGTATCTAAGTTAAAAATGCAGTTAATTGGTCTCTAGCTTAAGAGAGAATATGCTTTAAGCCATGCTCAAGAGATGGGAATGATTGCCTAAATCTTTTTAATCATTTTCTTTCCTGGGAGAGGTAAACTTTAAAGTTCAAAAAAGAGAAGAAAGGCAGAATCAAAGTAGAAAGCTGTTTCAGACAAAGGGCAATGAGTATATATAGTTAATATGTCTGCATTAGAGAATTAATGACTGAATAAATACAAATATCTAAGAAATGAGATAGCCAGAATATTTGGGATGCAAAGTAAATGCTATACACTATAGAAATACAATTTTTTAAAAGTATAATACACATTCATGAAAAAATTCAAACACTGTGTAAAGGTGTTTAGAAGAAAGTAAAAGTCTCATTTCCCACATTTCATTTGAACTTCTTAGAAACATTTGTTATCAGTGTCTGTCATTTCCTTTTCAAAACTTCCCAAAGATACCTCCATCTCTGTTTCCATATCTATCTACCGACCATCCTACTTACCTACCTTCCTACCTATCTCCATCTTTTAATTTATCTATCGCTATAGATATCAGTCTGTCTTTATGTTACTCTGTCTATGGGTACATGCAGTTTTAACATAAATGAAATTATTACACATTTCTCTCTGCAGCTTTCCTTTTTGTTTTAAAAGTTAGCAATATACCTTGATAACTTTTCAAATCAGCAATCATATTTTATCTCCCATTTTTTTCATTGCAAAATATTCCATTATATGAGTGTACAATTTTGAAAATTTAATCACTTCCTTATTTATAGACTTATAGATTACTTTGTCTGGGAGGAAGTTCTTTTCCTCCACCCTTCTAGTTTCTTCTGGCTGGTCTAAAAATTAAATTGACATGAGCTAGATTAGCAGGAAAAAAAAATCCATTACCAGCTTTTCTCTGGGGCCCCTTAACTGTGCTTTAGGAAAGGAGAACACCAATATTGTGAAATTAGAATATTTAAACTGGATTTTTTTTTCTTGAAGGTGGTGTCATGGGCTACTTCTGTTGTATGGCTGGTGCTAAGTACAGTGACCAATTCTCTCTTTAAAAAGAAAAAAATCACACAAAAGTTTAATAACCCGTATACATGGGAGAGACCCAGGAAAACTGAGTAACTTGCAAAAACTGGCCAAAACCCTCACCTTAAATATTACCTTTAGCTAAAGACAAAAGAGGATGTTGGGGGTAGTGGTTTGGGACTTCAAAGGGAAGGAAGGCAATTGACATGAAGACGGAAAAGCGAATGTTTGGTGAATAAATGTTTGCTGGGCTAGGAAGAAACAATGGGACCCAGAGAGGAATTTTAACAAACAGACTTTGCTAGGTTCCTCCCCGTCTACACACCTGGTTCGTACTATAGTTACCTGCGATAGTAGTTCTCTTCCTGGGACAAATCCTCTAGCTATATTCTTTAGGCAACGAAGGGGTAGGTCACAGTTTCTTGCTGAGTCTTTTGAGCATTGACTGTTTTCAGCTCAAAACGATCCACATGGCAAAGAGATATTTTGGAGTGACAAGTTTTGCTCCCCTGGAACTTCAATGTTTCTTGCAATGAACCTCCCTGGGCATATAGCTGTGATAAATTCAAAGCATTTTAAAGGCTCCTAAGAGGAGAAGTGAGCCAAGTTTTCAAGAAGGTTATATAGTTAGAGGAGAAATGAGGAAAAATGGTTTTAACCAGGTGGAATATTGAATGCAATCAGTGTCAGAGCTGCACTAAGTAGTAATATATACATGTGAAAATTCTCATCCATTTAAACTATTTTTAGTTAAAGCCAAGAAAGTTACAGAAATTTTCCATAGTTTAGAATCCACCTAACACTAATTATGTAACCCAATTCATCATTCTGAATATTACTAGTTTTTATGTTTAAGTTCAAATGAAAGGCACTCATATAGAATAGAAGTAGCATTTTTGTCTTGGCAACACTTTTCTTTTTTTAAAATCAGAGTCAGCAGTGAGTCTGTCCAGGAACTAAACTTTGTGCTAAATTTATTCTCTACTTAATTGTTTATCAGAGCTTCTGAAACTACCAATGATTCTTTTCCTCAAGCTTTGTAATTCCTGCAGACTTTAGGACAGAAAAATAATTCTAGGTTGGGAAAGCTAATTTATGATACCATCAAATCCATTTATAGTCCACTCCAGACCTGTAAGCTAGGGTATAACTAATGATCTCTCTCACAAAGATAACGTAGAATGGTTACACTGTTGTATTTGCAGAAAAACTTCATATTAAAATGTTTAACAGTGAATTTCATCTATTTTAGTTAAGTGAAAAATTATGAGGGTCAAAATGGGGAGACAGATAAAATCTTTTTTTTTTTTGATCTTTAAAGAAATTCTGAAAAATCTTTTAATCTTGTGAGGGTGATACCCTTGCAGTAGGCACTGGGTACTGAGGGGTCTCTCTGTGGTTATGGGGGTGTGTAACTGTACTTCTTTGCCCTGCCCAGATAAGGGAGGGGTTTGACAGGAATTAAGATGTGAAAAGAGGTCATTTGAACAGGAAATCATTCACACAAGTCTAGACAAGACCTTTATGAGCACTAGAAAGAGAGCTAAGGATTAGAAACAGCATCTCTTTACTATTTAGGATGGTGGATGCATCTAGATCCGTGCTTCCCAATCTTCCATTTGCGCATGAATTTATGGACTTTACTAAAATGCAGATTCTAGACTTGCCTGGTGGCGCAGTGGTTAAGAATCTGCCTGCCAATGCAGGGGACACGGGTTCAAGCCCTGGCCTGGGAAGATCTCACATGCCGTGGAGCAGCTAAGCCCGTGCGCCACAAGTACTGAGCCTGTGCTCTAGAGCCCACAAGCCACAACTACTGAGCCCACGTGGTACAACTGCTGAGGCCCACGTGCCTAGAGCCTGTGCTCTGCAACAAGAGAAGCCACCTCAATGAGAAGCCTGTGCACCACAACAAAGAGTAGCCTCTGCTCACTGCAACTAGAGAAAGCCTGCGCGCAGCAACGAAGACCCAACGCAGCCAAAATTAAATAAATAAATAAATTTATAAGAAAGAAAGAAAGAAAAAAGAAAATGTAGATTCTGATTCAGTAGTTCTGAATTTCTCACAAACTCCCAGGTGGTGCCAAGGCTACCATCCTTTGAGTTGCAAGGCAGTCTAGGTATTAATGAGAAGATTAGTTGTGGAAATGGGAGGCAAAGCTGATTGAAAGTGGCAATTGATAGTGGGGGCAAGCAATTTCATTTCCTTGGAGGAGCTAGTGCTCATGCATAGCTTCAAAGGACTGCAAACACAGTTCTAGGAATGTTGATAAAATATTTAGCAATTTCTGTTATTCTTGGAATGTTAATTTCAGTAGCTCAAGAAAACAGTTTTTGGCACAGTGTCAGAAAATGAACTATAGTTGGGCCTTGCCAACAAAAGAATGTTGCTGTCCATCCAGCTCTGCAAGGATTGAGTCATTAGCCACTGCCATTGCTGAGCTGGCCTTGAAAGGAGTTCAGGGTGGAGATCAGGAATGAGGCACTGTGCTCTGGCAGATCAGGACATCAGATAGTTAGATATAATCAGGAGAAAATTTTATGAACCCGATTTCTTGCATCTTCCCATATTTAGAAAAGCACTAAAGTCATTAACTAAGATATCTATTCCTCTTGACTGACAGCAGCCTTCTACCAAGATGTAGGTTTAATTGCACATAGCCCTTCTCCAAAATCACATATACACTGATCTCCCCCACCTCTTTGGAAGAGTTCCTTAGGGCTACCTGAGAGGCTGTCTCCCAGTCTATAGTCCTCAGTTAGACCCCCCAATAAAACTGAAACTCACAGCTCTCATGTTGTGTGCCTTTATTTCAGTCAATAGAATCCAGTTCTCAGAAAGCTATTTTGGTCTAGGGTTACAATTCCACTTCATTAGAGTCTGGAGGATGGATGGGAACTGAACTGAAAGGAACCAAGAAGAAAAGGGGCAAGAGAATTGGAAGGAAATGGCCCCAAAACATTTACAGTCCACTGATTAATCATCAGAGAAATATTAGTAGCTCTTTGCGGGCAAAGAGCTACTTGCTAGAAACACGCATTCTGTATGTCTGCATACACAAATTAATTTCATTGAATTAAAGAGAATTCATTTGTTTAGCTATTCTTCTCAAGCTAAAGCCAAATTACTGACCTAATGCACTCTTTTTGGTAAAGCCATGTACTTTCAAGTTTAGATTGTTTCAAACAAGGAAGATGACGGAAATTGTATCATATGGAGCTATAATTCCTCCATATTTTGTCGTATCTCTTACTAGTGTTATAGCTAAATATGTCATGCAAACTATGTCTAGATATTCATTAATTTGATCATTTAGATGTGAATCTTTAAACCACTTGTATAAATAAATAAAACCTATATGTTGTCATATTAGGGCAAATTTTAATTAGAAGAATGAAGATCATTAGAAACTATAGAAAATCTTTTAAGTTCTGAAGACAGGGGAAAATCAAACTTTGTAAAAATAATAGAAACATATTTCCTGAGTACTTGCAATTTTAAATGTGAATAGAGAAAGAAAATGTTAACATATAGGGAAAACAATGGAATAAAATATTTATATATAGTATTGATAGTCATATGAGCTGCAGTTTTTCCCTTTTTCTATTATTAATATCATTATTTTCAAGAAGCATAGCCAAAGCCTGGTATTTTATGATTGTTGAAAAAGCATATTTTTTTATTATCTAATACTCAAGGAGTTTCAAAATTGATTTCATTTGTTGAAGAGTACAAAAGTAACGTATTGACCTCAAAATGTCCTATTTTAAAACTTTCCCATTTTATATTTCTTTTTTATTCATGTACATTTTATAATTAACTTTCATGTTTCGACCAAAGAATGATGAGTCCTTCAGCCTAACCCCTGCTTTTGTTGCACATGAATATATTTGGTGCATTCCATATGGAATCACATTTTAAAATTAGATTTAATGCCTTAACTTTGGGTCAAAGTGTTGAGAGAGAAACACCAGGTAATTTGACTTCAAAGCCGCTTCTCCTACTTTCTCTAAATAAGTTTATTGTTCTCAGACTCTTCTGGCAACATAAGCTTGTGGGCTCTTAAAATGGCTTACACCATTTTGAACCACATTTAGCTCCTTTGAGATGTTAAAATACTGAAGCTTGGAAATGTACCAAAAGCATGTTTAATTTTCCCCCCATTTTCAAACTAGATAGGAAGCAGTCAATCAACAGCATTAATTGGATTCTCACTGGGTGCTGTGAGTGGCAGGGTAGATGATATGCAGAAGTGTTGAAAAACCCTGGGCAGTGTATTGGGTTTAGAAAGGATTTGCCTCTCTTCAGTTTTCTAATGCTCCTACAAAGGAAGGAGTCCTTTTGTTGTCGGTAAAAATTCAGATGAGATGATAGAGAGGTGATAAACTGACCCAGAATCAACGGCTAATAACAAAATTTAAATAGGTAATCCTAAACCCTCAATGATGATAAGGTTGAACAGTAAAAACCATAAAAGTAAAAAAAAATAAATAAATAAAACTGGCTCTCTATATCTGGAAATCCAAGTCAAGGAAGAAATAAAGACATAGCAACTATGTGAATTCATGCAAGTGTTTGATGAGTGTTTTGTCTATGTATCTATATATCTATTTATGTTTCTATCTATGTATGTATCATCTATCTATTATCATTTTACTTTGATTCAAAATAAGAACTTGGGGCTTCCCTGGTGGCGCAGTGGTTGAGAATCCACCTGCCGATGCAGGGGACACGGGTTCGTGCCCTGGTCCAGGAAGATCTCACATGCCGCGGAGAGGCTGGGCCCGTGAGCCGTGGCCGTGGCCGCTGAGCCTGCGCGTCCGGAGCCTGTGCTCCGCAACGGGAAAGGCCACAACAGTGAGAGGCCCGCACACAGCAAAAAAAAAAAAAGAACTGCAGTCTCATACGCAAGACTATATACTTCTTGAAAATGTAGAGGCCCCCAAAAAAAAAAAAAAAAAAAAAAAAAAATAAGAACTTACCAAATGTTAACTTCCTCCTGACCTGATAACTGTTTTGCATTTATCCCAATATGGTAACAATACAATCATAAAGGAAATATGCAAGTCTTCAGTGACTGGGGAGGGACAGAACAAGGTTACAAGCTGTGTCATCACCACGCCCAAACGTTGGTATTTGTTTGAGTCATCACACTGCCTTGATAAAAAAGAATGTGTATTTTGTGTGTGTGTTATGCAAATGAAAACGTCCACTGTTGTATTTAATTCACTTTATTCAGTTAAAAATCAATAAATAAACAATGCAATATTTCCTGATTTTAAAACCACATTAAAAAAATTGTTTATACTATTCCAAACCATACCAGGAAATGCACAAAGAAATAATACTCTATAAATATTCTACATGTCCTTTATAATTGGCTTATTGGCTTCTTTAATTTCATTAATCACATTATTGCAGTATCAGCAAGCAAATGTTGTAATCCGTTATCTCCCGTCTGTCAAGTCTGTGGCCATTTCTAACTTTGCCACCCCAGAGGAACATTCCAAATGTTATTACTGGTAGGTGATTAAAACAACAACAGCAAGTGGGCTTCACAGTAGTGGTGTCAACTACCAAATTGCTGTTCTGTCTTTTCAGATTACTATATAAAAGTGGCATTGCTAATTACTTTTTAAAAAAATAAGTTGTGTCATTGTAAGCATGATGTCTACATGATAAGCCAGAAACATCACTTTCTTTCTCTGAAGTGATAAGAACTCATTATAGGCAATGTCTACTGCTAAAACCCATGGAAAAAAAACATTAAGGCAAAAGAAATACAGATAATTTCAAGTTCTGTTGTGTTGGTTTTGTAGGTTTGTCTTTATTTGTTTAAAACATAATATACAAATATTTCAAATCTTTGAGGAGTCAGTCTCCACATTTTGTTTTTATTTACTTTTTTACTCTTGAATTTGTACTGTGGTATCTGTGAAAGAAACAAAATATAACTTAAATATATCTTTCTTAATTTAATATCTGACTTGAGGAATTCTACTTCTGGGATCACATTACAGTATTCATCTCCTTTCTCCCTCTCTCTCTGTTCTTGTTTTTCTTTTTTTTAATGAGTATATATTGAAAGAGATTTGCTTTTCCCTGTTTAGAGACGAGCAAGGATTAAAATGAAAAGTCACAATGAAATTCTGCTTTATTTTTTTACCTGTTTTGTCAAGGAACAAGAGAAGGCCCTCAAGTAGATCAGTATTTTTTTCCTTTTACATATGATGAACAAAGCCATTTTGATTTATTATTTTCCTTCAAAGGACAGGTGACATTTCCTGCAACATTAACTTTAGTTCATAATCCCCTTTTGGCAAGTCAAAGAGAATTACAATAGGAAAGATTTTCACAGTCAGACGCTCAACTAGAATAAAATGCTGTAGAGCACTTCACTTCAGCCAAACCAGCAAAATCCTTCCATTGCCAATTTTATTTTATATTTTGAAGTTGGCCTCTCAGCACAGATTTGATTCACACCATTTAAAAATAAATCTGGCATCTGCAAAGCAGAAAATTCAGGCTGTGTTGTCATAGTATCAGTATTTCCATTTTTATGCCTGGAGACAACCTAGACTTCTAAAAAGAGCTACGGTTCCTAATTCTATGGTAAAAGTAAAAACTAATTTTATTGTAAGTGTTCACATGATTTTTATATTTACTAAAGAAAAAAGTACCTCATTTATACAAGGCACATTAAACAATTTTTATGAGTGATTTACCTCCATGAAAAAAATATATATTTGTGTTAAGAGGTGATACCCTATGGCAACAATTGATTTTGAGATATATAGCTTAAATAATTCAATATCAGTATTCCATTTTGTTTTCACTTTATCGTAACGATTTCATCATTACCTGCTTAAAAATCAACTAAAGAATCAGTGGTGTTTGCCTGGTATTCGTGTAGTAGCTCGGCTCTGAAGATGACTCGACAATTCTGTCCATGCTCCCTGTACACACAATTGCTGTGAGCATCAAGCGGTAGAACTTTTGCTCCCTCCCTTGAATTCTGTGATGGCTTTGACTAAGAGGATGCAGAGGATGTGATGTTATGGGATTTTTGAGCCCAGACTTCAGAGTGTGATAACTTCCACTTCCTCCATCTTTGAGCCTTGAGCCACTATGTATGAAATCCAGACTACCTTGTGTGTATGTATGAGTGCATGTGTTTGTGTGTGTGGACGAGAGAGTGATAGAGAGACAGAGACAGAGAGTGTGTGGAGAGGACCTGGAGGACAAGACATCACAAAAAATGCAAAACCAGAAGTGTCACAGACAAGAGGAGTCTAAGGAGACATGACAACTGAATGCAACAAGGTATCCTGATGAGATCCTGGAACAAAACAAAGGACATTAGGTATAGATTAAGGAAATCTGAAAAAAAAAAAAAAGACAACTCTGGACTTTAGTTAATAATTATGCGTCATGACTGGTTCGTTAATTGTAACAGATGTACCATAGCAAAGCAAGACGTTAGTTATCGGGGAAACTGGGTGTGGGCTGTGTGGAAACTCTATACTATCTTCTCAAGTTTTCTATAAATATAAAACTTTGAAAAAATAAACTCAACTTGGGCTTCCCTGGTGGCGCAGTGCTTGAGAGTCCGCCTGCCGATGCAGGAGACGCGGGTTCGTGCCCCGTTTTGGGAGGATCCCACATGCCGCGGAGTGGCTGGGCCCGTGAGCCATGGCCGCTGAGCCTGCGCGTCCGGAGCCTGTGCTCCGCAAATGGGAGAGGCCACAACAGTGAGAGGCCCGCATAACGCAAGAAAAAAAAAATAAAAATAAATAAATAAATAAATAAATAAACTCAACTAAAAGAAAAAGTGTAGGAACTGGGAGAGGCATTAGGGAGCTAGACATGAAGCCACAGCTCCTTCCAGCCGCCGTTTGTCCGCAACCGCAGAGAAACTGCAAGTGAGGCATCAGCAGAAGCACGCCGCAGAGCCCCAGCCGATCCGCAGAACCAAGAGGCAACCAAACAACTGTTTAAGCCTCTATGTGTTGGGATTATGTATTATGCTTCAATAGGTAAAATAACCAACATGCTACTTTAATTTGATTATGTCAATGATGTATGCCTGTTTTATTATATGTAACTTCAGAAAAGGAATCACTAAGAATTTCAGTCCATCAGGAGGCATGGAGATGTCCTGAGAAGGGGCTGCTTTCTGGGAGAACTGATGGCTTAGTTTGAAGTGTGAACACACAGGTTCTGGGGTCAGAAACCAGGTTCGTTTGTTCCATTTACCTCCAACTCGTAGAGTGTACTAGGAGTTACTCTTCCTCATTAACTAAGAGATTTTTCTCCCCTATTAAATGTGTTACTATGCTTATATCATAGTTAGCATAATAATTAAAAGAGATAATACACTTAGGTTCTTGACACAATTCCAGGCACAATTCTCGTGCATTAAATGTTAGATGTACTCAGCAGCCCACACTATCACGTTGTGTCTCCTCACTCATCCTTGAGGCTGCACGAGAGGCCCCTCTTCACCATTGCTTAGTTGCAGATCTAGGTCTAGTTCTGTTATAACCACGTCTGAGCAAATATTAAGCTCTCAGTTATTGAGTAATTAGTGTATGTCAAATATTTTACATACATTATCTCATTTAATTTTCAAGGCTACTGTCTAAGATGGATGTTATTACTTTCTGTTATCCAATGAGAAACTCATGCTTTAAACCATTTACATTACCTACCCAAGCTCAAATAGATTGAAAGTGGTAGAGCTGGAATCTAAGTCCAGGATATTAGATTTCAAAGCTCATGCACTCAAACATTTTAATTTATTTATTCTATTTGCATAATTTAGTATTTTTTTGTTCTTATTAATTCAATACTGCTCTAAAATGTACTATTTTTAAGCTTGGAATTATTTTACTTATATGAAACCAGCTAGATATTCACCAGTTGTTTGATCAAGGTCAGAATTTTTTTTTAGTTACTTTGCTGTGAAACCCTATCAGAAAGGAAGAGATGTAAACACACACACACACACACACACACACACACACACACACACACACACACACGGCTTAAATTGAGAAGACCTAGAAGTAGAATACTCGAGTAGTGGAAGGAAATGTTTTTATACTTAAAGAAAGAAAAATTCAGTACAGTTAAAGGTCAAGAAAAAATTCTCCCACAATACTGCAGTGATTGAGCTGAAGAATAAAATTAGGTTGTGATGAAGGGCAGCAAATGATAGTGATAGAGATATGAAAAGGAAAAAAATAAATGAGATAGGAGAAATACAGTATGGTCTGCTAATATTGGCAATGTTCCCAAGAATTCAGCCTCAGTGGGGAGAACCAAAGTTACATAACTAATCTCTGATCATAATCTCTTAAGGGTTAATAAAGAAGGAACAGGAGAATTTCTACACAAATATTCCACAAAATAACATTAAAAAAAAAAAGCCTTCAAGTTGGTTATCTACAAAATACTCAGAATGCCCAAGTCCATCATTTTAGTAGCTGTATTTTTAAAAATGGGAAATGGTTTTCCTCCTGATAAAAATGGCATTTCCATTTCATCTTTATGCCTCTGTAACTGCTGCAGGAATAAGAAGAGAGAGGCAATAGGAGGTCAGGTTGACAGAAAACAGCCCTTTAGAAAAGAGAAAAAAATCATTTTTTGAAGGAAAGCAAAATGAGCAAAGGAATAGTTATATTAGACAATCAACATTGAATATCACATTTGTAGTTTCCTGTAACAAGATGCACATTCTGCCTTATGTGGCTGTTTTATTTACTTCCATATATATATATATATATATATGGCTTGAGGTTTGTCGTAAGTAGAATAATGGCTCCCCCAAAGATGTCCATGCCCTGATCCCTAGAACCTATGAATTTGTTATGTCACAGGACAAAAGGGACTCTGTAGATGAGATTAAGGGTATAATCCTTCAGATGCAGAGATTACCCTGGATTATCCATCTGGGTCCAGTCTCATCACAGAGCCCTTAAGTGGAGAGCACCTTTCCTGGTGGGTCAGAGAGATGTGACATGAGAGAGACAGGCTGCTTCTGTTGGTTTTGAGAACGAAAAAAGGCGCCATGAGGCAAGGGATGTGGCCTCTAGAAGCTGAGAATGGCCCTCATTTATAGCCAACAGGAAAACGGGAACCCGAGTCCTAGAACTGCAGGAAATTGAGTTCTGCCAACAGCTTGAATAAGTAAGGAAACAGAGACTCCAGAAAGGCACTCAGTCATGCACACCTTGATATTAACCCTGGGGATGAGCAGCAGACTCTCGATCTACAGAATTGTAAGATAATAAATTTGTGTTGTTTTAAGATTCTAAATTTGTGGTAAATTGATACAGCAGCAATAGAAAACTTATACAAGGTTAATTATTATATCTTGTCCATCTTACATCTTACATCTGTCCATCTTACATTTTATATCTTGTCCATTTTTACAGAGCATAGCCCAATGCCTTATTTATATATATGTAACTATATTATATATAAATATTATACAATTAATTTTATGTACAGTATACATAATTATGTATAATTGTTAATAATTGCTAAAGTTACCAATTAGTTATTTTCTAGTCCTAAAAATGAAACACAAAGGAGCATACCATTATGACCCTTATTTTACAGATAAGGAAATTAGGCTTAGTGAAAACAGAGGGTAAATACTTAGGCAATTCTGTTTCTCTTTTAGATTTTCAAAGGTATAAAAATAACTTGTGAATGTGTCCACTATGACGGAGTTAATTTAAAGACGCTTCACATAATAGTTCAGCTTGCCACCCACATCTATGTTAACTATATAGACATTAATTATAAATATGGGCTACACATTTTTTCATCAGTGTGAAATTTAAACAATAAATGATACAATTTATTTTAAAAGCTAAAAAGCACTGATGTGGGTACTCAAGAGATCAAGCTTAATGAATCAATCAAACTTTATATTGTTCATTCAAAATAGATCTTATGTATTCCCCCAAACACTCCCAGCCCAATTAACGTTTTGTTCAAGCTAAAAAATAATATCCGATTCCAATATATGGACTTTAATAAGCTCGTACTTTTTCCTTTTTGTGCTTCATACCTCCCGGTACACAAAGGATGTTACAAATATATTGCTTAAGTGAACAATCAAAGGCATGTGGGTTAATTACTTAGCACAGAAGCTGTAGGATCCCTTAAAGATGTTATCTGTATGTCAGAATTGATGTTTAACCAAGGCCAACAGATATTTAGAATAGGAAGGAACCAGATGCAGTTTTATCTAGTGAATAACTCTAATTTGCTTGTCTGGAACCACATTAGCATAGCACAGAGCTTCCTAGGATAATAACGATAATGAGAAAGAGGAGGAAGACACAGCAACCTCTGCGGATCACATTTTATGCTCAGTGTCTCACTGAATTCCTCCCTAAATGCAATAGGCATCTTCAGTGACATTTTATAAGGGTGGAAATCCAAGCTTTGCGAGGTTCAGTATCTTGTACAAGAGTAAAGATAGAGCACAATCTCTGGATACGAAGGTGTCTAAAATGAACAGGTTCTCTGTTTATACATTTCAACTTTTCATTATTTTTCTCATTTCAAAGGATTCTATCTTTAAATTGCTGCAGGTGTCCATCAGGGAGAAAAAATTAACCCAGTTAGTAAGTGTATAAATAACATTTTTTTGTTGTTGTTTAGCAGTAAGTGGCATTGATATGATACTTAAGTAAATTTTGGCCTTGGAAATGTTTCCATTACTTCTTTGCCTTTAGCTGCTGAGTCCTACATGTGCTGATCATGATTACTTTTGGGAGATGCCTAATATGTCACAAAGTAAAAACACTTGATACTTTATTTCTAATATTTCCAAATTATGATACTAAATGGGATGAAATCAGGGCTCTATGTGTATATATACATATGTATATCAGAAAAAAATCTAAAAATATATATCTGAAATACATATAATATATAAGGGCTATGCATGTATTTCAGTGATATATTAGAGCCATATATTTCTCAGATATATATTTTTCATATATATGACTTTTCATGTATATATTTATATATACATATATATATATGATTGATGTATGGGATAGTTGTTTCAAAAGTAAATTTCTCAATTAATTTACATTTTCAAGGTCCTTTTTATTCCACCTTTAAGAGATAGGCTCTGAAATAATGGGAGAGGGTATAAATATAAATATATATAGTTTTCCCCAGGTGTTTTACCTGAGAAAGTTATATTTATTATTTTCACTTTTTTAGAATCCAGGCTCACTACTGATCAATAATTTGATCATTGTGCTCACTCATTTTTCCCATTAACTCATATGATTAGTTCTTTTGGAGATTTCTTTTTGAAAAGACATTTTTTTTTATGGCGTGTTAGTATGTTACTCCAGCAAGAACAGACAAATGGGAACCAAAATGTACTTACAAAACTATATTCAACTCAACTTCACCTTTCAATGATGTCATTTGATTTGAAAAAATAATCGCACCCTCTTTAACATATATAAGTCTGCATTCCATGACATATAAATCTGAATTCCAAGGTGCCCAAAATGATTTTATTTCTAAATGATTAATATTTTGGAAACGATTCATTATACCTCTCTGTCTATAAAAACGAAAAGTATTTGTAAATGAAATCATAACACTCATAAGTAGATGATCCTATATTTTTATAGGTGTAAAAATATTCCAGGATTTTTGATAAAATAAATGAAGACAGAGTGATATTTAATAACTTAGATATCTAAGGTGGAATAAAATGTTTTACCCACCATTTTAACACATGTACTTTTTAAAATGACATAACTTCTGCACATTTATAGTATAGTAAAAAATTAGTGTTCATCTTTTATTTTTTTATTCATTCCCCAAATCATATATTGACCACTAAAACCTGTTCATAGGGTAAGAAAGTCTTATCTTCAAGCAGCATTTTGTTGGTGAGATGAATTTTGTTAAGAGATCTTCAGTGTTCTGTAGAGTTCTATTATTCTATGTCCTGCTCCAGGTTATAAGAATCTCTCCCATTGTATTTGTTTCCTAAGGCTGTCCTTGATGGCTTAAGACGACAGAAATTTATCTTCTCAGTGCCCGAGGACAGGAGTCCAAAGTTAAGGTGGCAAGATTGGTTGCATTAGGAGGCTCTGAGGGAGAAGCTATTCTGTGCCTGTCTCTTAGCTCCTGACGCTTGCTGGCAATCCTTGGCATTCACTGGGTTATAGACACCGTACTCCAGTCTCTGCCCCCATCTTCATGGCACCTTTTCTGTGTCTTGGGGTCTTCTCCTTATTGGATTTAGGGTTCATCCAAAATCCAGAAATAATCTTGAGATTCTTAGTATAATTACATCTATAAAGATCCTTTTCCCAAACAATGTCATCTTCCAGGCTCTGGGGTTTAGGACTTGGACATATCTTTTGGGGAGCCACTATTTAATCCACTACACTCATCCTTAATATGTATGGCTCTTTGTTCTATACTGTACACTCAATCATTGGCCAATCAATCTTATATGTGTCCTGCCTTAAGGAAGCAATAAAATATAGTGGTTAAAAGCATGGATTCCTGAGCCAAATTGCCTTTGTTCAAATCCTGGCTCTGCTATTTTACTAGCAGTTAACATTAGATGAATTACCTAACTCTGCCTTGGTTTCCATACCTGTCAAAGGTACATAATAATAATACTTAATGCATAGAATTTTTGTGTAAAATAAGTTAATACGTATAAGCACAGACACATATGAGTGTTGCCAACTACCATATGGAACAACTGTTTTCTTTAGCAGGAGCTATTATTTTGAAATGTGACTGTACTCACAAGAAAAGTCAGTGGGATTGCTAGTTCCGCAGAATTGCACTTAGACGGGAGAGATGAAATCCATGATTGTAGGTCAAGAACATGACAGAATGGCAGGAATGGTTTAAATATAGAGCCGGCTCAGAGAAAGAAGGTTTCTTATAACAACTCTGCCCCAAGAGAGAACCTTCTGGCCATTGAGGGTTGCAGAGCAGGAGGTGCCAAGTCATGGGAGAGGGTGAGGAGAAAATAGTTGTTTCTGTTTATATATGTTGAGTTTGAAGTAACAGTAGACATGTTTAGCCAGCAATTAGAGAGTACAACAAGATCTTGGGAGTGAAATTTTGTTAGTTATTCACACAGAAATAAAGGACAGGACTAAGGAGGAAAACTTAGAAAAAGAAAAATAACCCCAGAGAACAACAAAAATCTCAGAAAGCATCCAGTTGAGGAAGACAGAAGAGGGAGAATTCCCACTAAGAAAGATAAGAACAGGTATTTAAGGATAAAAGTGAAATGACAGAATATGCTATCTCATAGAAATTAGAGGAAGGAATTTCATGAAAGGGATACAAAAAGAACATATCAAATACTCTAACAGGGTCAAGGATACTGGAAAACATTAGCCTTTTCTCAATTTGCAATTAGAAAGTCAGTATTGAATTTTAAATGAGCAGTATTTGTAGAGATTTGGAAAATCCACTGAGATTTCAAAAGGTTGCAGACTGCATGAGTTGAGGAATTGGAGCCAATAATTACTCCAGGAGATTAGCAATAAAAGAAATAAGATAAAAAGTTTGGTAGCAGGATTTATTCTAAAAGTAAGATTTTTGACCATCTTTGAAGATAACGAAGATGAAGCTAACATAGTGTACTAACTGAAAGAATAAGAGAGAGGGGACATAATTTTTGTGAAGGCTTAGAGGAGGCAGGAGGGGAGGGACTGAAGGAGAGGGATGGAGACCTCAGGTCTGGAAATGATTCCGTTCAAACAGACAACAGATACTTATATGGCCTGGAGAAAGCATATTCCTGCATTTTTCTTCATTGCTTCAGAGAATATTTATTGAGCCCCTACAACAAGATAAACACTAAATATTTAATAGACACTGAACAATGAAACAGACCAAAAACTCCTTCATAGACCTCACTTCTAGTTTTTAATGTGAGCTTAGATCTAATTTATAGAATAATCAAATAGCATTTGACATTTAAAAGCTCTGCTTAAACACTTAAGAAAGTTGAAGATGGTGTCACCTAGGTTGAATGGTTGATTAGAGCAGAAGGTTAAAAGATCTTGAGTTGTTAATCTAGAGTAGAGTTCTAGCTAAAACAAGGTTTCTTAAGCTCCGCACTGTTGACATTTGGGGCTGGATGATTCTTTGTGTGAGGGGCCGTCTTGTGCATTGTAGGATGTTTAGCAGCATCCCTGGTCTGCCAATGGCAACCCCCAGCCCCCAAGTTGTTGACAACCAAAAATGTCTGCAGAATTGCCAAGAGTTCCCCGGAGAACAAAATCACCCAAGTGAGAAGGCTGAGCTAGAGAAATATCATGGACATGGCTGACAGAGGTCTAGCTGTGGAGAGAGGAGGAAGAAGCTGTCTGGAATTATGTGGATATAGAGAGGAGTGCAAGGAGAAGAGGCCGTAATGATGGTGAACAGCAGATTCAGTGTGAAGGAGGGGAAAGGGGAGTTGACACGATAGGGTAGCATGATGGCTGATTTTACATGTCAACTTGACTGGGCTAAGGGATGCCCAGATAGCTGGCGAAATAGGATTCCTGGGTGTGTTTGTAAGGGTGTTTCCAGATAGGACTAGCATTTGGATCAGGAGACTGAGGAAAGGAGAGCGCCCTCATCAATGCAGGTGGGCACCATCCAATCTGTTGAAGGCCTGAATACAATAAAAGGGTGCAGGAAGTGAGAATTTACTCTCTCTGCCTGAGCTGGAACATCCGTCTTCTGCCCTTGGGTATCAGCCCTCCTGGTTCTCAGGCCCTCACATGGGACTGAATTACATCACCAGCTTTCTTGGTTTTCCAGCTTGCAGATGGCAGACTGTGGGATTTCTCGGCCTCCGTCCGTAATTGCATGGACTAAGCCTCATAATAAATCTCTTATCTCTCTCTCTATATATATATCCTATTGGTTCTGTTTTTCTGGAGAACCCTGACTAATACAGGATGTTGCCAGTAGCATCGATAGAACTTGGAAATCGGAAGATGTGTGTGACCTGAGTAAAACATTTACCTGCTGAGTCTCAACTGTTTCCTCTGTAAAATGAGGGTGATGTTACAGGTTGTTTGGTTTCATTGTAGAGTTAAATAAAATTCTGCATATTAAATTATTTCATACAATGAATGTGATCTACAAAGAAAAGCACTTTTATTAAGTTTGAACATAATGGAAGAGAAGAGAAGTCAAAGGGAAGGCAAAGTGCTTTAGCTATTTCACATGAATTTCATATGAATGCTTTTGCACATATTTAACACTCAAAGATGAGTAGTTTATAAAACCTCAACTTTTTTAGATTTGTTTCTAAAAAACTTTTGAATGCTTTCAGTGCTCTCTGCATAATCATGATGGAAGACAGATTTTGGACAAAATAAGACTAGAGAGTTTTGGACAGTGGCCTAAAATTAGGTATTCTTTTTGTGTCCTGTGAATTTAGAAATAGGACATTTCTGGTTTCTTTTAATGTGTTTAAATGTGTGTAAAGTACAGCTATATTTGGGCCTGAAAAATCCTGTGTTACCACCCTTGTGGTCTACATGGACTAAAAATATAATACTTTTCCAAAAAGGTTTCAATACCTAGATCCTGCCTGACTTTTATAGTCAACGTATAAACTCCAGATAATATAGGTTTATGACAGAAATGCTGACAGGCTTTTAGGTCTACCAGTTTTACCTTTCTGACCCTGACTTGCAGTCCTGCCCAACACCACTGTGAAAGATTATTCAGTATGATCTTTCAAAAAGGAGGACTCTGGGAAGGTGAATTTGGGTGAAATCACACCATTAAAAAGATGTATTGGCATTTAGATTAGTTTGATAAGGTACTCTCTTGGTCCTAATTCTAGGTGGATGTCAGTCAGTCTGTTTTGTAGTTTTAAATGTCACCTTCTCCAAATGGCCATGAAAAAATGATTAGGAAAATCCTTTTAAAAACGTGTATCGGGCTTCCCTGGTGGCGCAGTGGTTGAGAGTCCGCCTGCCGATGCAGGGGACACGGGTTCGTGCCCCGGTCCGGGAAGATCCCGCATGCTGCGGAGCAGCTGGGCCCGTGAGCCATGGCCGCTGAGCCTGCGCGTCCGGAGCCTGTGCTCCGCAACAGGAGAGGCCACAACAGTGAGAGGCCCACGTACCACAAAAAAAACAAAAAAAAAACGTGTATAAAATATTGCAACTATTCCTTTGGACTAAATCTGCCTTCGAGCCTCTACATATTCCCATTCCCCCTATGATCCACTGGCGTCATTATTGTCTTATTGCTCTTCTGATGTGTTGCTGTTTGTACTTCATGGGTAGAGAAAAAGCTTCATTTGGGCTTATACTTGGCATTAGGGTTCATACTTGTTTATGTGTAATTGCCCTGAACAGACCCCCATGTGTTAAGAAAACCATCAGAATGGCAAGACCAAGGATAACAAATTTCGTGCAAGTATTAGAAAAATTCTTTATGTTACTTTCTTTCCTAGAGGTTTTCTTAAATATGAAAACTGGTTATATGTACATATTAAAGTTGAACAAATTCAATAAATTCTGTTTCACACCATTTCCATTAATATAAACGTATTTGAACTTCAGAATTGGCACCAAACTACACCAGTTACCAATTTTTAATCTTTTGGAGTTTTGTGTGCATAGCAGAAATGAGCATTGGAAGGTAACAAGTCAATAATAGAATGCTTTGTAATATAATTTCCCAAATCACTTATTAAGATCTTTTTTCTAAAATATAAAAGACATAATTTCCATATGCCCATAAATGATGCTACAATCATTTTTCTAGTTTGACTTTCTTGCCTGTAAAGTTGTAAAGTAATTCCCTTATTTGTCGGTGAAATGACAGCAAAATCTTTATTACTATAAAGGATTTTACTGAAAAGATGAACATTAAAATAAACCAGAAACACTGAAACAATTTTTTCAGTGTAATTCATGTTTCTGCCTTTTTTAAATGGTCATATGAAAGGAGAAAGGTAATGAATATCCTTGGTGGGATATTTTTACAATTCAGAAGATGCATTTTCCATGTACTAAATCTCTTATCAAGTAAAATTTTCTATAGCCTCAATGCAGAGGGTTCTTTTCAATTATTTTTTGAAGTTCTTATGTTTGGATTTTGGCATTCTAAACACAAAAGCCTTTTTGTAGGTTCTATTCCTTTTTAAAGTCTGCTATATTATTCTGAGCATTGTATATATTGCCCACTATTTGTTTGCAGACCTTCTGGGCATTTTCCCCAGTACCATACAAATTGGATCCCAAGAGATTTTTCTGTTGAGTACCTCTTTCATTATGGTTTCTTCTATTTATTTCTAAAAACATGCTAATATTGGATAGTACCAAAAGATTGAGTGTATGCCATGATTACATTGCATGAACACATTTTCAAGAAAAAAGATAACTGCAATTTTTAGGCCAACTGTATGTAAGCCAGGAATAGGGATGCAGTGAAGTAGGGAGAGAATGTACTGTGACTTTGATTTTTATGGAAATTCTGTAATTTTTTTCTGTTTTTTTTTTTTTTTTTTTTTAATGTTGAGCTTTGCACAGTCCTACAGATGCCAGCCTTACTTGGCAATTTTGATCTGCTCTGTTTTAAGCTGCTGTTTCTATTCCTGATTTCTAAGATTATGGTAGTGTGTGTCTGTGGTGTCTATGTATATGCATATACACATACACATATTGGGGAGGTGGGAGAGAGAGAGAGACACAGAGACAGAGACAGAGGGAGAGGGAGAAAGAGAGGGAGAGGGAGAAAGGGGAAGAGAGAGACAGGCAGAGAGAAAGCGAGCTCAGAGGTGAGGTAGCAGAACTTACCTCTATTTTATACAAGCTTTTTCTACAACGTTTGTCACTTTATCCCAATTATTTTTCTCTGCAAGGGTCTGATGTTATTTTTATCACCAAAACGTCCAGTGTTTGAAGATGCTGCTGTTTATAATCTGCAACTTATATCTTAAACATAATTTATCTCTGTCACCTAAATTCTAACACTATAATTGGCTTAAGTTCATCAGCATCATTAATAATAACAAGCTTTGGCATGGTTAAATATTGCATTGTATATTATAACCATTTTATGCATTACATTGCTTCTAAAAATTTGATAATCATATAGTTTTTCAACAATTCTGACTCAGCTCCTCTTCAATATTGCTCTTGATTAAAAGCTAATTTTTCCACCTGCATACATGTTCCCAGTATCCTGTGATTGAATTAATCTCTTTCTACCTATATTCTCTCTCTCAATTGATCCTGTATCCTTTGAATTATTTTCAGCTTTCATATTTAATCTCCATGTACAATTCACTATTGTTCAATGAATCAAAGTTACTTTAATGGGAAGTGATGGAAATATAACTCAGAATAACTTATACAGAAAAGGGACTTCATGGGCTCCTGCAGCTAACAAATCCTGCCGTGGAACTGTCTTCAAGGAAGAATTTATGCAGAGGTGCTAACTAGCGAGGAACTAACCGGCTTTTGGGGGTGTGGCTGGCAGTATCAGCAGAGTCAGTTCTCACTACCAGGAAGGAGTAGTTTACCACTTACATTGTTTAAAATCGTTGGTATGCAGTAATAACAAAAAGCACAACTTGGCTTATTTTTATACTTTTAGGGATTCTTTTTTCTTGATATAATTAATCTTTTAGTAATAATATATTATTATTATTAATAATACTCATCTATTAATTATTAAGTATTTACATGAATTTAAAATACAAAACAAGGTATATTCAGAGACTTAAATCTTCCATCCTTGTCCTGAACACCCTATTCAGTCTGTCTCCCTTTAGGTAACAATTATTTCTTTTAAAAAATACAAGTGGGTGTATCTATTTAATATACACACACAGACATGCATATAGAAACACATATATATGATATATATGTTATAGAATTCTCTCTTTTCTACAACAAAGGGAGCTATACAATAAGCACTGTTTTGTGTCTTGTTTTTCTTCACATTATGTTCTGGTGATGTTCCCATGTCAGTTAATAGCTTCCTCATTCTTTTTTTGTAATTGCCTTACATTGTAGTTTATTGTGCAGTGGTAACTCACACGGCTGGGCCATTTTCTTTTAACTAAATAAATACCTGCACTAATAATAAAAATAAAATTTAATTGTAAAGCAAAATTACTTTAAATATTATAAGTAACATAAAAATATATGCCTTTATCCCTACAACAACTCCCTTTATGTAAGTTCCTATTTGGACAATATTTCTACTCAACTGTAATCATTGTTAAGATTTTTTAGAGCAATTTTCTCTTATATAATTTCAAATCTAAACCCCAAAGTGTAAAACAATTTGAGGGAAGTTTTCCCTTTCTTTTGCCAGCAAAGAGCTTCCCCTTTAATTGGTGTTGATGTCTCTGTTCAAAAAAGTTACACCCCATTTTTCTTTTTTAAAATCAAAGACTTTACTGAAGGGTTTATTTAGTTGTTTGACAACTTCTGATTTTGTTTAAGAATCCTGGTCAATTAATGTCCAACTTCATCTTAACTTCTTACTGTATAAAGTTATCTGTGGTTCGCTGAACGTGCTGGTACCCTTTGCCCAGGTCACCCTGTCATGCTTACCTACTGGGCTCCTGCTCTGAATAACCTCCTCTGATCTACCCCGTCCTAGGCAAAATTAGGGGCTTCTCCTTAACACTCTAAAAACACTGTGTTCATATGTCACTCTTAGCACTTATCACACTAAGTTATTTACTTGCCTGCTCCCCTCCTATCTGAGTTCCACTCGAACAGGACTATGTCACTCTTCTCAACACCTTCAACACGCAACACGGTACTCGGCAGGGTAGGTGCGTTAGAAAGTTGTATATACGGATGGTTAATTGTGTCACATTCATTTTTAAACTTTGATATGCCTAAACATAGATGAAATATACAGCGTCTTTCTTGAACTGCAAAGTTTAAACTCTTAAAGGGACATTGACATCTATTTAGGTTCACTTAGCATCAATACCTCTATTTTTACTTAGTGTTATAAAGAGAGACCTTACCAAAATTTTTCAGTTATAGAAAACGGTTATGGAACAGAGTCTGTGGGTTTGGAAACACTCACAACAATAACAACACGTTACCCAGAGATAATGAGATTTTGTTTATCTCTTTTTCTTAGCCTGCAGTTATAGTATCCTTGCTAGGTCATTCTGCCATGCATTCTAAAATGTTCTCTCTCATTGAGTTGAATAGAATGCAGAACTTTCCTTCTGATTATAGGAACAAAATTTTTTCTAAAAAAAATGATTTAGAGATAATTGGAGGGTGACTATGTTCTCAGATATTTTTAGAATAAATAACATTGATAAAATAAATATAACTTATTCTTGGTAGAATACTTCTTGAATTTAAGCATTTTAAATGTGATTTTCTTAGATCATTCTAACAAGATTTTATTATCCTTTTTTTTTTTTGCCTAAATGTTCTATTACTCAGCCTGAAATATCCTTATAAAGTTTATAAAATTCTTGCATTAATTACTTGCACTTCAGAAAATAGCATCTAGTTTGTAAACTATGAATAGTAGAAATATATTGTCAAGAGCAGAATGTAGACTTTTTCTATTTTAAAAAATAGATTGAATATGAATATGCTATATGGGAAAGTATAATACTCCACATAATAACTTCATGATGGAAGTGAGCTATATATTTCCTTCTAGAAAGACTGAGGTAAAGTTTTCGCCATGAAATAACAAAGAGATTTTTTTCTTCAGAGAATCTATATCATTTGGTCACCTATGCCCTCCTCATAATTCTCTATTTGAAATGACTATTGAAAATAACAGTTCTTTGATACTGGTAAAAGTTAGTTTGTTGACTGGTGTTTTCTTAGACTTTATAGTTAGTAAAAGAATAATCCTAACTTTTTACCTTTTAATTTTAAATAAGAATTAGCATCAGCACAACATTTTGTTGTTACCTTCTTTCTGAGACTAAGTTTTAGAGAAAATTTATTTTTAGGAAGTTCAAAAGAGATGATATGCCATTAGATGATATGATATGCCATTATATTAGCTACATATTTATACCACCACTGATGTAAATTACTACATATAGTATTTTAATATGCTGCTCTCTTGCTGAGGCTCATTCAGATTTTCTTATAAATGTGTTGGATTTCTTCTGATTGCCCTTCCATAGCCACCCACCACCCAGCTCTACCTGCTTTCTACCCCTACAGTTCAAAGGGATACAAACTAAATCAGGGGGTTTGCTTCCTGACTTCTTTTTTTTTTTTTTTAACATCTTTATTGGGGTATAATTGCTTTACAATGGTGTGTTAGTTTCTGCTTTATAACAAAGTGAATCAGTTATACACATACACGTGTTCCCATATCTCTTCCCTCTTGCGTCTCCCTCCCTCCCACCCTCCCTATCCCCCCCCTCCAGGCGGTCACAAAGCACCGAGCTGATATCCCTGGTTGAACTTGGCTGATGGGAGGCATCAGTAGGAAATCGTGGCAGAAGGAAAGTGAGGTCAGAGGCTCTTTATTTCTCTGGTTTTCTTGCTGCTAGGTATCCATGGACTAACTCTGTATGTCCAGGAAAGACCACAGCTCCTCTCAGGCAGCCTTCTCTGTACAAGAGTCTCTTCAGATTTTGGTAATAAAATCTCCTCTGTGCCCCTTCAGGCCTAGCCCTGGAAACAACTTCTTGCTTCTAGCTCCAGCTATTATGCAATCCTTTGTAGCTTCTCTTAAACCCTGTCTGCCTCTTTGTAACTACAGACATGTCTTGTTTTATTGTGCTTCACTTTATTGCATATTTAAGTTTTTTTATAAACGGAAGGTTTGTGCAACCCTGTGTCAGACAAGTCTATGGGCACCATTTTTTCCAATAGCATTTGCACACTTCACATCTCTGTGTCACACATTGGTAATTCGCCCAGTATTTCAAACCCTTTTTCATTACTGTTATATTTGTTATGGTGATCTGTAATCAGTGATCTTTAGTGTTACTATTGTAATTAATTTTTTGTTTTGTATTTTTAAATTAAGGTATGTACATTTTTTAGGCATAATGCTATTGCAGACTTAATAGATTACAGTAAAGTTTGAATATGACTTTTAAATGTGCCGAGAAGCTAAGAAATTCTTGGTACTGGCTTTATTGCAATATTTGCTTTTTTGTGGTGATATGGAATCAAATATTGTAGGTTTGATATTGTAGGTTTGATATGTAGGAATCAAACCTACAATATCTCTGAGATATGCCTGTAGTCTTCTATTAAACTCTTCTCAAAGTACCCAATTTGAATGAGCTGTCTGTTTCCAGACAGGACTCAGACTGATACACACACTATTTTTGCATATCTCCATTGATATTCAGTCCTTGAATTTCTATGGAGACTCATTAGTGTTCATATGTATGGTGTCAGAATAGACCTCTAATAGTAAATTTTCAGACATCCATGGCACAAGTAAAAATGAGAAACAGCCATACAAGATGGACTATCTGCTATAGACTTTGTAGTCTATAAACTTTATTCAGAAGCAGAGTATCTCACTCAGAGTCACGTTTCTCATTTTTAGGACACAATAATAATTAGCTTGTCTCTCTGTCCTACCTAAGACATTTTATAACCTACAAATTGGAATGAAGAGCTTAAAAGCACACTAACAGCAAAATTTAAAGCAGCAAGAAAGGTGACAGAAAATATAAATAGAAGACACAAGCCTTAAAAAACACAGCTGTCTACAGCAAAAGGAAGAAGCAAACATTTCTAGACACCTTGATAGACACTGGAAACGTCATCACATTCTAACCCAAAGGACAACTCACATCCATAATGGTGATCCCAGGCTACATTGTCCTGTGCCTAAGAACACAGGAAGGCATAAAATATACTTAGAAAAATCCTGTCAGTGATAATTGGATTTTGTTAAAGTTTTTTTTTTTTTTAACTTTAAGTAACAGTATTTAAATATCTGGAGAATGAGATGAATTTATATCAGAATTTTATACACACGTATAGCATGAAGAGCCTTCCTTATCATAATTGATGAAAACTCCATCTATCCACTTGTTCAAGTCAAGACCTTTGAAATCATCTTTGATTTCTCTCTTTATTTCATACCCCACGTCTATTACACCGAAATCATCTTGGATTCAGAATATATCTTGGATCTAGAACCTCAACACCTTTTAATCTAGACCTTCACCACCTTCTTGCTACCTTTTTTAAGGTGATGTCATCTTTCCTTGACTTCAGTGGCCTCGTAATGGTCTCCATGCTTCTGCTCTTTTCCCCATAACATCTGTTGTCAACACGTGAGCCAGTGTTCATTCTGAGGATAGGTCAGAGCAGGTCACTCTATTCAAAACTCTTCTATTGATAATTTGCAGTAAAAGCCCAAAACCTTGCAATGGCCACAAGTTCCTACACGATTAAGTCCCTCTACTACCTCTTTGAGCACATTTATTAAAACTTCCTCTTCATTCTTCCAGACACACTGGTCCCTTGCTGTTCTTCATATATGCCAGGCACATTCCTGTTCTGGGGTCTTTGCAATGGCCATTTTTTTCTGCATGTATCTTTCCCTAATGACTCATGGCTAAATTCCTCCCATCCTTTATGTGGTTTCACTTAAAATCCTTCTCAATAAAGCCTACATTGACCACCTGATAAAAATTGCACTATCATTGAAATTTTCATTCTCTTTGCCCTGTTGTATTTTTCTTTTTATTTTCCAAAGAATTCCCACTTTTAAACATACTATACAAGTTACTTATTTTTATGTGCAAATTTATTGTCTATCTCCCTGCCTCTGGAATATGTACTCTTTAAAGGTGATGTCTTTGTTTTGTTCACTGATATAAGACTTAAAAACTGCCTGGCACATCGTAGGTGCTAAAATATTTAATACAATGTAAGAATCAATTTAGAATTGCTTAAGAGGTTTAAACTTTTATCATAAAAGGTATAATAAGTGTAAATTAATATTATAATTTTAATAATTCATGTCAATCTATGAAGCTAGTCTTAAGAATTCTCATCTCTTCAAATATTTTAATTTTGAACAAAAGCACATTGTTATCATGGTCTGATATTTTATTATGTTGTCCTGGAAATTCACTGGGTTTTTTTTGGAACATCTGCTTAAAATTACACTTAAAACATAGAGTAATCTCTCCTCTTTATCACAAAACATATAATTGCCATACTTAAAGGATTATGTAATATTAATCAATTTGATGTTATATATACTTAAATTTATACAAATAAGCTATATGATCCATAGCATTAGAATGTTAAAGAACTAATGTATATTGAATTGCTAGCGTGTACGTTTAAGATGTGTATCCTTAATTCCACTATTAAAATTGGTTTGTGTTTTCAGCCTGGTGCTAGGTAATTTGTATATGCTGTTTCAATGAATTATCTCAACAATTCTATCAAGTAGGTAAAATGATATGTATTTTATATGTGGGAAAACTAGAATAAGAAGAATTAAACTCATCTGCTTCCAGCAGCATTAATAGATGTCAGAGAGTGTACGATCTCAGAGCCTGTGTGATACCACCATACTGTGAGAGGCCAGCTGTGCTAATTTATGTAGGAGGCTAGATTCACACACCATTTTTAACTAAGGGACACTCCTTTCCAAAAACACAAGTTCTCGCAATGAAAGGAATGCAGTTCCAGAGTAATGTACATAGTAGCTATTTTTGATATTCATTTCAGAAAGTCAGGCATTCGGAACATAACTTGTTCTCAGCTTTTAAGAAACTTTTGGCCGCTCTTCATCCAAAACTTTGGCTTCACTTTTATCGCATGACATAATAAAGTGCAGATAATGTAAAAGACAAGTTCTTCATCCACGGATGTGAGGAGACCAACCACTGATGCCGACTCTTCCAGGGGGGTGCAAAGCACACACATACACCTTTTCAGGATAACCTGAAAATTCAGGTTATCCATGTGAATATAAAGTTGATGTAAAAAGTAATGAAAAAGAAAAAGTCTAGTCATATTCACAGAGTTGTTAGGCCAACCCCTAGAAATGAAACGTTTAAATAGTAGAAATCTATAATTTACTCTAACTGTTGTGAAATGTCACTGAGGAGGTCTCCAAACAAATATACTTTGTGGTGGGTAAATTGTTATGAAAAAGATGAGGGGGGAATTCTTCCATTTTAAGATGCTGAGAGCAGCAGGATGTGTAGCCACTGGCTGTCGTTTCAAAGCCTTAGAGGACCTACAGGGTGATGATCTGGCTCTGCTGATACAGTTCCTGGATTTTATCTGCACTTATTAAAAAGTGAGTCATTCCTGATGCATACTGACTCTGAAGTTAATGGTGAAGGATTATATTTCAAAATAAAGAAAGCATTTTTTTTTCCTCAAAGCATCTTGTAACCCTAAAAAAAAAAAAATTAAAATTGTTAAATTAAAATTTGTTAAATTAAAATTGAACAAGAAAGAGAATAAGCTAGTTAATAGTAAAAATGAGAAATAAAAGGTCGTATTTGGGGGTCTATTTATATTACTCAAAAATAGCAAAACAGATCTGAGGCATTTTTTGAAATAAGTGTGATTTTTTTTTTAGGATTTATATTTCCTAACTTAAAAATATGATGATCCATGAATTGTCAAATTTTTGAGATTTCTGTTGAAAGAATTGCTTTCTCCAAGTATTTTTCCAGTCTTTTGTTTAGAAATAGCATTATTGACGTATAGTTCACATACCATAAAATACACCCATTTCAAGTGTACAATTAGTGGGTTTTAGTATATTCACATACTTGGGTGTCCATCATCACAACCAGTTTTAGAGCATTTTCATCACCCTTAAAAGAAAACCCTGTAGCCTTTAGTTAGCACCCCTTCCCCCAATCATCGCATCCCCTGCAGCCCTAAGCAACTGTTAATCTACTTTTCTGTCTGTAAATTTGCCAGTTCTGGACATTTTATAAAAATGGAATCATCCATTATGTGGTCTTTTATGACTTTTTTTTTTAACATCTTTATTGGAGTATAATTGCTTTACAGTGTTGTGTTAGTTTCTGCTGTATAACAAAGTGAATCAGCTATATGCATACTTAGCATAATGTTTTCAAGGTTCATCATGTTGTAAAATATATCAGAATTCATCCTTTTTTATTGCCAAATAATTCCATTGCGTGGTTTTACTACTTTTTATTTATCCATTGATCAGTTAAAGAAAATTTGGCTTCCCACTTTTTGCTGTGATGGAAAATGCTACTATGAACATCATGTACACATTTTTGTAAGGACATGTTTTCATTTCTCTTGGGTATAGATCAAAGAGTAGCATTGCTGGGTTCTGTAGTAACTCTATGTTTAGCCTTTTAAGGAACTGCCTATGATGCATATGTTATACATTTTAAATTATCACACAGTTCTTTCTAGTTTGTTCAGCTTTTTTTCTTGTTGTAAGGGCAAAGGGTGACAACTTCCAAGCTCTTTACTTGTCCAAGCTGAAACTGGAAATCCTGATACCCTTATCCTCTTATCCAGAGACCTATTTGTCTTTCCCAACCATGGATTTCTGTGTCCTTGAATACCAGTTCAGCGTGGAGCCTCCATATTTTTGTTTGTTTTTCCCTTAATACCATGGATATTCCCTGTACCACCCATCATAGAGTGAGACAAGTTTAGGGCAGAAACCACAATTTTATGCTTGTTTCATTTTCCTTTCTTTTTAATTTTTTTCTTTCATTCTTTGTCTTTCTTCTTCTCTTTCTCCAAAATCTATGGCGAAGGTGTTACATTTGTTTGTTTGTTTAATTCCTGCTAGTGGGTTTTTTCCCTGATTTTTAAAATTTTTCTTAATCATTTATTGGAATTGGGAGATTCTGTATTTACTATCATGGAGATGTCTACCTGGAAGTTTGAAATAAATTTTTCAAGTAGAACATTTTGGCTAGTATTTGCAAAAATGTTTAGAATATTTTTACATGGGGAGAAAAAAAGAAAAAAAAAAAAGATTTTTTTTCTTCAAGTAAAAGACAACCTGGGAGGGAGAACTCAGTGACAGATCCCTTGACTAGTGGTTAGTAGATGCAGGGCTCAGCCTGGTTGTGCCACCGACCCTGATGCTGTGACTTAGGACAGAGGCATCTATATCCTTCAAATATTATTTGAGCATCTATTATATTCCCAGCATTGTATCACTGGGGATTCATTGATGAGTAAAACAAATTCCTACCCTCAAGGGCTTGCAATCCAGAATTAAACATTCCTTTAAAATAGAAATTAAAATAAGGAGTTTCACTGTTTCTTAATCTGCTTAAAGCTCACATTCCCATCCCATCTTAAGAGAGGCTTGCCTAAATACTGAGTAGTATAGGACATTTTGCTCTAATGTTCTTTGATTCCCAAGGACAAGAATGATAGAACTTGAACAAGGTATGTGATGAAAAAAGAAAGGATCCCGTCATGGTGGACTTAGCTAAAGAAAACATAGAGCTGATAGGTTTGCACTTACAACACTTTAAAAGGAATGGGAAGTCCATCAGCATATTAGATGTCCATACTTTCTAAAAATGTTTTCTTAAGTTACTGAATAAGACATTAGAAAATCTGATGTCCTTGAGCTCTATACTCTGCGGTTTCTTGGCAACTTAGAGGAAGCAACTTTTCATTGCTCATCCACGTAATACATTTTTTTCAAACTTTTTTTTATTGAGTTGATGTACAATATATGTTTCAAGTGTACAACATAGTGATTCACAATTTTTAAAAGTTAAATTCCATTTATAGTTATTATAAAATATTAGCTATATTCCCTGTATAATACATTTTTCAGTTTAAACATTACCAAGCTTGCTACTGTATTCCATAATTTTCAGTTCTGTAATCATCGAGAGAAAATATTACAATGGTTTAAAATGACAGGTAAACAAAGGATGGAAGAGGTTTTATTAAATGTCCTCCTAATTCAGGGACAGAAGAGTACATTAAGAATTATTGTTCCTGTTCCCCAGTTTTTTTGTGCCCAAATGGCTGAGCATTGAACTCCAAGAGAAGAAAAGGTGAAGGATTTGATTGGGGCTCCCTTCTCTTCCCTGTGCAAAAGCTGCAGTTAAGAACACAGAGTGGGGAAAGGAGTATCTGTTAAGAGTATTTAACTCTAAGCAAGAGTACCCTGAACCTTGTTTCTGAAGCTTCTTTACCTTCATGTTATTTATTTATTCCACATACAGTTCATTAGAACTTCACTTAAAGATGAAGAGATATAGCAAATAATAGTATCTTTCATCTAAGACCAGAACATTCCAAGCCTTTTCGAAAGGTATTACAAGAGGAATAACGTATTAGCTGTGTAGGCCTTGCTTGCTTGTGTCTCAAGTCCTAATCATATAAGTTAAACACCAAGATGCTTTTCTATGAAGTCTAATAATCAGTTTATTATTTTTGCATATATACAATTTCTTCACTGTAATATTGCTAGCAGAACACTGGAAATAACTCAGATGTCAAATATCAGAAAAAAAATTATTGAATTACTGTATATCCATACAATGAAATTCTATGCAGCTAATTAAAAATTAAGGATGTACCTTCTTATTCTCAGTATGTGTGTGTGGGTGGGGAGGGTCAAGGCAGGTTTTGAATTTGAATTTAAAGAATGTCTAAGACATTTGCTATCATAGGAGAAAAAATGTTCGGTTGATGGCTTAAAGTAAAACAAGGAAACCAACCTCCCACTATGGCCACTGAACCTTGGAGCAATACTGAGCTTGTCTTTAGTATGCATATCTCCTAGCACTAGATAGGTCTTTGTTCCAAACTTGTCTTTAAAGCTACCTGGAGCAGCACAATATCCAGAGAAGTGATGTTCAGAGCCTCAGGAGACAGCATTTTATCCAAGTGCAGCTCCTGGAAACAAAATGCATTTAGAAGATTTCATCTGATGTTGGGAATTTCCAGGTAGGCCCAGCTGCCTCTGCAACCCCTGAGCCCATTTCTACTTGAAATGTCTGCCAAACCACAAGCACCATGATCACAGTTAATATTCACTGAGCTCTTATTACTCTGTACCAATTGTATTATATCTACTGATTTATTTATTTATCATAATAATCTCACAGAGGAGGTGAAATTATCGTCTTTGTTTTAAATATAAGGTTAAGTGAAAGTAGGTGACTTATTCAGGACCACAGGCCCAATAAGAATTGAACCAGAACTGAAGTAGAGGTAGTCTGACTCTAGAGACCTTGCTTCTGAGGACCTTCTGAGGCTAGGATAGGACCTATCCTATCCTCTCTGAAGCTCAGTTTCAGACCAGGATTCTATAAACACTCTTCAAAGGTGCTTGTGGTTTAAGAAACCTGTTAGCCCAGATCCTCACCCCAGCATAGTATGGCGATGCAGCCAACTGGCATAGGAATTTGCTCAGAAATGCCTCTAACACTAGGTAGGATTATCTGGCTTATGTTGAAAGGTTTTGTGCTGGGTTACTTTCAGATGTGTCACTGAAGCATCATTAAATGATGCCACACAATCATAGACTCTGGGGACCTAACAGCAACAAACAAATCTACCTGCAGACATTCCAAAAGGCTTAACGATTTCTTTTCCTGCATCCTACCCACTAGCCAAATGATTAATTCACTCTTCCCCACAAAGACTCATGTTCTTCTTGACTCTGTTAAGACTCATACATATGCCTGTTTTTTTGTTTTGTTTTGTTTTGTTTTTTTCGGTACGTGGGCCTCTCACTGTTGTGGCCTCTCCCATTGTGGAGCACAGGCTCCGGACACGCAGGCTCAGCGGCCATGGCTCACGGGCCCAGCTGCTCCGCGGCATGTGGGATCTTCCCGGACCGGGGCATGAACCCGTGTCGCCTGCATCGGCAGGTGGACTCTCAACCACTGCGCCACCAGGGAAGCCCCATATGCCTGTTTAAATGTTGCCCATCATGATTCCAAAGATAGGCAAGCTTTCTTAGTTTTCCTAAGTGGAAGTAATAGTTCCTTCTGTGTTTTCATTGTGATGTTTGCCATTCATTATCCTCCTCATCTAAGGGCTATTTTATTCCTTCCCTCTTTCTCTTCCCTAGCCATAAAGTCATGTTTTTCATGCCATATTCAGTCTTTTGTATGCCATGGTGCCTTGCCCATAGTAGGAATTCAGCAAACATTTTTTAAAAGAAGTAAATGAAGAATGAATGAAGTGTGTTAAGGAGGCATGATGCAGGGGAATGTTAGCAAATTTTAAGGGAGAAGTTGATAGAAGCAAACATTCATGCAGCAACTGAATACTTTGGCATTGCATCCATCAAGCAGGGCCATTACTCAACGGATGTGATGCTTATTTTTATGCAGCATTGCCAGATGCATATAAAATTCCTCTAACAGATCTTTATGGGGATCTAGGTATCATATTCCATTCCAGTAAAGGTATATGGAAACACGACTAACAGGACGAAAATAAGATAAAATCAGCATGGGGTGTTTGGGGTAAAATAGCTCCCTTTGAATGTGGACATATTTTGGGAGTTGCACAAGGAAACTAACAGAGAGATGAGATTCCTCCACCTAATTTCACTTTCTGTTTCCATAGACACTTGCCACACTTTCTTTCCTATCAAAGGCATGGGTAAATCCTACTTTATAGAACGCATGAGGGAATAATTTATCTAACTATGACTTCAGGGTTACCATAGTATCTCTCAGCCTTCCTTGGATTCCTTCAGAGTTGTGGGAGATGCAGAATGGGCTGTTGTCTAGGACATCAGACTCTCAAGGTTTAATCATTGTTCTCCAGTATCTGAATCTCAGCCTCTTTCTTCTGGACACTTGACCGTCATATGACCATAGATGACAGCTCCTTTGGCATTGGCATCATGTAAAGTTATGTACAAAGCAGAAGGTAAATGTGTATATTGATAATAGGGAGTGTCCTCTCCTCACTCCCATCCCATCCTGATATTAACATTCTGAAAGGTCTAATTTTTTTTCAAAGACTGCTTAGTGGCTTTCAAATCAGAGCAAGGGATGGTAGGTAGTGTGTATGAATGTCATCAAAGTGTTGGAAAAGTTGCCTGCAATGTTCCCACTGCAAGGAGAGAACACTTCTCTAAGTGAGTTCCCAGGATTCCCTTCTGCTTACACAGGGCTCGACTCAACACCAAGAAATTTACTTCTGCTTCTCTAGGCTGACCATTCCCTTCCCACTGATACATTCTTTCTATAAGTGGTGTTGACACTGTTTCCATATCCCAGTTCCCATGCCGGGGAGATATCCTATGTGGGGAGGTATCCTCATGGGCCACTTTAAATAATTTAACCTTCTCAAGCATAAACACTGGTTCCCTCATGTGATGGAATTGATACTGGAGTGCCCAGTTACCCTCCCCTCTTTTGCCTTTTCAAGTAACACTGTCACACTCAGCCAGGCAAGTCTATTCTTATGACTCCCTTAATTTTTTATTCTGCATTTCAACTCCTTTCCTTTATACATTTCTCCAGGGCTAAAATAAATTATTATTCTTTGTTTTCTAAGAATCTTTCTTTTTCTCCTTCAGAGAGCTCTCAGAATCTCCTTTCTTAAGATTTCCCAATTAAATATAAGATAGCAATTTCTCTTCATTGTCCTAGCAACTAATTCCCATATTGCAAATAAGCCCTCAAAACTGAGATATACTTGTGAAACTCTTCTATTCTAATTTGTGCCTTTGTTGGGATGTCTGTATTTCTATATTGACTGGACAGGAGATAATGAAAGATTTCAAATATATAAGATTTTGCATAAAATTCTTAATCACATTTGGCTGGACACTCTGTATTGGTTCATTCAAACTCCCTTATACCTTTTCTTTATCTGGGAAGGTTGGAAAGCTAAAAGGTGCACTCTCCATACTCCTTTGCTGCTAGGATTCTGGATTGATGCACCTGTGAGACACTGGGAAGACAGGAATGAGCAGAGTCCCTCTTCCTGAAGGTTTTGGATGGTGCGGCTGGCAAAAGCAAGTTCATGGAAATATGAAGTTCCTCGAGCACCAGCCAGTGACCATTACGTGGAGTCTTGGATGTTGAGACAGTGGTGGCAGAGGAGTTTTAGCTTCTTATTTCCAGCAAAGCTCCAGTGTGGTGGCCTCAGAGATAGTTGTTCTGTGTTGTTTTGTGTGTGATTCCAAGAGAGAAAACCCCTTGGACCTTCTACAGATCTTGCAAATATCTAACTTGCTGTGTTGAATACCTTCCTGCTTAAAATACCTGGAGTTCTTTCTAGTTCCGCCCCTAACTCTAACTGATGCATTCCTCCCATGCTTGTGTAGAAAATGTAACATCCAGGGACCTCCAGACCCATCCCCCTAGACCTAGAAGTTCTCCACCAGTCTCAGCAGCCTCAGCACTGAGCAGTCCTGCCAGACAGTGTGTCCTCATCATACCATCCGGAATCTACCCCAGCTTCCATATTTCTGTGCTCTGAACAAGCCCTTCACTTTTAGTCATGACCCACCCCCTTTTCTCCCCTCCTCCCTGACTCCCTTTCTTTCGACACAAGCTTAAGAGTCTTCTTCAGTTTCCTTAAGCCATGAGCACAAAGTGAACGACTTCTTCTGCATTGGGTGTACAGTTCTATCACTGAACTTTTCACCCGACCCCACAGGAGGCCTTCGGATTTCTATCTCCTCTTCTAGACTGTTAGTTCCTTGAGCTGGGGTACCTCCTACCCCATTTGTTCTCAAACATTTAAAAAATGGATACTAATTGCTTGGTAGCATTTTGAATGAGTAAATGGAAATTATCCATGGCTTCTCAATGGCTTCATAGTATTTCTGTCTCCCTTATGCTCGGTACACTTTGCAGCTGCATATAAATTATAGTGACCTATTGGATGGCAGTGTCGTCCACCAATGAATGAAGTAAAGCATCAAAACTTTCCACCCTCACAAACAGTATTTACACATGTTTTATGGCTGTTTTCACACTGATTTACCCCACTCAAAGCATATGCATTTGAATATGATCTGATTTATAGCATAAATTCTCAGAGGAGAGAATTGAATTTGTTTAGCTTGTTTGATATAGATACTGTGGCTGAGTCTTCACAAATATACTAGAGGAGGGATTGGTTCAAGATGGCGGAGTAGAAGGACATGCTCCCACTCCCTCTTTCAAGAACACTGGAATCACAACTAACTGCTGAACAATCATCGACAGGAAGACACTGGAACTCACCAAAAATACCCCACATGCAAAGACAAAGGAGAAGCCACAGTGAGATGGTTGGAGGGGCACTATCACAATAAAATCAAATCCCATAACTGCTGCGTGAGTGACTCACAAACTGGAGAACACTTATACCACAGAAGTCCACCCACTGGAGTGAAGGTTCTGAGCCCCCCGTCAGGCTTCCCCACCTGGGGGTCTGGCAATGGGAGGAGAAATTCCTAGAGAATCAGATTTTGAACGCTAGCGGGATTTGATTGCAGGACTTCGGCAGGACTTGGAGAAACAGAGACTCCACTCTTGGAGGGCACACACAAAGTAGTGTGCACATCGGGACCCAGGGAAAGGAGCAGTGACCCCATAGGAGACTGAACCAGACCTACCTGCTAGTGTTGGAGGGTCTCCCATAGAGGCGGGGACAGCTGTGGCTCACCAAGGGACAAGGACACTGGCAAGAGAAGCTCTGGAAAGTACTCCTTGGTGTGAGCCTTCCCAGAGTCTGCCATTAGCCCCACCAAAGAGCCCTGATAGGCTGCAGTGTTGCGTCACCTCAGGCCAAACAACCAACAGGGAGGGAACCCAGCCCCACCCATCAGCAGACAAGCGGATTAAAGTTTTACTGAGCTCTACCCACCAGAGCAGCACCCAGCTCTACCCACCACCAGTCCCTCCCATCAGGAAACTTGCACAAGCCTCTTAGATAGCCTCATCCACCAGAGGGCAGGCAGCAGAAGCAAGAAAAACTACAGTCCTGCAGCCTGTGGAACAAAAAACACATTCACAGATAGACAAGATGAAAAGGCAGAGAGCTATGTACCAGATGAAGGAAAAAGATAAAACCCCAGAAAAACAAAGACATGAAATGGAGATAGGCAATCTTCCAGAAAAAGAATTCAGAATAATGATAGGGAAGATGATCCAGGACCTTGGAAAAAGAATGGAGGCAAAGATCCAGAAGATGCAAGAAATGTTTAACAAAGACCTAGAAAAATTAAAGAACAAACAAACAGAGATGAACAATACAATAACTAAAATGAAAACTACACTAGAAGGAATCAATACCAGAATAACTGACTCAGAAGAACGGATAAGTGACCTGGAAGACAGAATGGTGGAATTCACTGCTGAGGAACAGAATAAAGAAAAAAGAACAAAAAGAAATGAAGACAGCCTAAGAGACATCTGGGAAAACATTAAACACAACAACATTCACATTATAGGGGTCCCAGAAGGAGAAGAGAGAGAGAAAGGACCTGAGAAAATATTTGAAGAGATTATACTCAAAAACTTCCCTAACATGGGAAAGGAAATAGCCACCCAAGTCCAGGAAGCGCAGAGAGTCCCATACAATATAAACCCAAGGAGAAACACGCCAAGACACATAGTAATCAAATTGACAAAAATTAAAGACAAAGAAAAATTATTGAAAGCAGCAAGGGAAAACCAACAAATAATATACAAGGGAATTCCCAGAAGGTTAACAGCTGATTTCTCAGCAGAAACTCTACAAGCCAGAAGAGAGTGGCATGATATACTTAAAGTGATGAAAGGGAAGAACCTAAAACCAAGATTTCCCGGCAAGGATCTCATTCAGATTCAATGGAGAAATCAAAAGCTTTACAGACAAGCAAAAGCTAAGAGAATTCAGCACCACCAAACCAGCTCTACAACAAATGCTAAAGGAACTTCTCTAAGTGGGAAACACAAGAGAAGAAAAGGACCTGCAAAAACAAACCCAAAACAATTAAGAAAATGGTAATAGAAACATACATATTGATAATTACCTTAAACATGAATGGATTAAATGCTCCAACCAAAAGACACAGGCTCACTGAATGGATACAAAAACAAGACCCATATATATGCTGTCTACAAGAGACCGACTTCAGACCTAGGGACACATGCAGAGTGAAAGTGAGGGGATGGAAAAAGATATTCCATGCAAATGGAAATCAAAACAAAGCTGGAGTAGCAATACTCACATCAGATAAAATAGACTTTAAAATAAAGAATGTTACAAGAGACAAGGAAGGACACGACATAATGATCAAGGGATCAATCCAAGAAGAAGATATAACAATTATAAATATATATGCACCCAACATAGGAGCACCTCAACACATAAGGCAACTGCTAACAGCTATAAAAGAGGAAATCGACAGTAACACAATAATAGTGGGGGACTTTAACACCTCCCTTACACCAATGGACAGATCATCCAAAATGAAAATAAATAAGGAAACAGAAGCTTTAAATGACACAATAGACCAGATAGATTTAATTGATATTTATAGGACATTCCATCCAAAACCAGCAGATTACACTTTCTTCTCAAGTGCGCACAGAACATTCTCCAGGATAGATCACATCTTGGGTCACAAATCAAGCCTCAGTCAATTTAAGAAAATTGAAATCATCTCAAGCATCTTTTCTGACCACTACGCTATGAGATTAGAAATGAATTACAGGGAAAAAAACGTTAAAAAATACAAACACATGGAGGCTAAACAATACGTTACTAAATAACCAAGAGATCACTGAAGAAATCAAAGAGGAAATCAAAAAATACCTAGAGCCAAATGACAATGAAAACACGACAATCCAAAACCTATGGGATTCAGCAAAAGTAGTTCTAAGAGGGAAGTTATAGCTATACAAGCCTACCTGAAGAAACAAGAAAAATAAACAATCTAATGTTACACCTAAAGGAACTAGAGAAAGAAGAACAAACAAAACCCACAGTTAGCAGAAGGAAAGAAATCATAAAGTTCAGAGCAGAAATAAATGAAACAGAAACAAAGAAAACAATAGCAAAGGTCAATAAAACTAAAAGCTGGTTCTTAGAGAAGATAAACAAAATTGATAAACCATTAGCCAGACTCATCAAGAAAAAGAGGGAGAGGACTCAAATCAATAAAATTGGAAATGAAAAAGGAGAAGTTACAACAGACAATGCAGAAATACAAAGCATCCTAAGAGACTACTACAAGCAACTCTCTGCCAATAAAATGGACGACCTGAAAGAAATGGACAAATTCTTTGAAAGATATAACCTTCCAAGACTGAACCAGGAAGAAATAGAAAATATGAACAGACCAATCACAAGTAATGATTAAAGATCTTCCAACAAACAAAAGTCCAGGACCAGATGGCTTCACAGGTGAATTCTATCAAACATTTAGAGAAGAGCTAACACCATCCTTCTCAAACTCTTCCAAAATATAGCAGAGGAAGGAACACTCCCAAACTCATTCTATGAGGCCACCATCACCCTGATACCAAAACCAGACAAAGATACTACCAAAAAAGAAAATTAAAGACCAATATCACTGATGAACATAGATGCAAAAATGCTCAACAAAATACTAGGAAACTGAATCCAACAACACATTAAAAGGATCATACACCATGATCAAGTGGGGTTTATCCCAGAGATGCAAGGATTCTTCAATATACGCAAATCAATCAATGTGATCTCAGAATGTGAGATCTCAGAATGTGAGAAAATATTTCCAAATGAATCATCGGACAAAGGATTAATCTCCAAAATATATAAACAGCTCATGCAGCTCAATATTAAAAAAACAAACAACCCAATCCAAAAATAGGCAGAAGACCTAAATAGACATTTCTCCAAAGAAGACATACAGATGGTCAAGAAGCACATGCAAAGCTGCTCAACATCACTAATTATTAGAGAAATGCAAATCAAAACTATAATGAGTTATCACCTCAAACCTGTTAGAATGGGCATCATCAGAAAATCTACAAACAACAAATGCTGGAGAGGGTGTGGAGAAAAAGGAACCGTCTTGCACTGTTGGTGGGAATGTAAATTGATACAGCCACTATGGAGAACAGTATGGAGGTTCCTTAAAGAACTAAAAATAAAATTACCATATGACCCAGCAATCCCACTACTGGGCATATACCTAAAGAAAACCGTAATTCAAAAAGACACATGCACCCGAATGTTCATTGCAGCACTATTTACAATAGCCAGATCATGGAAGCAACCTAAATGCTCATCAACAGATGAATGGATAAAGAAGATGTGGTACATATATACAATGGAATATTACTCAGCCATAAAAAGGAATGAAATTGGGGCATTTGTAGAGATGTGGATGGATCTAGAGACTGTCATACAAAGTGAAGTAAGACAGAAAGAGAAAAACAAATAACGTATATCAACGCATATATGTGAAACCTAGAAAATGGTACAGATGAACCGGCTTGCAGAGCAGAAATTGAGACACAGAAGTAGAGAAAAAATGTATGGACACCAAGGGAGGAGAGCTGCGGGGGGGAGGGGTGATGAATTGGGCGATTGGGATCGACATGTATACACTGATGTGTATAAAGTGGATGACTAATAAGAAAAAATTTAAAAAATATATATATATATATTAGAGGATAATAATTTAAATACTCAGGCTAAGTGGGACATTCTATTAGGGGCTTTTCCATTCGTGCTTGAACAAAGAAATATCCCTATTTGTTGGTTCATTTGTATGAAGAACAAGTAGTCAAAACTCTTCTACTGTAAGGGGAAAAATTACAGCAGACGGCTATTACGCTACTTCTGAACACTGGTATTTCCTTTTATGGGGGTTAATGTTTGAATGTAGCATGAGAATTATTACAAGACTTATGTTAATACTGAAATGTGCAGCTAACTTTCTGTATAAAATTTTATTTTCTACTGAATTTGTTATTCTGTCTGATCATTAAAAAAATATGTATTTATGGGAATGCCAAAGCAAGGAGCATATAAATTTATTTCTCTTTGTGTAATAGGGTATGAGGGAATTTAGTTTTTCTCACAGTATGCACTTTTAACGTTTTTTAAAAAATGAACTTTTTGAATCTTTCTTTGTATTGGAAGAGATGTTATTCCAAAGAAACATTAATTTCTTTTAAACTGAAAATTGTTACCACTGTTTCATGATTTTATGTTTTCTTTATATCATACCCAAAGTCAAAAGTCAGTAATGAGTGCAAAGTATTTATTAAGAATGAAGGTATAAAATAGGGTTATAATGGAATACTGACAAATTTTATATAGTTTTCATAACCATTGCTAAGCTCCCTAAAGAAATATCTATTCCCTCCAGGAGAACCCACACACTGAATGTGTTTCTGTAAATGGGTTATCTTCAAATGAAGCTCATTCCAAGCTACTTTTACGAACCAGAAATCTTTGCACCTTTGAGAACGGAAATTGAAATTTGTCCAGTTATTGGGCAATATGAACACCGTCAACATCAACACTCACAGTGAATTTTGGTACATGTACATTAACTCCTTATCTATTAACTGTAGGGCTTTATTTTAGAGACTTTTTAAAAAATAATACCCAGTTTTAATTTTTATTTTATTTTTTAATTTTTTTTTTTTTTTTTGGCTGTGCCACGCAGCATGCGGGATCTTAGTTCCCTGAACAGGGATCAAACCCATGCACCCTGCAGTGGAAGTGCATAGTTTTATTTTTTTTTTTTTTTTTTATTTTTTTTTTTTTTTTTTGGCTGTGCCACGCAGCATGCGGGATCTTAGTTCCCTGAACAGGGATCAAACCCATGCACCCTGCAGTGGAAGTGCAGAGCCCTAACCACTGGATGGCCAGGGAATTCCTAGAGATAAGTTATATTCTATGACTTTAATATTAAGCAAATTGAAAATACTCTTTTAAAACATATTTCTTTGCATTTAAACATATAAATGGTTCAGCATTGCTGTGTGGCCACTCAAGGAATAAGATGACCCCCCTCAGAAAATTTGGATTGGACATCAAGACTGATAGCACCATCTACACACCAACAGAGTATGAACCATTTATTTCTCATATAATGAGACATTTTAAAGAGAGGAGTGAAAAGGTTCCAAGTCGACCCAAAAAATCGCTTGAGAGAGAAAGAAAAAAGCCTGGCCGGGGGTTTCTACGGTGGTTAGAGGGTCAGCGTATGATGGTTATTTTGAGTGGTATGAACTTCCTCTTGGTGCTAAATGAGAGCACTGAGACTTTCGTGTCACCTTGTCCAAATGTGAGATGTACAAGGGAAGGAGAGTAGGGGTAGGATTACAACTGTCAGCAGTCAGATATCAAACATCAAGTCAGAATCTTTAAAATAATTATGCTTGGAATTTTCTTCATTTACGTAATATTGAGCTCCCTTAGGAAGTTAGCGATGCTTTGTATCACACAACTTGACAAGCATAGCAGAACGAACAAGAGCCTTGGATATAGATGCCCCGAGTTCACATTCTAAGTTGTTGCTTGTTTGTTTTCTTTTCCCAGGGCTCTAATGAGAAACTGATGAGAATAAACGGATGGAGAATGCCTGGTGCATCTGAGAGATGGTCAATAACAGTAAGTCTTAGTATATTTTGCTTGAGATTTTTCGTAAGCGTTGACTCCTCTGGCATTTATGGCAAATTTGGTTGCCATAGCTACAGAACAAATAAAAATAAAATTTCACCTTTGCTAAAGATAAGCAAAGAGGAACACTAGTTAAAATGGTAAGGACAGATTTTAATCAGTAATAACTATTGCAATAGGGAAAAGAGTCCATCATGAACTGAACTCAACTTCGATTTGTACAGAGATGAATGGGCGTTCTATAGAGAAAATGTGGGTTTAGGGAGGGGGCGATCAGGGGCTTGGTGAACAGAGTCTGGTAAATGAAAAATTACGAAAAGCGGAAGTGGACATTAGTCCGTGTGAAATCACGTGGGTTTGCTAACTGGTGCTTGTTGAAAAGTTGAAGTTAGGCTCCTATTTTCCCACAGAGACTGAGAGGGGCTGATCTTCAGGTGTTGGCTGGAACAGTGAATTTCTTTGGCAACCTTGGGTTTTCTCAGGCAAGCACTTTAGGGGTGGCTAAAGTCTTCCCAGGGATGCAGCGTTGAGCTGTTAGAAACTGTTAGTGTCTGTTCAAGTCTTTACAGGCCAACCTGGAGGCCTATCAAGAAGAGAGTTCAGTGGACCCTGGTTAGAGTCTGGTCAAGGAGAGAATCTTTATCACCTTAAAAAGGAATATTAGAGGAATAGATTTTGGAAATTTATACTAAATTTAAAAACTGCTAAAATTATTTACTAACGTAAGTTTAAAAATTCTTAGTCTTCTTTCAAGATAAAAATCTCAGCATATGGAGTCATTCATATCAAAATGAGGTTGAAAAAGTATATGAGATTTATTCTGTTTTTGGAGAAGGGTTTATGAAGGCAATTTTAAAAATTTATTTTGAAATAATTATAAATTCACAGGAAGTTGCAAAAGAAAATGTGTAGGAGGTGTCAAGTACCCCTCGCTCAGTCTCCCTCATTGGTAACACCTGACATTATTATAGTATATCAAATTCAGGAAATTGACATTGTACAATCCAAAGAGCTTATTCTGATTTTATGGGTTTTATTCTTAGGCAGCAAAGTTAGTATTTTAATTCTATAGTGATATGCTGCCCCTGGAATGCAGGAAAAAAGACCCTTCGGTGTTGCTAAGCTTTGTCATGTGGCTATGACTTGAGTTGTACTCTTTTCAGTACTTTTAGTTCTGTCATCCCCGTACACAAGGCTCTATCATTTCTCTCATTCTTTTGCCTTGTTTTGCTTTACTTTTTATTTTGTCATAACTTGAGACTCTCATAAAAGTTGCAAGAATTGCACAAAAATTCCCATGTGCCATTTATGCAGATTTCTCAAGTATTCATATTTTACCACGTTTGCTTTACCCATCCCAAACATGAACATACACACACACACGTGCACACACATATTTTTACCTGTTTTCTTCTAAATACTTCAGTGTTTATTTCAAAGCAAAGACGTCCTTTTTCCAACCCCAGTACAATTATAAAAATCAGCAAATTAGCATTGACACAATACTATTACCTACTTTAAATAACTTATTCAGATTTTGCCAGTTCTCCTAATGATATCCCTATACAGCAAATGCGTTCAGTTGTCACGATTTTAATGTCCTTTAATTCTGGAACACTTCCTCAATATTCCTTTGTTTTCTGTGACACTGACAGTTTTGAAGAGTACAAGCCAGTTATTTAGTGGAATATCTGCCAATTTAGATTTGTCTTCTTTTTCCTCATGATTAGAGTCAGGATATGCGCTTTTAGCCAAAAATACTCATAAGTAATTCTATGTTTTTCTCATTGCCTCAGATCCGTAGATGGAAGAAGTTTATTTGTGCCATTATTGGTTATATTAACTTTGATAACTTGGTTTAGGTTGTTTACACAGCTTTGTCTAGTATAAAGTAATTATTTTTTTCTGTTTGTATTTACTAAGCCTGTGAGAATATAACCTTGTCTCCCTCCCTTTCTCCCAGTCCTTTAAGGTTCAACTCAAATATTGCTTCTCTACCCAACATATTCTCCACTGTATACCTATATTACTAAGAACTTAACTTCATTATAGTATTCGTTATATTGAAAAATATTTTTTTCTGTAGTACCTAGTAGGTTAGAAACCTTTGCCATCAGAGACTTCATCATATTCATCATTGTATGTTCTAGAAAAATAATAGGTTCTCAATAACTATTAATTGAATAAGCTAGTGACTGAACAAATGAATTCCAAGAGGAAGAATTAAGAGGTATTATCTTCTCTGTTTTATAAAGAAGAATACCGACGGTCAGCAGAGGATGGTGATTTGTGACAGCATTTCTTAACATAGCTATTGATTAGGTAACAATGAATATTATTGAGCTCATTTTCTGGGAGTTCAAGAGGCTACTTTAATTCACTGTAACCCAAGAACAGAGAAGGCAAGAGACTTTTTACACCTAGGTTCACAAGGCTCGATGGATTCGAAAATGTTTTGTGACTGTTGATCGTGCACAGGGCATCAGTTAGCGCTACAAAACAGCCCACCTACCACTTAGTGAGCTGCAGTAGCACTCGGCATTCTCTTACACCCTTCTGTGGGTTATCCAGGAATCAACCCATCCAGACTGAGCCCAGCTGGGCTGGCTACAAGCTTTGGGTTGGATCCAGCTGCGCTCCACTTAGCTCTCGCTGTCCTCAGAGCAGCAGACTCTCCAAGACCGGAAGAGCAATAGGCAGAGGCCGTAACACGTAAGGCCTCCCAGGGCTGGTGTGCAGAAGCAGCGCGTGTAACTAACTTCCATCTACTGTTTGCTAAAGCCAACCACATGCCACACGCAGCCTCGCAAGGACAGATCAGTACACTCTGTGTGGATACGAGAGGGGAAGAGAATTAGGAAGAGTAATGGGAGCAATAATGCAATTACTGCAGAAATACAAACGCAGGGATAGATATATGCCAACTTCAAGTTGAGGAGGGACACAGCAAGATTGCAAACCATGTGAGAGATCTCCTGAGTGTCCAGGTGCCTGGGTGCAGGCACATGTGTCTGCCTGGCAGGTACTGGCTTCCCTCTGTATTCCCTGTGCTCTGCTGAGCCCATATTCTCATTAGATCCAGAAATCTCGTCTTCTCAGTGACTACATACGTGTGCTACCTAAGGCATTTAAACATTTGGATGTTACCATATGCCCAAGCTAATTCACACAGTTGTTGGGAGAATAAAAAGTCACACAAGAGAAAATACTGAAAAGTTACAAGTACCATACTAATAACGTCTTATTGTTATTACTAGTCTTTTGCATCTCCAGATGTCAGTTGCTCCCCAGAGAGCATGAAGATGCTCATTCCCTGAACAGGAGAACTTACTTTCTGAGTAGAGACACATCAAGGTTTATGTTAGCTTGTATTGGGCAGAAATAAATGAATTCGTCCATTTCTGTAATTCCAAGGAAGAACACTAGAAAATGTCCTGGATATCAGGTAATTTTTCAGCAATTAAAAAAGAGGAAGAGAAAGACGGAGAGAAAGATGAAGAAAATTCCAAAAACAAAGCATCCTTGCCTAGAGTTCTGGTTTTCAACAAATATTTAGAACTGAATTTTTAACATATGTTTGCTGAGGGCTACTTGAAAAACGACTTATATTTCCAAATACAATGCAATCAAGTAAAAAGCATAATAAATTCGGGTAAAATTCACTAAAGGTCTCTACCTGCTTCACAAAGAGCAGATAAAAATATCTTTTCTTCAGATGTGCTCATACGTGTGCCGTTATTCAACCCATAACTATAAGTCACGGTCTGCTTTTATGGTTCTGTGGGTCTTTTTGGCAACAGAAAACAAATGTTTAAGTCTTTAATATGAGAATGTGAAATAACTGCTTTGTTCTGTCATCTAGTCGTGACAAGTGTTTACATCAAAACAAAAAATACAACCAAACAATCATTTGCCAGGTTTCTTTTATCAGGAAAAAAAATAGAACAACCATTCTTAGTTTTAAACACAGGAAGTGTAAAGAAACTAATTGATATGTAAATAAGAAGAGAAGTACATAGAGCTGAATGGATGCTTCTGTAGATCACACACTAAAGAAAGGTGTTTACTGTCTCCACATTCTCATTTACCGCCCCCCGCAAAATGTGTACCTTCATAGCCTTCAAATTAAAGATTTGCTTTCTGTGGTGCCAACACTCTGTTCTATTTATTATCAGCCATCTTTTATTCTTAGCCATTTTCTTTGCTCTCTTCTTGGGGGAATGACTATGTAAAGAATAGTTTCAGAGTTTCTAAGAAGCTTCTTTGAATAGATTGGTCACTGGTAGAACTAACTGTGCCTAAATTTGATATGCGCAGACACCATGCTCAGAGTAGCTCTCTTAATTCTCATTTCATTCTCAAACTTAAATGTTTCCAACAGGTACCATAAGCACATGTTCAAGACTGACTTGAAACATTTTCCTAGATTTCACTTTGGTGATTTGCATTTTGCAACAAACATCTCATACAAACATGGCAGCAAATATAATGCTACAGTGTGTGAAGCATGCAGGTCTTTCCCTGTTTCATCTCAAGCTTCTCTCCTGTCTGAAAGTCAATATTCACACCAATCATTTTAAGCATATAGTATAGTTCCAGAGCCGAATAAACCTCTGAGGAAAATGCAGAACAAATAGCATTCTGGTTCTCTTAATAGAGAATGAAATACCGGAGCTTCTAGAACTATAACTAGATCTCAGGAAGTTTGTCTTTTTCCTGATCTTTTTTAAGTTCCATGTCATTTGCCATGTGAGTCTTTCAGATGACGGGCTGTGTAGGAATAGTCTGAAGTCTTTCTTTCAGAATGTTTCGCAGTTCCTACCACCCTCCTTCCCTCCCTCCCTCCTTTTCTCCCTCCCTCTTTTTTCTTGTTCTTTCTTTCCCTCCTGAATTTAATTATGAGATCTGATTTGCCAAACAACAGATTTGTTATATTCCTTAATGTTTATATTTTGTTCATAAAAAGATTTCAAATTTGTTATAGAATAAGTGAGAAGAAATCGTGAGTCCATTTAAGTCATTTTCCAGGTCAGTATTACATGATGATATGTAGCCTGCTCACATTGCCTTTTCTGTGTATCATTTTTTTAAATTGCCATGCACTGCTTGGTACCATGTGCTGGTATAATTCTCACAAAGTCAATCTACATATATTCTGGATTTCACTAGTCAAGGTTTCTGATATTATTTAATGATGTTTTAAAACGTAAAAACAGTAGATTTACTGTCTCTTTTTTTTATTGTGGTTAAAAAAAACACATAAAGTTTACCATCATAACCATTTATAAGTGTACACGGTTCAGTAGTGTTTAGTATATTCACATGGTTGTGACACAGGTTTCCCGAACATTTTCATTTGCAAATCTGAAGCTCTATACCCATTAAACAATCCCTCTTTTCGTCTTCCCAGCAGCCCCTACTAACCACCATTCTATTTTCTATTTCTGTGAATTTGATTACTTTAGATACCTCATGACAAGTGGAATCGTACGGCATTTTTTCTGTCTTATTTCACTTAGCATATTGTCCTCCAAATTCACCCATGTTGTAGCATGTATCAGAATTTCCTTCCTTTTATGTTCATCCCTTCCTCCACTGATGGATATTTGAGTTACTTCTACTTCTTGTCCATTGTGAATAATACTGGTATGAACATGGATGCACGTGGATGGACTATCTCTTGCAAAGGACAGAACTGTATGATAAGACCTTCAAAATGTTGAGTTATCTGAATTAAATATAGGGGGTATTTTCTCAAGTTCTGCAATGCACACTAAAGACATATTTCAGATTAAATACCTTGCGCTACAACTTGTAATGGAGAGCAACAGAAATAATTAGCTTAAAAAAATTTAATTAAACATATCTTTTACTTAGGTTTTACCTACATGGCTCAAGGCCATTCTTAAACTTGAAAGAGAAATGTATACAAGGGAGGTATATTTGAAGGGTTCCGGGGTGCCCTCCTCCCCAACAGAGGCTAAAAGCTAATATTTACTTTTTATACTCACTCCGCTGAGAAGAAGGATCTGGTTGTTCTCCATGGCTTCCTGATAATGACTGTTACTTGGTCATGCACTTGCTGGTGCTTTTCTGAATGCAGGAGTGCCAGGAGTCATTTTAGAAGCCTAGTTCTTTGTTGTCGCTCCTGAATCATCCTAAAGACTCTTTTACCAGTGATATCTGTGACCTGTGACTAAACTTAAGGAATTCACAGTAAGGTGAAAGGTACATAGAAAGTGCTGGTCTAAACGTTATTCAAAGAAATGCTCACACCTGCTTTGGGAATGTTATGATAACTGTGCATGCAGTGATTATACCGTAATGCAATGATCTGTTTTCTTGTTGGCTTCACCTTCTAGACCGTGAGCTCCTTGGGAACAGATTCTGGGCTTTATTCAACTATGTTTCCCACATGTAATGTTATTGCTATTTACCCTAAGTTGTAGTAATAAGATACAAAATGTGAAACACATCTCAAAACTATTGAAGTTTTTAAAGGATAAGGGCCTGTAGCATGTGATTGTTTAATTATTTATTAGTAGCAAACCGCTTATGAGAAGGTTCCAGTACACAGTCTAGTCAGAAAATAGCAACAGATTGTATTGTAAATGAATTTGCCTTTGTAAGAACAAGGAAGAAAATTCTTGACACTGATTAAGAGAAAAGTGTGCATCATTAGTAAAAACAAATGGCCCTTGGGCCCTTCAAGTATTATTTTGACCCATATAAGTATAACATGTATACTTAACTATAACAAATCATAGAGCTTGTGAAGTGGTTTAGATGCTATAGAAAAGTGATAGTACCAGGAAGCACTTCTTTTGATGTCTCATGATTCATATATATATATGTATAAATCATACAAATTAACTTATTGAGAATTTTCATTGGTATGTGTGCTTAGTAAAAAAGTAAAAGTTATTTCCTTGACCCTGTCTTTGGTAATAATCCAGGACTATTAGAACCTCATTTATTCTCTCAGAGCAGTATCACCAGGGAGCCACACTTTCTGACAAGAGAAAATCCTGTCTTTACTGGGAATGCTACAACCACTGTGTCATAAATCAAAAAGCTCTAATGGGTTGGGGGAAGGGAAGCTGCTGTAAGGAAACATAATTAAACCACTCTTTGAAGGCAGTGTGTGAAGGTAACTAAATCCATTTATCCCTTCCATGAACTCCACTCTTATGTGTGTTTGCTAAGGCTGTATCAGAAAACCAATTACAGATGTAGCTTCTGCACCTTGCTTGCTATCACTGAGGAACAGCTAATGTCCTGTAAATACTACTCTGCTATCTCATTAATTGAAGAAACACAACTCAAAAGGGAAGTGTGTTTACTTCCAAGCTAATTAAAAGAAATATGGAAAAGTCTGCGGACTCCATACTAACCTGCCTACCTTTCAGAGAAAGTGAATGACCTCAGACTTTCACTTAATGCTCAGCTACATAAATTCTCACCAGGAAGTTCCAAAGGGATCAAGTTAAATATTTTAGGTAAAAGGTTTGTTCTGTAAAGATTTATAATTAAAGGAAACATTGTCTCAAACATAAGAGAAATATTTATGTCCTTAGACAAAGGAACTTCAAACTAGTTAGCCAAGAAACATGCAAGCAGTCTAATAAGTGTCTTTTGAAGGTAAAAGTGAGGACTCATGAATAATTCAGGTTCAAATGGGATAAGAGGCAATGGAACTACTCCTCACCTACAGGTATCTGGGGAAGACTTTGTGACCAGGTGCGATTTCAAGAGCTTTTTGGGTGATGAGAATATTTGAATTGGTGGCTTCGTTGCAACACATCATTTATTCTTAAAAAAAAATACAGATACACTAAAATTTTAGACAGTATGCAGAGACATTCTGAGAAGACAAAAGTTCAAAAACACTAAACCAAATTTTCTTCAAGAATAAATTATTCTACAAAGCACTGCAGTAGAAATTTACTTAATGATCTGAAATAGTGAATGTGCATCCCACAGTACCTACACTGTGAGTGAAAAGAAAATGGGAGCACTTACAGGAAGAACGAAGGAAACCTAGAGTTAGTAGAAAGAAGGAAATAATAAAGATCAGAGCAGAAATAAATGAAGTGAAACTAAAAAGATAGTAGAAAAGATCAATGAAACTGAGAGCTGGTTCTTTGAAAAAACAAAATTGAAAAACCTTTAGCTAGAGTCTCTAAAAAAGGAGAGAGAACATGCTCAAATAAAACCAGAAACAAAAGAGGAGAATTACAACTGATATCAAAGAAACACAAAGGGTCATAAGAGACTACTATAAACCATTATACACCAAGAAATTGGACAACCTAGAATAAATTAATGAGTTCTTAGAAACATACAATCTTCTAAGACTGAATCAGGAAAAAATAGAAAATCTGAATAGAGTAATTACTAGTAAGGAGGTTGAATCAGTAATCAAAAAAAACCCCAACAAACAAAAGTTCAGGACTTCACTGGTGAATTCTCCCAAATGTTCAAAGAGTTAATGCCTAGCCTCCTCAAACTCTTTCAAAAAACTGAAGAGGAAACACTTCTGAACTCATTTTACAAGGCCAGCATTACCCCAATAGCAAAATCAGACAAGGATACCGCAAAAAAAAGAAAAGTACAAGCCAATATCCCTGAGGAATATAGATGCAAAATCCTCAACAAAATATTAGCAAACCAAATTAAACAATTTATTTAAAGGCTCTTACACTGTGATCAAATGGAATTTATTCCAGGGATGCAAAGATGGTTCAAAATCCGCAAATCAATTAGTGTGACATATCACATTAACAAAATGAAGAATACAAATCATATGATCATCTCAATAGATGCAGAAAAAGCATTTGACAATTCAACGTTCATTTATGATAAAAACTCAACAAAGTGGGTATAGAGGGAATGTACTTCCACACGATAAAGGCCATATATGACAAGGGTACAGCTAATATCATACTCGCTGGTGAAGAACTGAAAGCTTGTCTTCTTAGATCAGGAACAACACAAAGATGCCCATTCTAACCACTTTTATTTAACACAGTGTTGGAAATCCTAGCCAGAGCAACTACACAAGAAAAGAAAAAAATATCCAAAATGGAAGCAAAGAATAAAAACTGTCACTGTCTGTTGATGACAGATTGTATATATAAAAAACTCTAAAGACTCCACACACACAAAAAAACTGTTAGGACTAACATGGGTGAACCTTGAAGGCATTATGCTTAGTGAAATAAGTTAGACAAAGACAAATACCATATGATTTCACACATATGTGGACTCTAAAAAACCAAACAAAGAAAAGAGAATAAAACTAATAGTTGCAGAGAACAGATTGGTGGTTGCTGGAGGGGAAGGGGTTGGTGGGTGGGCAAAATGGGCAAAGGGGGTTAAGAGGCACAAACTTCCAGTTATAAAATAAGTAAGTAATAGGGATGTAATATAGAGCATGGTGACTACAATCAATAATATTGTACTGAATACTTAAAAGGTGTTAAGAGTAAATCTCTCAAGTTCTCAACACAAGAAAAAAGATTTGTAACTTCCTATGGTGACAGACAGTAAATAGACTTATTGTGGTGATCGCTTTGCAGTGTATATAAATATTGAATCATTATGTTGCACACCTGAGCTAATATAATGTTATATATCAATTATATCTCAATAAAAAAAAAGAAAATGGGGCTTCCCTGGTGGCGCAGTGGTTGAGAGCCCCCCTGCCGATGCAGGGGCCGTGGGTTCGTACCGCAAAAAAAAATTAAAATTAATAAAATGGAATTACTTATACGCCAAAAAAAAAAATTATATATATATATATATATATAATTTTTTTTTTTTTTGGCGGTACACGGGCCTCTCACCGCTGTGGCCTCTCCTGTTGTGGAGCACAGGCTCTGGACACACAGGCTCAGCGGCCATGGCTCATGGGCCCAGCCGCTCCGCGGCATGTGGGATCTTCCCAGACCGGGGCACAAACCCGTGTCCCCTGCGTCGGCAGGCGGACTCTCAACCGCTGCGCCACCAGGGAAGCCCCAAAATATTTTTGATGTAAATTACCAACAGTCAAATATTCAGTAAATTGCCAACATCCAAAATATAGAATATGATTACAGCTTAGGTTAACAGTCTTTTCCGTATTCTCATTAAAATCACAATGGTCTCCATAGAAGGGACTCTCTGGGTCCCAGTCTCATTAAGGATGCTTTGAATGTGCAAGTCTATCTTAATTTTCTCAAATCATTTTTAATAAGTTACTTACAAAAGCAAACAACCAATATATTTACCTGCTCCTACCTCTCATACAACATGTACCAGAATATCAACAGAGCAATAAAATACTGAAAAATTGCAAATGGATAACTTGGGATAGATTTTCACTCCATGTTTAACAATTAAAGGTATCTTTAATGTTTTCTTCAAACTCTTAAGAGATTTAAAGTGTTGTTCTCAGGCAGTCAAAGCACATGGTAAGTAACTAGCAAGAATGTCCACGAAAAGTTGTGATAATAAGAATGGTCACATGGCATTCCTATAAATTTGGTAAATGAGTCCTGTCAAGAATAAATCCTGGTAGTAGCTGCTTTGTGTGCATAACTCACCCTTGCTTGGTGGCTTATGTTTTAGAACGTCATGACCTTACTGAACAGCAATAAGAACTAGTTAGATAAGTCTCTCCTCCTATGACACAATAACTTCAGTCAACTCTTGGAGTTATGTAAAAATTAAGAAGGGTAGGCATCAGTATAGAGATTTGTCTAATTTTCTGTTATTTAATCTTTTTTTAATATATCTTTTAAAAATATTTTATTTATTTATTATTTGTTTATTTATTTGGTTGCACTGGGTCTTAGTTGCTGCAGGCAGGCTCCTTAGTTGTGACATGTGAACTCTTAGTTGCGGCATGCATGTGGGATCTAGTTCCCTGACCAGGGATCAAACCAGGACCCCCTACATTGGGAGCTCAGAGTCTTAACCACTGCACCACTGGGGAAATCCCTCTGTGATTTAATCTTTCTTAACTCCTTTGCCTTCTCTCAGGAGAATTTCATGGAGAGTATTTCTTGGATCCTTTCCAATTAAGCCAGGTTTTTAGACCCACTTAGTGGAAAATATAGAAAATATTTCAACAACTCATGTATTATATACTTTTATTTGTACAGTACTTATTTCTAGTTACATAAGAAAAAATAATTGAGAGGGAAATCAAATGCTTAAATGTGGAAGAAGAGAGGGATCCAGTTAGGTTTCTGGAACAAAACCTTACCTTTTGATTTATCCATCTATTATGAGTGCCTTGGCCAGTCTCAGGTTCCCCTTCTTAAAATGCAAATACTTCTTGCATTGGGATATATGTTAGTACCTTTTATTCTGCACAGCATTTCTATGAAGAAGACTTTACCTCATTTCACAGTTTCAAACTGGGAGACCGAAACCCCAGTTGAGTGCTGAGAGTTAATTCTATCTTCTGACTACCAGAAGTAGATTTTTAACCACTATGCCTGCCTTAATGTTTTCAAGGGAATTACTTAAGGAAATGGGAATTTTAATAGAGGAATTGACATGATGGATTTGGAATTCCTATTTTCCTCATCTCCTATCAAAATAAAAACTGTAGTTCTATTCAATTCAATTAAAATTTATAGGGCATATCCTATGCTCAGGGCAGTGCACTCAGTACTGAAAGCTACAGATACATGAGAAGATTCAGTCTCTGTCCTCGAATAATTTATATCCAGCATGAAAAAAGGAAATATGATTAAATCAACCAATCTTCGACTATCCGATGTATAAGCAAGCACTGTATCTTGTCCTATATAATACGTCCTTAGAGAAACATGAAATGTTGTAGGGCTGGGGGAAAGGAAAAAATCATATTCCAGTGAGGAAGGAGGCTGATAGAGATGGGATGACTCAGAGAGAGGAGAAATACAAAAGAGATGGTGGTGGGGAGTCACAAACAGGTTTTCTTTGCTTCCGCCACATTGCTTAAAAGAAATAGAGCTCTTCTTCTGGCATATCTGTTTCCTGTGTAAGTCGGCTTTTTGTGGTAAAGTCTTCTCCACCCAAAGACCATGTTAACAATGATGACAAACATAGGAAAGATTGGGGAGGGTTTGCAACAGCTGACTTAAGCCCTAGGCAATGTGTCAGAACTGAGGAACCAGGAGCCCATGATGTTTAAGGTACACAGGAGGTAAGAAGCCATGACCTCCTCTCCCTGCCTTCAGGCTGTGTGCTTCTGAAATCTCCCTGGCCAATCGTCCCTCTCTCCCACCTTCCAGAAAAGCTCATAACTATTTGGATGGAGGCTGGAGTTCATGGTAGACAAAGGTGAATATTGTTTGGGGGCTACGTGGCCCTTATGAGTTGTGTTGAAAGGATTCCGTGAGGCAGGAGGAGAGATAAGACAAGACAAGAAAATAACCCAAGGGAAAAAGCGAGAGAACTAAGTTTAGAAAGGGAAAAAGAGTGCAGAATGAACTGGTTTGAGAAGAAAAAAAGAGAAAGTTGGAAACCCGGGGACAGTAGGAAGTTTCTACTTGTGAATAGGAAAGAAGACCATTTTCCTAGTTTGTAGTACTCTTCAAAATACACAGAAAATGACCCTTAGTTTTCAAATCTGTCCTTGGGATTGCTTCTTTCTAATAGTTTCTTATACACAGATTTTCTCATTTGAAAATTAGTTTATCTTGGTAACGTTTCCCACTTGCAAACTTTATTTTCTCTTCTTCATTGTGCTCTGAGAAATTCAGAGATCATATTACCCCATGAAATCACATATGCAGCATCACACTGTGTCTTTGAAATGTTGCTTATAGAGCTTGGAGATAGTCCCACTACAAGCAGAGAACATAGGAGGTCTTAAATCTGTTGGGGCTGCTATAACAAAATACCACAGACTGGGGAGATCATAAACAACAGAAATTTATTTCTCAAAATTCTGAAGGCTAGATGTCTGAGATCAGGGTGCCAGCATGGCTATGGGAGAGCCCACTTCCAGGTTGCAGACTTCTCATTGTATCCTCACTTGATGGGAGGGATAAGGTAGTGCTCTCAGTTCTGTTTTATAAGAGCACCAGTCAAATGTCCCACCTCCTAATACCATCACCTTGGGCATTGGGTTTTCAACATATGAATTTTGGAGGGACGGAAACACTCAGACCATAGCATAGAGAACTCACAAAAGATTATTCACCTTCAGCATGATTTTCCATGCTTTAAAACAGCTCATATAACTTCCTAAAAGAATAAAATAAGGAATACAAAAAGAGAAAGGCACGAAATTTGTGATGGAGAAGATAAAATAAGAAGTGAACTATTTGAAGATATCAAGGGATTCTAACTAAATTCTTTCGGCTCGGTATAGAATTTATTAATAATTATACTTGCTAAGTAAGGAACCATTTTGAGTTCCCACTAAGTGATAAACATTTTCTACTGTTTGGTGATTTTGTTGTTTTTTCTCAAAATCTGTATAAATTGAATGATATTATTCTCATATGACAGCTGAACTTAGTAATTAAAATAGTCAAGCTTTGAATCTAGCATTGTCTGATTCCTAAGTCTTTGCACTTTTGTACTCCCAAGGTAGCTAACTCAAAGGTCTGCTGGACTCAGGATATGTAAGGGGAAATTCAGAGTTGGGAATCCTCAGGTTGGGAGAGAATGGAGCTTAACAGCGTTTTACCTACATGACAAAATACAGCAAAATTTTTTTTTAGACATTAAGTGTAGCCCCCAAAAGGACAGAAAGAGACAGATTTGCCCTGAAGGTCACCATTTTGTGACTGCATCATGACATACTATTTCACTGATTTACTTGCTCTAATATAGACACGCTTTTGAAGCAATTTTCACTTGGGTTTAAAATTTGTTTCTTAAATAGAAGTCTGTGCTTATCTCCTTTCTATAATGAAAAATAAATGCGTTTATGCTTAGCAGAAAAGTAGCTTTGCCAATAAGCAAATACACCAATGGCTTTCAGATTATTTTCCCCACTAATATCCTTGCTAATATCTCATAAGAAACAGTGGCTGCACTTGAGTTTGGCAGAATGCCACAAGGAAATACAACACCAAATGCCTGGAGTTTAAAATTTCCACATGGAGCTTCCACTATAACCACCATGCAGTAATATAAGCCGTGATAGACAGTACCAAATGCCTAAGTTGGAAACCTTATATGTGTGCTGACATTATCATTGCCCTGGGACACTCCGGGTTTCAGATAGAAAATAAAGAATTACCACTGCATTAGAAATACACAAATGTGAGTTCAAAGGCGGGGGGAAATAGATGTGGATGAGAAGACAAATGTGTGATAAGAAAAGTACACAGATTCTTTGCACACTGAATCAGCTTTTGAAGAACAGTTCTTTATATAAAACATGCCTCTTTGAGGAAGATTAAGACTTTATTTACACATTGGGCAAGATTATTGAACTTCCATAAAATATCTAATTTGGTGAACACTGCACTAGACAGAAATGTCCACTAGAATCAGATGTGCTCTTTTTGTTCATATCCTTTGCCCACATTTGATTTGTTTCTGTGTCTAGAATCAAAGACAGTTTTGTTGACTAAGCAAGGTTACCTGGAAATGTGACAAGAAAGGAACATTCCATACAATTTACTATTTTAATTACACAAAGGAGAAGACGATAAGATTTGTCTGCCAACAGTAGTCTCAGAATGAAAAGGGAAAGCACGTTGAGGAAAATATGCTATGTTCTTCATTACTGTGATCACTAAAACAACATTTTTTCTTTGGCTTTTTTAAGAGGTTTTTTTTTTTTAATAATAAAGGATCTTATAAGGATTTAATATCCAAAATATATTAGGAACTCATACAACTCAATAGCAAAAAAGACAATCTGATTGCAAAAAGAGCAGAGAGAACTTGAACAGACATTTCTCCAAAGAAGACACGCAAGTGGCCAAGAAGTACGTGAAAAAGGTACTCAACATCACTAATCATCAGGGAACTACACATAAAAACCACAAGGTATCACTTCACACCTGTCAGAATAGCTATTATCAAAAAGACAAGAGACAAGAAGTGTTGGCAAGGATGTAGAGAAAAGGGAACCCTGGTGCACTGTTGGTGGAATGTAGATTGGTGCAGCCACTATGGAAAACAGTAAGGAGATTCCTCAAGAAGTTAAAAATAGAACTATCACACAATCCAGCAATTCCAATACTGGCTATATATCCAAAGGAAATGAAATCACTATCTCAAAGAGATACTCACACCACCTCCATATTCATTGTAGCATTATTCACAATAATCAAGACACGGAAGCAACCTAAGTGTCCACCAATGGATGAATGGATAAAGAGAATGAGGTATATATGTATGAATACTATAGAATATTATTCAGCCATAGAAAAGAAGGAAATCCTGTCATTTGTGACAAGGTGGGTGGACCTTAAGGGCATTATGCTAAGTGAAGTAAGTTAGAGGGAGAAAGGCAAACACTGTATGATCCCACTTATATGTGGAATCTAAAAGCATCAAACTCAGAAACCGTAGAATGGTAGTTGCCAGGGGCTGAGTGGTGGGGGGAATAGGGAGATATTGGTTAAACTTCCAGTTATAAAATGCATAAGTTCCAAGGATCTAAAGTATAACATGGTGACGGTAGTTAACAATATGCTGAAAAGTTGCTATGACAGTAGAGCTTTAGTGTTCTCGCTATAACAACAACAACAACAACAGAATAGTAATTATGTGAGGTAAAGGTGGAGTTAACTAACCTATTGTGGTAAACAATTGTATCAATACACCTTAAGCTTATACAATGTTATATGTCAGTTACATCTCAATAAACAAACAAACAAAACACCAAATAATTTTCACAAGCATCTCAAATTTAACATTTCCAATCAAGCTTTTATATTTTTCTCATGGAATATCGCAGTAACCTTCTAAGAGGTCTTGCCACCATTATTCTCTCTTCACCTCCAATATACCTTCTATATTGCTTCTAGAGTATTCTTTGTAAAACAGAAAGCCAGGCATGTCACTCCACTATTCAGATGGAGGCAGATATTAAACCCTGCTTGATTCCTTAACATGGCATATGTGTCTTCATAATCAGATGCCCTTTCACCCTCCTAATTCCTACCATATATATCCCTTGTCTCGTGGCCTCTCCCCTCTCTCTGGTTAGATTATATTATTGCAAATGTAACCATGTCATACTTTATTCACTTCCTTTTCTTTAACATGCTCTGCCTCTTTATTTCAAGATATTCTATCTTCTGAGTCGCCACTCTACCTCAACCTGGGGAACCTTTGTAAACCTGGGGAGCACCTACTCACCCCTCAAGGTACAGTCCAAATATCACCTCCTTTCTAAAGCCTTCCCTAGCCACTCATTATTACTTCTTCTTGGGTTTCTCAAAACAACTTTCACTAAAGCAACGGTCCTATATGATGTCTTCCTGTTTCTCCCTACTAAGGTAAGAAGAATATAACTTATTAAAGTTTTGTCTAGTAGTTGACTGGGCCTGGCTAATACCAGCTTGTTAGATATGATCATTAAATATTCAGGAATTTTGCAAGATGGTTGTTAAATTTTTAGTAGTTTAAAATCAACCCTGGTAGGAGAGTTTACACCCCAAAATTGACAAACACTACACATAAGGACTCTTTTTTTTTTTTTTTTTTTTCCTCAGAGAGGTGGTTTGTGAGCATAGCTGGGTTGGTCTCCATCGACTAGCAGAGCTCTTAAGTATTCAATAGCATTGCTCGAGTTACTAATGTGATTTCAATTGGCTGAAAATTACTTGGGCATAAATAAAACAAAGAATTATAGAAATAATGATGGAATTTCATACACTGTCACAATTTGAATTACAATCAGATAACAAGAAACAAGTATGGATTTCAAGTTTATAAATACTTGGAGATTTTATTCCAAGACAACATGATCTGTAGGTCCAGGTAGAGTGGCTCAAATACAGGAATGTAGGCTTATTAATCTTTGTGTCGTTATACATCATGCAGATCTGGCATGTGGTTGATCCTCATTAAATTCTTATTAAGCAGATTTCCACATGAAAAAACAGAGTATATTTCTGTATCTGAAGCTTTGGCTGTTTTTATCCACTCATATAGAATCACTGCTGGAAACTGGCAGCACCCATATGGTAAAATTTTTGTTCATAAACAAAAAATTAAGCTAGTTAAAAGCAAAAGGAAAACTTTTCCAAAAAGGAAAAATCTGAAAAATAATTGCTTTTTCTTCAGAGGTGTTGATTTTTAAGGATATTATATGTTGAGCATTTTGTTCATTTTCTTACTTTTTAGTAACTATTATATATATTTATGTATAGTAACTATATTATATATAATAATCATATTTATATATTTATATTAGCTACTTATATATAATTTCTTACAGTAAATATATATATAGAGAGAGAGAGAGACAGTGTAACTATAATCTTATAAGCAACTGAAGTTACTTATATTGTAAAAAATTATTTATGTACAGGGTAACCAAAATTTTTTCACATACATTTGTATTTAGGTTTTTAGTCATTTCAAAAGTCATATATAACTTACATCACTGGTTGTCAGTTTTCACATCAGTACCACCAGAGGAACTGTATAAAACAGTGACTCTCACTGCATAGGTGATGAAACCCACAGAGCCATATGGGAACCAGCCCAGGGTTAAGACTACCATTTTAGATAACCTTTGTCCAATACACTTATTTTACAGGTGAGGGAGTAATGTCAAAAGAGGTTGATTTTATTTGTTTAACTTCATGTAACTGGCTAAAGGCATAGCCAGGATTTTAAGTCAGATCACTGACTTTTAAGTTGGCATGTTTAATAGTATATAAGCTTCGGTGTGTGTGTGTGTGTGTGTGTGTGTGTGTGTGTATGTGAGAGAGAGAGAGAGAGTGTGTGTGTGTGTGTGTGTATGTGTGTTGGCTGTAGAGAAGCTAAGAATGCTGTTCAGAAATTAGTAAAGACTAAAGAACAAAAGAAGAAACATTTTAAATTGATGATATCTATTTAGCAATCCAGTCATGAGCTGGGTGCCCACAGAGGAGTTATCACTAAGAATGACAACCAAGTTACAGACCCAAACCCACAGCTCGTATTCAGGTGAATGAATATGGACTCTCCCAGATTTTTTATTTTTTTGGTGTGTGTGTTCTTTAACCATTACTGTTTTGGTTTTTTTAAAAGTAATTTTGAATTTCCCTCCATAACATAGGAAGATCACTTTCTGTATTGTTTTCTTATTTCTAATTTCATATTTTTATGATTTTGCAATGTAGCAGAAAAGCATTAATAAACAATTTTATCAAACTATCAAATTTTACCATTGGTAGACAGTGAGGGTTTGAAAAATAGTTCTCAATGTATAAATGATTTTATCACACTTGATAATTCCTTTCTACTGGCTGTCCCATTTCCTTCATCTCTAACAGAAGAAATTTTGGAAATCCATTTCAGCTAAATTTATCTGATCATTGAAAACTCTTACCTGAGTGTATTTTTCACATTATCTTATTTTGGGCAAACTATTTCTCTCCCCCCAGATTTCCCCTTGATTATTCAGAAAGGTCAAGATATTCCTTACAATTTAGGTTAAATATGCCTCACAGCTTAAATTTTATTTTTTATTTTTAAATTAATTAATTAATTTATTTTTGGCTGCATTGGGTCCTCATTGCTGCACGTGGTCTTTCTTTAGTTGCAATGAGCGGGGGCTACTCTTCGTTGCGGTGCGCGAGTTTCTCATTGTGGTGGCTTCTCTTGTTGCAGAGCATGGGCTCTAGGCATGCGGGCTTCAGTAGTTGTAGCATGTGGGCTCAGTAGTTGTGGCTCATGGGCTTTAGAGCTCAGGCTCAGTAGTTGTGGCACACAGGCTTAGTTGCTCCATGGCATGTGGGATCTTCCCGGACCAGGGCTTGAACCTGTGTCCCCTGCATTGGCAGGTGGATTCTTAACCACTGCACCACCAGGGAAGCCTTAAATTTTAAATTTATGGCCAAAGAATACAGATTCTCACTCAGGTCATATTATAGTTTATGCTAGTGGATAACCAGTTCCAAACATTCATAGTCCCTTGTCTTGTTTTTTGTAACAGTGATCTCAGTGGGATTAATTTCATAATTCAAGAGGTAAACTTACTGGAAAAAAGAAAATATCTTTAAGTTCTTGTAAAGGGTAGAGACCATATCATCTTTATCTCTTCCATACTTAACACAATGCTAAGTACAAATAAATTGTCAATAAATGTGTATCAAGTTGTACTAGATAAAAAAAATATGATCCAAAATCAAAAAAATTTTAGCTCTCCTACAGGATTCATTTTTTTTTCAAAATGTCTTTCAGTTTACACCCTGCATAATTATATTTAATGGATAGTTCTACAATATTATTTATGTTAAAAATGTATATTGGGACTTCACTGGTGGTCCAGTGGTTAAGACTTCACCTTCCAATGCAAGGGGTGTGGGTTCAATCTCTGGTCAGGGAGCTAAGATCCCATGTGTCTTGGGGCCAAAAAACCAAAACGTAAAACAGAAGTAATATGGTAACAAACTCAATAAAGACTTAAAAATGTATATCTACTTATTACCTTATTAGGTTATTTAAAAATAAAAATAAATGATTTAGGAAAATAAAGTTTTTCTTCTTTTAATACAGAGACAATTTCAGAATCTTCTTCCAACTACTCAACGTTTATTGACCCCTGAAAATATTTTTGTACTAAAAAAAAATGGTCCAGGGCTTCCTTGGGGGCGCAGCGGTTGAGAATCTGCCTGCTAATGCAGGGGACACGGGTTCGAGCCCTGGTCTGGGAGGATCCCACATGCCACGGAGCAACTAGGCCCGTGAACCACAACTACTGAGCCTGCGCGTCTGGAGCCTATGCTCCGCAACAGGAGAGGCTGTGATAGTGAGAGGCCCGCGCACAGCAATGACGAGTGGCCCCTGCTTGCCACAACTAGAGAGAGCCCTCACACAGAAACGAAGACCCAACACAGCAAAAATAAATAAATTAATTAATAAAATCCTACCCCCAACATCTAAAAAAAAAAAAAAAAGGTCCAGGACCTAAAATTCTTCAGGAAAATAAATTAGGTACAAGTACGCCTTTATTACAAGTCCCAAATTGTAACCTATAAGAAAGCACATGTGTACTGTTGTCCAATATTGAGAGACAGGGAGACTTAGTGAGATTCTGAAGCAATGTACTTCTTCCTTTAACAGTTGCTCTTGTGAGATTCTTGTGAAATAATGAAGAATGGAATTAAGTAGTCATGAGATGGCTACCACAAAAAACATTTATTTTAATGAATTGTGAACTGTTTCTATACCTCAGTGACAACTAAATAAAGATTAGTGATTGAAAACGTAAAAGGTACAGAAGAAAATGGAAAATAAAACTATATTGGAAAATTTATTTAATTCATTAGTTAAATAAAATAAAATTTTGTAAGATACATTGAACTATTATTTTAAATTCTTAGAAAAGATTGAGATTTTATATAATTTTGTTAAATTATCATCCTTTATTAATTATGTAGTTTAATTCTGTAATCAACACCTTCAGTTATAATGAACATCTTAAAACTTGACTCTAGAAATGTTTATAATAAAATGCTTTGAATACCCAATGATACAAATGTGATATATACTTTTAATTATATTTATCTCCTAATTTTTCCTCTGTTATTCTAGTAGATGCATTGCCATATTTGGTATTACTTTGGGATGTATTTTCAAGTTTCAAATGTTCAGATACAGGGTTATACAGATTTTCAGATACTAATGAATATTTAATTCCCAGATATTTAGATGCATTATATCATGCAATTTACATTGTAATAAGACAATAAGATGCAATAAAACTGAACACAAGAATCAAGTGCCAGTCTATCCCAGACAGATCATAAAATTTTTAAAAATGTTTATAAAGGGCTTCCCTGGTGGCACAGTGGTTGAGAGTCCGCCTGCCGATGCAGGGGACACGGGTTCGTGCCCCAGTCCGGTAAGTTCCCACATGCCGCGGAGCGGCTGGGCCCGTGAGCCATGGCCGCTGAGCTTGCGCGTCTGGAGCCTGTGCTCCGCAACGGGAGAGGCCACAACAGTGAGAGGCCTGCATACCGCAAAAAAAAAAAAAAAATTGTTTATAAAGATGAGAATTTTAAATGTAATCTGATGATACAAAATTTTCTTACAAGAGTTTTATAGATACCTAACCAACAATTTGTTTTACTACCAAAATAGGTATGACTATATACAAACTAATATTACTGTATGCGGTAATATTACTTGTATGCAGAAAGATGATAATGAGATAGATAGATGATAGATATAGATAGATAGATGATAAATAGATAAATAGATAGATGATAGATAGGTAGATAGATGATAGTTTTGTTAGTCAGCCTTAGTCTTTCAAATCAGAGGTAGAAGTCTAGAAATTTATTCTACTTCCTGCAAATTATTTTTGTTTTGTTGTGATTTGTATTCATGGAGTACACAAAAAATGTGAGGTCAATCTGATAGTAGCTACTCTGCCACTATTCTACTAGTTAAACTTAGTGTTTAGCTGAACACATGGCACAGATTAGGTGCTCAAAACTGATGAATCAATTGCTAGGTATATGACTGTTTAGGTGGTTTAGAATATATTGTTATACATTGTCAGCCTCCTTAAATACTTCTTGAAAATGAGTTAACATCTATGTTATGCATTTTGAGATTTAGGCTAAGTAAATTGTTCGAAATAGTTCTATGAGTAAAAGTAGAGCAATATTTTGAATAATTTTAAACCTGAAGTGGATTTTAATAGAAAAATAATCGAGCTTGGCTAGGTAAATAGCCAGGTTAAAAAGATTTCAGAGTGTCGGGGAGAATCACTGACACTACATGCTTTTAAAATTCTGTCCAAGGATTAGAGAAGAATTTAATGAAAAGTGAGAGTGAGTTAATCTCTTTAGTATTTATGATAATATATAAGAAAACCACATTTTCAGAAACTAAAGTGAAGTAAAATAGAATGGATAATTTTAATAATAATGTACGTAATATTCTCTAGTGGATGTTTTCCTTTTATGTTGAACTTACTATAGATTATTAAATTTGTTTATGAATCCTATTTATAAACTCTTCAAGTTTTGTGTCTGTAATTTATGTCATCTTTGTTCACAGCAGCTCTCAAGTCCTTATGCTCCATCCCTGTTTAACTTAAGGATGGAATAAAAATGTTTCCGGTATCCTTAAAGACTTTGAATGATTTTACCATTGTTCTGTAGGACAGATTAGGGAGTGGATATCTGCAGATTTCACAACATGAAGATTTTCATCCCATTCAGAATGTATTGGGCTGCTTGGGGGGCAGTGTCAGATCCCTGATAGCAGATATTAGAGCTAGTGGAATGATGAGTCAGAGTCCTTACTTTAAGGGCTAGAATTCTTAGTCTCCAGTTGTGCCCAGGAATAAAATAGAAACCCTCGCTGAAACCTAAGTTACGGTCAGAGGTCTCAAATACCAGGCAGTAGTTGCCCCACCAACTGCCAGATGGTTTCTGCTACACTGTTTTGGGAAAGTATCACTGGTCTACCTCTTCAGCGCTGATTCACCTGACTCAGCACAAAGATCTTTACAGCATCCCTCTCTGACAGGATTAAGGGCAGGGGCACCTTTCCTAGGGAGCTAGAAGAGCCAAGTATGGTTCTTAATGCCCTTCATCTCAACCTTTAGGCTATTTGTCACTGCTTCTGCTAGACTGAACAGAGACACAGAACCCTAGGCACAGGAGTAATGAAAATAACTTTCACAATGACAAAAACAAAATCGAGTATCTCCCCGTGAGGGACAGTCAACAGCACAGCAAAGCATTTCACTTTTGCATAAAATTATTGAGATCTTGTAATGTTATTTTACCCAGCTCATCTGGAAATCTGTCAGGGTAGCCACAAAACTGTCAACTCTACTGTAGTTACTTTGGTCGCACTGATTTTTCTGAAGGTTGGGCTTTATTATAGTCGTGGTGGGAACAGAGGGAGGTTATTGATGGAATACTAGTAATGGTAAAGGCAGAGTTTTGTACGCGTTACTAAACCAAAGACAAGACAGATCATTTCATGAAGAATTGTTATTCCATTTCTAAGGATGAAAATAAGTTTTAGCAGATGAGGCTGGGGTGTCAAAAAATTGGGATTTCTAGGATGATATTAAGGTTTATGGGACCAACAATATAAGAAAATGCTTCAGAAATCCCAGAGTCATATCAGAATATTTAGAGCAAATGGTTACTATGGATATAGTAAATAGTGCCACCGCTTAGGAGAGAATTGCTGTGGGATTTATAATATTTACAGCTTGCAAAGAACAAGGAGTCAGACTACATAAGATGCTGCTGTGGTTGTCACAATGGACAAAGCTCACAGAGATTCTTTCATAGTCACTGTGGCAACATGGAGATACCTAGCGTGACTTACTCAAGAAACCAGTGGTTCAAAACCGATGACGTAAACATTCTTTGCATTATATAGAGTTCATGAAAATAAAATTAAAAAATAAAATCCTAGTGTACATTTAATTTGCATTTTCTCTGTACTCTCAGTATTATCCCCAGACTGTGGGATTTCAATGGCCTGGAGCGGAAAAATTCAAAAGCTTTCCACAACTGGAAACAGTGTACTCAGGAGCCTAAAGCATTCCGAAGTGATTGGAGAACTGACTTCTCATCAGATCCAGGGTGCTAAATGACACCTCTTAGGTAATGAATTTCTGCTTTTGAGTTTAAGGTCCTACAGGGCAGGATAATTCTCTTTGCATGGTTCCTAGAACAGCTCTCTGCACATTTGAACATTTAATCAGCACTACTTGATAATGAATATAGGATTTTGTAGCACAGGATCAAATTGGTCCTGAGAGAAAAATATCTCACTCTCGGAGCGAAGCGCTTTCTTCTGAGTTGTAAGTAGCATCTCCCTTAGCTTATCCTTAGGTAAAGAGCCACTTTCACTTCCCTTGAACTTCCCCAAGGTCAGACTCAGGAATGCCTAACAATAGAAGACAGATTACATGGTCCACTTCACTTAAAAACCAAAAAAACTAACAGTGGTTCCTGAAGGGTCACCCATCCACAAGGCCATTTTTCAAGAAAGTCATGCTGCTTCCAAACTGTCACAAACTGGGAATCACTCAAGGCCCAGAGGTCCTTAAAATGTCTTGAGAGACTATTGAAAAGACAATTCACCTCTAACATCTGGGTCATAATTCTTTCTACTATGTGAGAGAATACGATACGGACTACGTATCCACTCATTAGTCTCACATCGCCACGTGCAGTCAGGAGTCCTGACAAAGCTGTCAGGGTCCAAGGGCAGCAAGCCCAGTGCCAGTGTGGGTGGGAGGTGGGGGAAGGGAAGGAGGGTGTGAGGTAGGATTCCTAAGGCCAGTTCTAACCTCCTCTTCCTCCTTGGTCCCGGCCTAGACTGCCAGTTTTCAAATTTGACTAATTCTATGAGCTACCCAATGTCCTTCCAGTGGTTTCCTTTCCTCTGTAAATTAACCAGTTTCTGTTTACTTTTCTTAATTCAAGAACCCTGATGAGTAAACATGGGTACTTTATGAATGCCTTCATTAACAAGATGTATTGATAAATAAAGGGAACATTAGAACTATATTTATTACAGAATACCATTTTTGTTTGAAATATATTAATACATTCACAGGAAAACAGAAAAAATAACACTTTCATCAGCGGACATAATGAGAGTCCTATTCGTCTATAAGCTATGCTTGATGCCTGGCCACTTTGGGTTCCTTGTGTTCAGAGACCTGCAGTTAAGAAAAGGAAAAACCAACGTGGCGAAGGTAATTGACTGAGTGGGAGTAGGGCTGCGGGTCACAGCGGGGTGTGGAGGAATGTGTGGGGAACCCAGGTGGGCCCCTTGGGTTCTCTCTTTGTCCTGCAGGGCTCAGAGCCTCCTTCCTAGTAAGCCATGAAGACAAGCAGAGGTGCCGGTGAGGAAGAGGGGAATCGAGGATGCGCAGTGGAGACGGGGTCCCGGCCATCCTCTGCGACGCTGCCTTTAGGCACAGAGGCAGTTGCTGCTTTCTCAAATGTGTACGAAGAAAGGCAGTGGCACCAGGGCTTGACTGTGAAGGACAAAGAGGACCACTGCATAGGTAGGACTTCAAGGTAGGACTTGTTGCCCCAGATGCTACGAGTCCTATCAGAGACGGCCTCTGTTTGTAGCCTCTGTCAGGCTTTGCTTCAGCCTCAGAGAGCTGCCTCACCCAAGGTCACATCCCTCCCAGGGTAGCCCACGTCTTATGACTTACACGATAGGACAAATGTCTGGCCATTTTACCCCAACACGGAAGGATTCTGATAGGTCATTTTCTCTCTGCCACTGGCCCCAGGCTGCTTCCTTCCCATCAGTGTTGATGCCAAAGACACAAACAACCTGCATCCTAAACTCCGTCTCACATTTGTTCCCCGGGAAATCTAACCTGTGACATAGGACTTACAGCACAGGAGACCTTGAGGTCCCAAATAAAAGTGATTCCTTTTATTCTAAGGAAAATGTGAAAACTAAATATCACCGCAGGTCATCTGAGGAATTACACTATATATATATATGTATATGTGTATATGTGTGTGTATATATATATATATATATATATATATGCTTAGCTCACTTAGTGAAATCACTTCACAGGCACCCGTGTACTCTGCTCTGTTCAGTGGGGGGAATGACCTCCAGCTAGTCATCTTGTAAATGGGTCTGATGGTCATAAATGGGACTAGATAGGAAGGGAAATACCCATCTGTCATTGAACCTGAAAACAAAACATTAACCCAAAATTCCCAAATGACACACCCTATGAATAATAAGGCTATTTCATCAACCACTGATTATTCCACTTACTACAATACACCTTTGCCAAGGCTTCTCCCTAATGAGGAAGGGTGCAAAAACATGGAGAAATTTCAGAGCCCCAAGCCTGAGTTCTGTGCTTGGATTTAATACCTTGTCCAGGCTCCTTCCTTTAAGCAAACTGTGAGCCCCTCTTTGAAGCTTTGGGGTAACCGGAGAACTTGTTTATCTATTGTAAAAGAGCATGCAACCTCCCAGGCTGGACTGGCCAGTGCCCAGGTGGCACTGAGCGAGAAGCTGTGAGTTGCTTGAGCTGAAGATGGCAGCCCTTTTGCAGCTTCCAAATTACTGCCAAGATCTCTTCTGGATGCTGCAGCCCAGATGTTAGAAGATTTCTCTGTGTTTGATCCCAAACCTAGATACTCCTTTATAAATTTCATGTGCATTCCTTTAAATCCTTAAATGTGTGGACTGAACGAAAAATAGCAATGAACTTGGAGTCAGATATTCTGGGTTTAAATCTTAATTCTGCCACATAGAAGCTGATGAATTCAATATATTTTCTCAGTGGCAAAAAAAAAAAAAAAAAAGAAATTAACCAACCCAAGAATTTTTAAGGAAAATTTAATAATAAAAATGTAGTTAATATATTTTCTCAGTGGCAAAAAAAAAAAAAAAAAAAGAAATTAACCAACCCAAGAATTTTTAAGGAAAATTTAATAATAAAAATGTAGTTAAAAAACTCTTCCCAGGACCTGACATCTATTACAGCTCAATGTTTACCAGTTTTTAAGGTAAATTTGGATTCTCAGCCACAGAGCTACATTTTTTTTTGCCCTGGCTTTATTCTTCCCCCTTACCCCCTAGTTATTTATTTATTCAACTTGACTTTAGAATTTTAAGTAAAATCCAGACTTAAAATTTACACATCAAGATTTATTTAAGATTATGAAAATTAAAACAGTTCCAGAAACTAGATTATGCCTTTCTAGCATTAATTATGTTACCATTTTATGATACAAACAATAAACATTTTAAAAGATGTGATTACATTAAATGCCTTGGCTTTTCATGTCTGCAAATAGTTTTAATAATTTGCATAGCATAATAACAGGAATAATCTATTAGTTTCCTTCACTGTTTCTCTGTCCTGGTGAATTTTGTAATTATGTATAATAACATAAATTCTTATGAAAGGTATTCTTGTTTTTAAATACTTGCTCTCTCTCCCCAGAGTAAGGATTAAAATTAGGCTTGGCCCTGTGACTTATTTTGGCCAGTGGAAAATGAGTAGCAGTGATACATGTCACTTCTTAGAGAAAGGCTTAAGGTCCTGTGAGTGTTTTGCAATTTTTTTCTCTCTGCCAAGGCCATAAAATTTCCAGATAGAGAGTGTTCCAACATCCTGACTTGGAGCTAGAATCTCTAACCTTCCAAAGCCCAGAATTGCCAAGGTGGAAAGCCCAAAGTCTCCTAGTGGGTTATCAAGAATGATGGTATGCAAGATCACCCTGCTTCCACCCTTGGGTTCCCCAACCAATGTGTTTTCCTTATTCGGGACACAGTCCTATTTAAGTTCTTTGATTCAAGGTGGATATTGCATCCTGAAGGAGTGTGACCTATCCTCAGAAAGTAGCATCACTGAGCTGGTGCTTTAGCTATACCTTCAGGGGGCCATTCTAATGCTCCATTTTATCTGCAGCAGTCTGTAATATGACTAATGGACCCCATGATATGCTGTTTCAAATCTCCTTTGCTGTAAAGTGAGCCCACTTTATGCTGAATCCCATGCCAGTAGATGACTTTGTAAACACTTGGAGTAGGAAAGGCAAATCTAAAGCTGGAATATATGTCTAGTTCTGTGATAACAAACTGTTTGCTCTTCCAGGGTGGAAGGGTCCAGTGTACTCAGCTTGCCACCAAGTGGCCAGTTCATTTTCTTGAGAAATGGTGCCATAATTGAGTCCCAGTGATGGTCTCTGTTGCTGGCAGGTTGGACATCGGACGGCAGGAACAGCTAATCAGCCTTGGTAAGTAGGAGTCGATACATAGCCTCCATTTCTTCCACTATGACCTCTCTAAGCTGGCAGCCCTTTCCGTCACTAAGTACATGGGCCAGATTAGTATTTCCAGGTGTGGAATATGCAGCTTCCAAAACCCAAAGAGGCTTACCAGGTATTGTGTTTTCTAATTCATGGAGGGACGTGCCATGCAATAATTTATGTTTTACTTTGGCTGGTGTGTCTTGGCATGGTGCCCATGATCTCTGGCTGCCTACAATTTTTAGTGATGAGGAAGAATTCTGATCATTCATAAGGTTTATATCCCACGCCCTGGAGTCCATATGTCTTAACAGGGCTTCCAACATACTGGCCCCTTCTTGCATATCCGATTTGATTAGCATGATACAGCAGCTCAGTGTGATAGTGTGCAGGCTGTCCAGACAGTTCTGAACATGGCACATTATATTACGGCAGAAGGAGAGAGGGTTAACAAAGCCCCAGGGCAAAACTACAAATGTATACTTTTGTGTATTATAAGTGAATGCAAATTGTTTCTGATCTTCTTTTCTGATAAGGATAGAAAAGAAACTCGTTTGCCAAGTCAAAGTACGCATGCCCTGTACCTCAGGTCCTATTAAGCAGAGATGCAACATCTGGCATGGACACTGCAGCTGGGGCTACTCCTTGTGGCCTGCAGTCATCCTTTGGGTCCTTCTGCTTTCTGCAGGAGCCAGAGCATTAAATTAAATGGTGACATGATCCTTTAGACCTTAAGGGAGGCACTAATTTCTGCTACTTTCCCTATCACCCGGGGTGCAGTACTACTTTGATTCACTATTTTGGCAGTGTCAGGGATGACTTTTAAGGGTTTTCATCTGGCCCTCCCACTATCAAAGCTCTTATTCTCTAGGCAAAGGGCCCAGTGTGAACTGTCCCAAATACCAAGCATATCTATCCCAATTCTTCATTTGAGGGCTGGGAAAATGACGTGTGAGGGGTGAGCAGACCGTGCAGACTCATGGCGAGCCTGGTCACAGAAGGAGCGCTGTACATCATCACCTGACCTCACGTCCCCCCATGTTGATAGAGACAGCATCCCACACAGAAACAAATACAGCAAAGAAAGCTCAAGCAGTTCTAACGTTCTAGGCACTGAAAAGCAAGGATTGTGACCAACGTATCTCAAGCACCTGTAAAAAAATGATCTTGGACTGTGGAAAACTGTGAGATGATACAAGTAGTGACACTAGTAATGATATTCAGACCCTGATGTTAAAGATGCACATGAAGAAAATGGCTAGCTGGCTTCCCCCTCCCTCTGTGCTGAGTGAGTCTTAGGGTATCATCCTCTCCTGACCATGGGATGCGTGGAAAGTCTGCATGAAATTTCCATGAGTTCCTTTTGCATCCCCAAATTTAGAACCGTATGAAAGCTGTCCTCGAAATCGCCAATGCAATCCTTCACTATAACTAATACCATCTATATAGAATCACCTTTTAATTCAATATGGCAAGGAGTAACAATGGAGGAAATTCGGTGTAGGACAAACACTTGTGGAGGAAACAAAGAGGAGAAATAGAAGAGCAGAAAACTTGAGTTTAGAATAAAAGAAAGCTAGAAAAATAAAAATTCAGTAAGTGTACATAAACGCAGTATTGCTCAGGGATAAATGCATTCTGCTCTTTTAGGCATTTCATTTTATTTTATGCTCTAGGCCTTTGTGGACACATTTAGGAAATCTCATTTGGTGGACAGTGGCCTGTTTCCCAAAGTTTATCAGAATCCTATTATACTTCAATCTTCTCCTAAAGCATTTATCCTTGGCTTTGGATTGTCCACAGATCCAATTAGAACACTTTCAACTCAATTTACCAAGTATTTAATAGCAAGACTGAGTAGAATGAGATTGAAAAGGAATTCTAACGCACAAGTTGTCATTAGGCTACTACAAATACATGCAATTCATATTCTAAAGTTTTCCCCTTAAGATTGGGATGAAATCCTAACTGTTACTGTAACAGCAATAATAATAACCAACATTGGTTTACTACATTTATTTTTATTTATTTATCTATTTATTTTTTTTTGCGGTACGCGGGCCCCTCACTGCTGTGGCCTCTCCCGTTTCGGAGCACAGGCTCCGGACGCGCAGGTCCAGCGGCCGTGGCCCATGGGCCCAGCCGCTCCGCAGCATGTAGGATCCTCCCGGACCGGGGCATGAACCTGCGTCCCCCACACCAGCAGGCGGACCCTCAACCACTGTGCCACCAGGGAAGCCCCACTACATTTATTTTTATAAATCTAGTTCACAACCATCATTTTATTCTTTTCAATAACGCTTGGAGGTCAGCTAAGCATCACCACATAAATTTTTGATACATTATTGATCTGACTTTGGAAGATGTGAAAATAGTCATCTATCTTTGTAATACTGATAAGAAAACCTAGAATGGCTTCGGCAGTTTGGAAAACGTAAAGTTTAAACTTCAGTTCAGGAAATCTTAGTATTTCCTATTAACCTTGTCCCATGATATCGAACCATATTTTTCTTGTCTCAAAATATTCATCCTTATCTATCTGTCATGGAATAAAAATTGGCTACTCTTTTTACAAATATGAAGGAAGAAGAAAAACAATCGTCAGCTAAATTTTCTGACAGTCAACATCTATTTGTGCATGCAAGACAACTGTACTGAATCACTTTATCCATCCCAGGATGGCTTTGGGCACTGCTTTGGGCGGCTGTTATATGTCTCACTATCCTATCAGATGGCTTCTTCTCCCTTCCACTCTCCTGCGGAAACTTCACTGTAGGTGGACCTCTGCTGACCACGTGACAGATGACGAAGCAACAAGGAAAGTTTCATTAAACTCTCTAGAAGCCTGAACCATCAAACAGGTTTTTTTGGAAAATGCAGACCATCACTATAACTATAATAACCATCACTGTAATAACTCAGCATCCTCTAAACACTTAGCACACTGACATGCACCCCCAGGAGCAAAATGTCACGAGGAATTGTTTTAGAAGCAACTGACCCCAAGATTCTCTAACCCCAATCAGGTGCTTTAAAGTTACCATGATGCCAACACAAATTTATACTCGCTTTGCCTGGAAGGACCGCCTTAATGTCTATTTTTCTGTCTAAAAAGATTGCTAGGATCATTAGATTCTAGCCGTTGTTGACTGAGAAATCCACTGTGGACACAGTGGTGGCTCTTGTGACAGACGGAGCACCTGACGTAGTGGGTGCCTGGCTGAAGCCACTCCAGGTCTTAGCGAGCTCTTCCTTACCTCACTGGTCCCTCTTCTCTTTAACAGAAAGCTGTTGCCTGAGGAAGTGAAAGGTTTCCCCTTTCACACATCTCTGAGATATCTCTGGATGTGCCCAGAGCTTCTTCCAAAGCCCCCAGAGCAGTGCTACACCTTTAAGGGTTGCTCTTCTGCACCAGAATTCCCACCCTCTACCCTAAAGCACGTTCGAGGGGTCTGCTCTGAGTCTGTAAAAATAAGTTTATATTTTAAAAAGGCTTTCTTAAAATCCTTGATATTTTTAATGATACTGAGTTTTGGTGAGAATATTACTTCTCAATCCCTTTTCTTTCAAAATTTCCTATCACCTTCTGTGACACTCTAAGGTACTTTTATTCCCTTCTGCCATCAAGGGTGGGCCGGCTGCCAGGCAAAGTCATAAATGTCCCCATCTATGTGGGAAGATAGATTCAGTTTTTACATGAACCAGGTCAGAAACTTTTCAATATGAAAGAGAAGAGTTGACTCATCACACCAAATGTACTATGCAAAAATGGGTTTGCTTATTTTGGTTCACTTTGGCTATGGGCCAAAGTGCAAAGTACAAAATAAATTTTACTATCATTGTCTAAACGTGCGTCCCCGTATAGCAAAGGCTGTGGTGGTAGATGCTACTCTTTTACTAGGGAGTGTGATCCTAGGGGCACAGGAGTGGGTGGAAAAGGGTGGTGGGTGTGAGCAGAGAAGAGCAGGAGAGATGCCCCTTCCCTTCCTATCAGTCCCTGATCACTGGTCAGCCTCCCACAGGCCTGTTCCACCGAGATCCATGGCTACCTGACTGTAACTGTCCATGGAAGATATGTACACATATTCCAAAACACTCATCCATGTCACTTTGTAAATGGTATTCTGAAACACTTAATATTTGAGCAATGCAGTCATAATTTTGGAAATAACATGGCATATCTTTTTAAACCCCTGATTAATTGTTCGGGCTTGATGAAATCAACAGACATGAATTAACACAAGATTTAAGGCCCAACAGGCAACCTCTTCTCTCCTCCCCCAACCACAACACCCGGAGGAACTAGAAAACACTCCCTAGAAAACAGAAGGTATTCACAGTTGTAGGAATAAAAATTTGGAACAGGAAAGGACATATGCCAGGAAAGGACAATATAGGATCCCTTGTTTGCAGTGACCCCTACAAACTCTTAAAGAGGAAAAGGACATCTTCTGATGTCTTATATTCATCCGCCAAAGAACTGATGTGTTCAATCCATTTGTGACTATAATACTTGAATTAGAATCAGGTGAACAATCATGATGAAATTCAACAGTAATCTCAGGCTTTTCTCACAGTGTTTTTCTCAGTTGAGGAGTTCTGACTTGTTATTTTATTATTCACACGTAACATGTAATGTAGTTATTACATATATAAACTCAGGAGGTAACATTTGACCTCTTTTGTCATGTTTGTTTTTCAAATGAGGAAACATCTGTGAGCCATACATCATCACTCTTTTCCTGATTTGCAAAAATCACTTCTACCCTTTTTAAGCTGAGATACCCTCTGGTGAGATCAAATTTAATGAGATGACCTCTCTTGCATAATTCCCTTCAAAGATGTACAGAGAGATATTCTTTTACTACATTTATAATTACAGACCAATTTTATAGAATCCTTAGCAACATTGCCTGGAAGAAAATTCACACAGATTGATACATGTGATGAGAAATTATTCCCACAATTTTGGGTTCTCTCACTCAATCTGCTCGTGGCAATGGAAAGCATTTATATGGAGGAGCGAATTCTAAAACAGTAACAACTGGATGAATGGATCATTTGTCAGAAATGCACTAAAACAGTAAGATTGTTGGTTCCACCATGGTGTCTGCAGGAGGGTGATGTGTAAAGTAGCTCAAGTACTCTGACCCTGCGCTAAGGCAGCATCCACACATCCCTCCATCCTGTTCATGCTGTCTCTCCTCTATTGACTACTGCTTGGCAGGAGGAAGGGCGTGAGTGTTGGAGGAGGGAAGGTGGCTGTGGATGGGACCAGGGAACATGATAGGGTCGGTAGCATGGCAAAGCTCAAGGACAATTACTTTGAAGTTTCTCGTGATGAAACAATGGCTCCCCTGCTTTCTATTGTGTGTGTTTGATAGCCTAAGGGAATGACCCTTGACATTTCTGATTTATAAACAGCATCTCTACCTGAGAAAACTCCTGGTGGGTGGCAAGGGGGGGGATATCACACAAAATCAATGTGTGAAACATATCAAAGAGAACGAGTTACCAGGAATAAGCAGAATGCTTGATGAAGGTGGAGCAGGGTTGGCTGTTAAAAGGCTGCTGTAATCTTGTCTCATCCTATTTCAGTGAAATCCTTGCTCAGAGGAATAGATAAAAGAAAGTTGAGTGGGATTTTGAATGTGGTAAAGACTTTATATTTGATAGCCTTAGCATGTTATTACCCCCCACATAACCTCCTGTATATCTGCATAGTTGCGGGACCTTTTTTTTAAAACTATCAGAAGTAAAAAGTGAGTATTCATTTTTGTATTAATGTAGAACAGCTGAGTTACTAAGTTCCATGTGGCATGCTTTGAAAAAGAGTATCTTCTCAAAGTTCACTAAAATCTAAAATGGATTAGAGGGCTGATTCCTTTGAATACTATATTTTAATTCTCTGCTAGTCATTCAATTCCCCCCAGAGGAGTTTAATATATAACTAATTTTAGAATTTAAAAGTGATTAAATACCCAATTAAATTGAACAATGAAATATAATTTAACAGAAATTAACAATGTGTGAAGGATAATATTCTGGAGTTTTTTGAAGTTTGATGATTTTTGTTTGCTTCTTTTTTAACACATGAATCATTTCCCTGTATTATATTTATTTATTTATTTATTTTTGCGGCACGCGGGCCTCTCACTGTTGTAGCCTCTCCCGTTGCGGAGCACAAGCTCCGGACGTGCAGGCTCAGCGGCCATGGCTCACAGGCCCAGCCGCTCCACGGCACGTGGGATCTTCCCGGACCGGGGCATGAACCCACCTCCCCTGCATTGGCAGGCAGACTCTCAACCACTGCGCCACCGGGGAAGCCCATCTCTGTATTATAAGTACAGGGACTTCACAGTCTCCCTCTGAACAGTACTGTGATGGCAAAAATAGTTTCTATGGGTTAAGCTGCCCTAATCAGAAGACCAGGTAGAATAAATACAGATACACACACACACACACACACACACACGCGTGCGCGCGCGCGCGCGTGCGCACACACACATATATATATTTGTAATCAGAAGACCAGGCAGATTGAATACACACGCATATATTATATATACAATATATTATATAACTATCACCTATGTTTTCACAGGCTACAAACCTAAAGAGATTAAAATTATCCTCATAAATAGTTATAAAATCAACATTTCCTAGGTAGTGCTTATACTTCAAGGGTCTGTAACAAAACTCAGAAAGAGGCCAATGTAGCCAAGGGTGTCTCCTTCAGAGATTGTGTGAATGCTCCAGCCATTCAGCTATGGAACCTAAATCCCTATGGGGTTTGCTACGGTGATGAATGATTCATAACTTAAAGACATGAGATTTAGCTTTAAAAACATTCTCTTTTTATTTAATCATTAATAATTGTGATTATCTAGTTTTCACATAAACCAATGTCACGAAATAGAAAGGCAAACTATTGATGCATTGAATCTGAAAGAAAACTCATCAAGCCTTCCAAACTTATTTCCATGTTTTGTTTGTGCTTGTTATGATTCAGGAACTTTTTTTTAAAAATGTTTTTAGGTTGTAACCATTTGACTTTAACTTACTGAGTAACTTGGTCCAAAGAAAGGCCAAGTTATTTGGTCAAAAGAAAGGCCAGAATAGAAAGGAAGAGGCACAATGGCATCCTTATCACTGTATATATTCAAGGTGAATTTTTATTGATCACTGGGAGTCAAAACAAGTTTTTAAAAAATAGGAGGGAAATATGTGGAAGAACTTTGTGGACCAGGAGAAGACAGTGACCTCTCTCTACTACCAAGTAATGTCGGGTCTTTGATTGATTATTGATGATACTCATCTTGAAGCCACGGAGAAAGCTTGTGAAAAATGCATTTGCTAGTCCAGCTTCATCTACTCCTGGAGTAAGTTTTTGTTTTTGTTTAACCAACTTTTCTTCAAGAAAGAGAAAACAGAACTATATGTAATATGTGTTTTCAAAACTCTCGTCTATCCACTGCATGATCCTCCTGCTCAGTTTTGTGAATTTTATTCTTTTTTGAATAATATTTATTTTAACAATTTGTCTCATTTTGAGCAGGTTCCCCAAATGAGGATATTTTAGGAATGCAATCACAAAGCAGGAGAATCTGAGGAAATTGACAACAGGGAGTATGTTTGCTCACTCATGAACTTCGTTAAGTATTGATTAAGCACTTACAGCATGCCGAGCACTGCTGAACGGGGATATAGTGGTAAACAAGAGGAATAAGGTCCCTGACCTCAAAGAGCAATAGATCAGTAAAGATGACATTGGGGAGTTTGCCAGTACGCCACAGCAAGCAACAACAATAAAAACCTTTTTCAGGTTGTGCTCAGCCTGAAAGTTGTGTCTTTCTGCCCCAAACAGCTAAGCCTGTCTATAAAGTCACTCCTGGTGACACTGAAGAGTGAAGATGCTCAGAGCAGAGGACCAAGGTCAGCAGACTCTTCCCAGGTAAGAGAGAGAAAGACATCACCTCCAGGGTAACAAGCTGTGGTCTGGGTTTGCAGGTGCACATTGGAAAAAGGCTTCTTTTAAGACACTATTTATAGGATGAATCAGCAGTGGTTACTAGGAAGCAACTGAGATACAGTTGAAGCATCTGTGCTTAACTTTGAGTACTTCAGACAGGGAGGCTGGAAATGCCACACAGGCATGATAAAGGCTCTGAAACAAGTGCAATGTGAGGTTGTCTATATGGATGGGGGCCCCTTCCCTTTAATATCCAAGTGAAGTGACTCAAAACTCCATCCTCTACAGGAACAGAAGTTTTCTTTCTCACTCCTCGTTGGTGGATCATCTTCCTCTAGGACTTGAAAATAAGATTGGCTTTGTCTCGTCTGCTTGAGAATCGGTCTGCCTTCAGCCTGTGGGCAGAGACCCACACATTGGAATTAGGTGCAAAGTCTTAAGCTTCTTTCTGGGCTATCATTATAGAACTGTGCTCTCGAGGAGATTCTCATCTTCAGCTGAAAATAGGGTGAAAGTTAAGGCTTATTTTTGTCTGGGAGGCAAAACAGAATAGTGATTAAAGGCTTTAACTTCTGAGTCAGAATGTCCAGGTATGAATTTTAGATCTGCCAAAATTCTATGACATGAAGCATCTAAAATCCTCTAAACTTTAGTCCTCTCCTCAGAAAATGGTCCTGTTAATTGTATTTACCTCATAGGATTGCTGTGAAGATTAAATGAGATGATGCATGCAAAGAATTTGGCACAGTGCAGGATATAGAGTAAGCATAAATAAATATTAGAAATTATGCATAAGGACCTTATCTACCACTCTTAATTTTCTTAGGGAAGTCTGAGTTGTTTTTGTTCCACTTTGTTAAGAAAGAGAGAATCTGGGTCTAACAAACTGAATTAATGACTTTGAGCAGAAAAACTCAAATTGGTTTTAACTAAAAGTTTCCAACAGTTGGAACGTATTTCATGTCTTCAGAGTGTAAGGTAACTGGAGATGTTTTAACTACAGCATTCTGAGTCAGTCCCCGTTTTTCCCCCCAAACACACAATTGTCCTCTAAGATTTAAAAAAATTCCACAGCCAAAGTTATGTCATCTTGAAGAGACAAAGACCTCTTCTCTTAGTCTTTTTTTTTTTGCATAAAATAAATTGTTCTAAAAGTTAACTCTCATCATTATGAAAGCAGAATTATTAATGGACTCTTGAAGATACACATAAGGAAAAATAAGCCCATGTTCATATTTCTCATCTGGCTTCAAAGAGAGATCATTTGGTCATAGCTTGGAGTCAGCCATCGGCTCCACCATGGAAAGAAATGACCTATTTCTCTTCAGTATTTCTCACTGGAGATTAAAATATATAAAAGTTTAAAGAGTCGTGTCTGGATAGATCTATGCAAAGAAGTCTATATAAATATAGAGGTGTATATATATATATATATATTTAACTCTATAAAACTATATAAAATTATGATAAATGTATTTCAAATGCATGCATTTTACTTACAACATAATATATTAAAATTCTATAAACATTTTGTTATAGCTTTTGCTATGCCATTTCCAGGAAGAAAATACAATTTCAGAAAAGTCATCTTAGATTTGTATTTCATAAATGCTTCACTTTTTTTTTTTTCCATCTGGGTTGAAAAATAAGGGCAGACTTAATTCCATTCAACCGTGTCTTTAAATAACTCTTGGAGCAATGAGATTATAACAATGGAAAGTCCTAAATTGATCAGAGACTGTTCCTCTCTTTACTTCCCCAACCCTGATTTCTTAGGACCCAACCAGGACAGCAAGCGACCCCTTGGTAGGGTGAGGGCTTGAATATTTATAGGATGGGGCTGCTGCTAGGAGAAGTTACTATTGCTGTCCTTGCTGGAAATCAGCAGGTTCCGTAGTTGTCTTCTGCTTTCAGTCATTCCAACCCGCTCGGCCCCCAACCCGGGAAATGGCATTGCTAACAGTTTGATTATTTCTGAACTTCATACTTACCCCTTCATGATTTAGTTGTTTATGCTTCCAGAACAGTTGAGGAAAATAGAGTGACACATAGAAAATAATTAAATAATAGCATCATATTACAAATCGATACAATGTATAACTAAATATCAAATTCAGTGCTAAATTAGGAAATTGATTATGTAAGGACTGAGCTATTCTAGAGAATGTTTGATCTTTGAATTGAGAGAGTTGCCTGGAGATTGGTGCAGGTGAGCACAGGTGAGGGAGAAGGGCTTGATAAGTGTGTGCTCATTGGGAACTCAAAGAATATATTGTTTGATGGGACGGGTGGAGCCTGATTGGAGAGGGGATGGATTGACGACCAGATAGAGGAGTTTGGGATTGATGATGTAGAAAATAGGGAAAACTCAAATGTTTCTGAGCAGGAAAAGCCTGACGAAAAGCTGAATGGCAACATTAATACTAAAATCTCAGTTTTCCAATGTGTAAACACTGACGTGTTTGTGCACTCATATATTACAAATATATTTTGCAAGGAAAAATTTGTTTGAGGGAGGTAGGAAATAAACAAATGTGTTATTGACATTCTTAAGTGAGAAACTCAAATCTTTCAATTTTGCATTAATGTTAAAAGCATAAATCCTTCTTTTCAAAGTTTGCTTATAATCCAGTTCTGCCAGTGGCTGTGACAGCTCCATCTACATCATGAAAACAACAAAGGTAAAGAGCACAGGAGCTACTGTATCTGTGAGCATTTAGGTAAAACAGACACTGGTACTACTTTATTTTTGGTTTGGAATTACATTCTTATTTCCAAAGTCCTAAAATGCACAATCTAAAGAAATCTAAAGGAGCCTACAATCTAATGGGATCCAATAGACAGTTTAGGATAACTTGCTATTCATGGAAGCTGTGACGGATGCTGGCTTCCAAGAGGGGATGCTGGGCAGAGCACACACGTGGATGCTGAACCAGACTGAGGTCTATGACAAGCAGAGGAATATATGGCACCAAATTGTTTGTGAGCCAGGAACAAGAGGCACCATCTTCACATTGTGAGGTCTGGCTCACCCCTCTATTGGCTGAAAGAGGACGCTGGCCAAAAATAGAAAATGGGAAGTGATTTTCTGGAAAGCTTGCTTTATATTCATATTACTACATTTATCGGGGTTTCTAAAATGCTTAATACATTAATTTTTTTCTGAACAAATACTTTTAAAAAGTTATAATTGGATGGCATGTTATAAAAACATCACGTGTGATATGTATATATTTTAAAAATTAATTTCTTACACAGTTGTCAAAACACAAATTTTGTAGTTTAGTTCCTTAATGTGCCTAAGATGAAAATTTCTTTAAACAGGACAAATACTAACAGCCATCCTCTGCTTAGAATGCTTTCTGTTTTCCCCATATTAGAGAGGACGACTAGAATTCATTTTCTCAAATCACGGCAAAAATATCTTTGAAACAGTATGAGTATTATGTAGGTTTTCCCTTTTAGTGCTCTTTTTAAAAGGCACTGCAGTTCATCTTTAAAAATTAAAGTCCACTGACATGTAGAATGATCATAAAATAGATGTTTCATTGTTAGTGTGGAAAGTTTCTATAACTGGGTTTTAATTAAGTTATTTTAAATGAATATTTCAAAACCTGAGTGGGTGTGTTAATAATGTGCTAATATATGCAGCTGGTAATGTCTTTTCTCCTATTGACTGTCAGTGAATTAAACTTGATCAAGATTTGCCCCTGTCATTTCTTCCTCAACACCCCCTTTTTTTTTCCCTATGTAGGCATTCTGGTGGCAACCATGAAAATACTCCTAACCAGGAAACAAAACTGTGAAGCCTATTACCAGGCTTCAAATCAAAACTTCCACTGTACATCTTTACATATTACATCCACATTACTTAGGATGTCAAACAGTATTGATGCTTCAAAAGGAAGCCTATGGTATGTCATCTGAAGGTCAGGCACAGAAGACATTGCTATGAACACAGATCCTTTAGCTTTCATAACATGTTGGAGAAGAGGAAGGAGCTGGTGGATACAGGGAAGTCGGCTTGCCAGGGAAAAGTCAAGTCCCTCAATCATTTCATCCTGTTTTTATTACTGGGAACTCAGGGTTCTAACTCAGGGTACCACACAAACTCTCTGGAACCCACGCCAGATGGCTAGAGATGAGATTTGGATGAACTAAGAAGACTCCTTGCTCCCTGTTGCAGGGACTGATTTGGTAAGACTGCCCTTTCCCAAGAGTGTCCCCGTGGCTGGCCCACATGCCAGACCTTCTGACTCCAAACTATGTTTGCAGTTCACGTAACAGGCTCAGCAGGCTTCAGTTCTAACATGCCACCTGGTAATCTCTAGGAGCTGCAGCGAGTTCCCAAACCAGACATCCACTGTGACTCCAGCCTTCTTGTTCTGGTCCACATCTCCCGTACGTGTAGCCCTCTCACACTTCCAGCCCTCTTCTTATGGTTTATCTTCAGCATCACGTTGCTTCTGAGGCACTGGAGAGCATTCAAGAAAAGGTAAGACATCTGTGACTTGGATATACATCAATACTAATATTCTCTCATACCTTAAAAGGGCTGTGCCAGAGTGTCAAGAGGACAAGAAGTAGCCATACTACTCTTGAACCCACTGACCAAATTTGGGTGGTTCAAGGTGATACATTCCGTTCTCATGCCTAGATGCTGCCTTGGCATCAGCATACTTACACATCAGTATATTTACGATAGAAATATACTGATCTGTAGAAATGAGTTAGATGACTAAAACCTGAGAATATAAGGGGAAAAAAGTGCTGTCTTCGATTTAAGTTGCAAACTCTAGAATAACATGTGCAGTTTCAATAAAACAATGTGCTCTGCTAGTTGGTTTGATAAATTGGTTAAGAGCAGGAAGGCAGGAGCAGGGCTAACTAGGTTCACATCTTGGTTCTACAACTTTTACGACTTGTGTGAGGTTTGGAAGAATTCCTGAACTTCTCCAAGCCTCAGTGTCCCCAGCTGTGAAATGGTAATGTTGACTGTCTCCTGTGCTTGTTGTGAGAATTTAGTGAATTATTACATGATTCGAAAAGCCTCAAGAAGTCCTACCTGTTACTGTTATCGGATCAGGCAATAACGTTTGAATGGAACCCTGTTTGCAAAATAACTTTGACTCAGTGAAAGGCAAGTGAAGCACATGTTCAAAGAAAAGCACATTCATTCTACCTTCATAACAAATAAGGATATGGCCAATATGCTTAATGTACAAATCACAGAGAGAAAATGCAAATTCAATACACTCCACATACATTTGTTCAATAAATTGTGTTCTACCCAGCTTCTAGTATCTGAGTGATTTCAACATTCCCTTTTAAGTGGCTTCATTTGTTAAACCTCTGAAGCTGGTTTTACAAACTTGTTCTTCTGTCTCTTATTCTCAAACTTCCCATTTTTACTAAACTTATAATGCCTACCAGCCCTGCTTTGATCTGTCAGTGCTGTCCTTACTTTCTTCCTACATCTTTACTAAGACAGGGGTTTGGAAACTACTATCTCCCAAAACTTCAAAACAAATATTTCACAATCCTCAGAAAAATGCCCACATTATCTGTATTAAAATGGCACTCGGCCTCAGCACAGAACCCAGAATGCACAAAGGAATTGGAAAGTTTATTATTTAAGGTAGGCTGGAAAAAACCACACATGCACAACCACTACAAAATGAGACAAAGTCCCTGATACTTAGCTACAGATGTAGACGTGGTTCTTGCCAGGTGGGGTCTTGCTAGAATAGAGCATCTCAGTTTCCCGGTGTTTCACAGCTTTTTCATGCCCATTCAGGAAAGACATGCTGAAAATTTACACACTTATGGGCAGACATCAGTGCCCCTCTGGATTCTTGACGGAAACCAATGAACAACAAGGCTACATCTTCAGTTAGGAGAAGAGCAAAGAGTTGTTAGAATGACATTCCTGATCTGTATCTCTAACCCCACAGCAGTCCCGTTTCCACCTCTAGCTTTTCTTTATCACTTACTCTGCCATCGTATTGGCAATTTGATTCTGAATTTCTGGAGTCTGGAGTCTTCAGGGGCAGCTTGGCCCTGCTGACACTTGATTTTGGACTTCTGGCCTCCAGAGCCATGAGAGAATAAATTTCTATTGTTCTAGGTCACCTGGTTTGTGGCAGTTTGTTACAGCAGCCTTAGGAAACTAACACACCCCAGAAATCTTACAATTCATTCTGTTTAACAGGAGCAATATTTAGTTTTACTAATAAGCAAAATTATTTCACTAAGGCAGAGGTTATTTGTAAATAGAAGTTAGTTCACAAACACGATTTAAAATTATAGTTATTATAGAACAAAATATTATTTTAAATAATATTAAAATTATTTAACAAACTGTTGAATCATAACGAGGAGATAATGTATAATTAGGACAACAACCTCCCTATAATCACTGTTTGGCCATTTGACATGAGCTCAACATTCCAATATAAATATTTTCCCAGCTCTTCTAAGATGGGAAGATCCTGGCATGAATTTAATTTTTCAAAGTTTTGTTTTCTAATCATCCATGGGAATGATAATGCGTTTTTTCTTTGGATACCAAAGTGAAGTACAAATCTACAGAATACTATATTGAAAACAGGAAAAAACCATCTAATGGGAAAGGGGAAAAGAGGCATTTGATTCCTCGGGCTCTATACTAGACTCACCACCCATCGTCTCTTTCTCAACTCGATGGGAATATTCTCTTCGGCTGTAGCCCATTAACTAGCTGATCTTCTAGTATCTAGGGCTATAGTAAGAGATTCCATCTTCCCACAGGGGGACATGCAAACGATAAACCTACAAAGACCTAGAAAATTGACCAAAACACTGGAACAGGGTATGATTTAGCCAAACTCACTCAATTTACAGAGAAAAGCTATGGCCCAGTGAGGTGATGTGAATTCCCTACTGCCGCATAGCCAGTTAATGCATCCTTACCACTAATAAGTGCAGGACCAAGGATGCAGTAGGACTGGACTGCTTAGTAATGCACAAGCCTGCCAAGGAAAAGGAAAAAAAAAAATCAAAACATCAGCAAATACAAAACACTACAAGATTTTTAAATGCTATTTTTGGCCACTGGAGGAAACTGATTTCTGCTTTCGATTCCATCTCTCTGTCCGTGAAGTGAATAAGAAAGAGAAGTTCATGTTTCTTTTGAAAGCTATGTTGTCTGTTCAATAAAGTTTGCATAGTAAGAAATTAGGTTCTGCCCTGCCCTCGTCTGTATTTTTCAGCTGGGTATATATTCCCGAACTATGTCACACATCTGCAAGTAAATTAATCCAAAAGAAAAGAAAATGGTGTTTATTTAAGTCCAAAGCATTTCTTAAACATAAGCATTTGGTCCAGTGGCTCCATTTTCAGAGCACTGATAACAAAATCCATACATTTAAACATTAAGAAAATAATAATAAGGAAAACCTTTTACTTGTTTTTGCTTCTTCTCCATGACATTTCTTGAGGGTTTAGGCATTTGGCCCCTAATTTTGTTTTCACTCCACGGCTCTGACAGCTGAGCCGCATAGCTTGGCATTTAAAAAAAATCAGTATTAAGTGGTTGAAATATATAATTTCCTTGGTTTGGGAAGCCTCGAAATATCTGGACACTTCCTTCCCAGCCATCTTTGTTGGTTTTATTGACATGATGGGTCATACAGCTTTTTGATGAAAGATGAATCAGAAAGAAAAGAGGAATATAATTATCCAGTTTCGGGTCCAGTGGAGCAGAGATGAACTGGATCGCTCAGTGCAAACCCGGATTCCTGTCCTCTCCCCACAGCAGGACATGAATGTCAACTGAGGCTGCTGATTTCATATTCTTGTCATTACTCAGACAGGAAAGTAGTGTTTTGTTTTTGAAGCATTGCCACTGTGTTTTCTGTAATCTTAATAATCATTTACTTCTAATCTCCTCTCAATCCTGAAAATTTAGTCTTCAGGTTCAGTCAGATCAGTCAGATCATCATCCTTATCAGACAGTGCTTGTCTTAGGTTTCCCAACTCAATGCTGTCACCTTGGTAGCCTTGCTTCCCCAGGCCATTCTCAAATCAAGCCTTATCTCAGTTCCAGCCCCTTTGTAAACAACCTTCAGGTGAGATTTTTAGATTCCAAGCAAATTCGAGGCTCCATTCCTGCCTTCCTTTAGCTCTATCTGTGCTGGCTATTATTTCTCACAGAAATCACTCACTTCTTGGCATAGAGTATTGAATAGCCTCACAATCTTTAGTTATACTGTTTGGGGACAGAGGCAAGACCCTGCTGCCCTTCAAGCTCCAACAGAAGCCATACAGAGCCATTTTCTTAACTACATTTGAAAACAAAAAAAACAAGCAATGCCTAGAAATGCCTCCATTTGCTGAGTTTATAAATTGTGAATGAATTGCATATGTTTTCCATTGTTTGTGGAAAAGGAAAATCTAAATTTTAAATATCTGCTCCTCAAAAATAAACACAAGAAGGGATAATCAAGAGAAAATAAAATGAGAGCAATTTGCAATAATTTATTTTTTTCTACAAGGCCTAACGCGGGGCTGCAGTGTAGCTGTGTGGGCTGTGAGGGTGAAGGAGTGGGTCATATAGCAAAGGTGAAGCTGGGAGTGGTTCTCCCTGGCGTTGTTCAGTGCAGTGGCCTCAGCTTTGGAGGAGTAGGCAGGTCGGGGACAGATCCCTTCTCAGCTTAAACTTGACTGAATTGTGCTAATTGTCAGTTAGTGCAAGAGCCCTGGTAGAACACCCTCAAAGCAGCTTCAGGATAGGGAAGGACCCACCCTCCTATTGAATTGGAAGTGTAGAGACTGACATGTATTTTTTCCCAGTCTCTCAGTGTATTCTGCTTGGAACTGGGTTCACCCAACATTTAATGCCCCCTTGCCCTTTTAACGTAAAGACATGCATATGTTATTTATTTCTTTTCTCCATTCTTGTATATTCCAACCTTTCCAGGTTATTGCCATTATTTATGACTCTACTAAAATGTAAAACTGGCTTCGGAAATGTCACACAGAATAATGGGAATGGAGAAATCAGAGCTAGAAGTCAGCTATAACCAGTCCCATAGCTCCTGCTTCTATGTGGCAAATGTGACTTATTTTCTTATATAGAGTGCTTTTGTGGCTATGGGAAAATGCCATTCTTTAAAATGCAAACATACACACACACACACACACACACACACACACACACACACCACACACACACACACACACACACACACACACACACACACACACACACACACACACACACACACACCAACTTGTCCACAGAGGTAAAAAGACCATTTGCTAAGATGTCAGTTTACTGAATTAAGTCTGTATTTAGTATTGCCTCAGTTTCATATTAAAGTGCTTAACATGCTCTTTTTGAAGACAATATTCAGTACAGTCCTATGTAAGCTCATTTTGATAGGCTATATTTCAATCAAGAGGAAAAAATGGAAATGAAAAAGAAAACAAAGCTAAATTATTCAAAATGGAAAAATTTTTGCAAAGCAATAAATACTGGTGAGGATTACAAGTCAAAAATAATTGACCAAATTTCTGTTATCATTATAAGTTAAAATATAACTATGAAGAACTAGGGAAGTGGGGACCCCCTATGTCTAGCTGTGAATCTTTTTCTAACTAATCATATAACAATAGACCAATTTCTCAGTATTATGTTATCTCCATTTCATCTGGGAGAAAGAATTTGAATAGACAATCTCTAAAGTCTTCTGAGACTCTTAATTTATATATACTTTTAAGTCATATACAAATTCAGATTCAAAAATATCAGAAGAGGTTAAAAGTGCATGATTGTGAAAAATTCACCTATTTTTTTAATAATGGTATTTTTCTTTTAAAAATATGATTATGTTCATAGATTATAACCTATTTCTAATTTACAAATTTATTTTTGTGTCTAATCTCATTTGGAATATTATTAGAAATCCACAGGGTAGATGCCATTAAGCTGACTTTTAAGTGTAAACACTGAAACATAGAAAAGTTAAGAGTAAAAAGTATAATGTATAAAGTATAATCCAAGTTTTCTGAGTCCTTCATACTATGCTTATTCTTTTAAGCCAGGCTACTTCTTCAAAGGTGCAAGAGACATAAATAACTTTTTAGAGAACCACTGAATACATCCCTAAAATACTGAGATTAATTTCAGTAAATCTGAGGGAGATAGTAGAAAACAGAGAAGAAACTGAGCTCTGAAAGACTCACAATATCATGCATACAAATCTCTCCCATATGCAGGGGCAAGAGTGAGAACAGGCTGTTAATGTCGATTATGAATATATGCTGTCTTAGCTTGGTTCCCTGGAAACAGACTCTAAATTGGAGACTTGTGTGCTTGAGATTTACTGGGGATTGGTCTTGGGAATTATACATGCAAGGCAGTAAAAGAAGTAGGATTTAGCACAGGGCAAGGCTGAACCATGATGCAGTTGCAACATGGACCTCAAATGATTCTTCAGGGAGTTTTAGAACTGAGATCCCTACAGAGCTGTCCTCTACTGAGGCAAGGGGAACAGTCCTTTATATGCCCTCATTGATCACCATTGGAGGCAGGCTTCCCCTGGGATGGAGACATGACGTTGGACCGGGGGATTCCATTTTGCCAAGGGAGATTTTCACATAAGGACTCAGCTATGAGATGTCAGCACCCAACAGTCCCAGTGGCTAAGGTATTCAGTTCTCTCAGCTAGTAAATGAGGACTATAGTAAATAGGTTTTAAGGAAGGGATATAAGCAAATTGGCCTTCTAAAAGGCATGTAAGAAGCACGCAAAACGGATTGGATTAATGGGACAACTCAAAGGTCTGAAATAGTCTTTGGCATTCAAGAGCAAGTTGACTTTTCTCGCCTATCAACTTGACAGGTGTGGATAATCAGGTTTTTATGGAAATGGCATATGAGGTAAAAATTATCAAATTAAAATTTCCATATACATTTTATCCCTATATTTCTATTGTAGTACTGCTCAAAAAGCTATATGTTTTCTAAAAAATGGAGTACTAAGCAATCGTTTTATGTCTAAGCCCACAAAACACATTAATTTTCCCCAAAGCTAACCTTTTTTTCTCTAGGGTTTTGAATAACAATAAAACACTTTGAATGCATTTGTCTAGACTATTTGAAGGTTTGTTTTTTGTTTTTTGGTTTTTTTTTTTTGCGGTACGAGGGCCCCTCACCGCCACGGCCTCTCCCGCCACGGAGCACAGGCTCCTGATGTGCAGGCCCAGCGGCCATGGCCCATGGGGCCCAGCCGCTCCGCGGCATGTGCGATCTTCCCGGACCAGGGCACGAACCCGCGTCCCCTGCATCGGCAGGCGGACTCTCAACCACTGCGCCACCAGGGAAGCCCTAAAGGTTTTTAAAATATTTTTCAAGATGTGTTACCTTTGTTTCTCTATGTGTTTAACTTCTATTCTCTCTGACAATCTTTCTTTTTTTTCTCTCTGACAATCTTATATCTAGCTGGAAATCTAAACATTTCTTTCCACTCAATAAACATATTAAACTGCAAAAACATGATATCCAGGGTCTGAACAAGACAAAACAAACCAACCTTGAGATATTCATGAACTTCAAATCATTCAAAATTCACAAATCTGTATACATTAGGCTGCAGGAATTTTAACAATACGTGTAATGTGACATGCTGTCTGCTTTACATCTAGACAAAATAAATAAAAACGGTAATGGTTTTGTGGAAATCTTAATACACGTGAACATTATAAGATACATTAGGTAGGAAGTCTGTTATGAACATTAAAACAGCATCTTATGACTTTTGCAATAAAGAACCTGACCCAGATATCTGGAGAGTACACATGATCACATCTCTTCTATTTTCTCAAGCATCCACAATTTAGACAGTTCCCGGTAAAGAGAAAATGTGATTGATTTTAATGCCATTTTCTTTCAGTCACTGCCATTTGGATACAGACTCTATGCATGAACCTCTTCCTCTACTTACCTTTTAAATATTGAAGTATCTCACAGCTAGGTTCTAAGTATTCTTTTCTTACTCATACACACTCTGCTCCAGTTGATCTCAAGTATCCCCATGAACGTAGATACCATCTGTAGGCTGAGAAATACTAATTATACCTTTAACCCAAAATACCCTCCTAAATCTAGGCTTATATCCATTTGAAATCTACAGTGAATGCCTCTTAAGCATCCCAGATAGCTTGATTGTCCCAAATATGTTGTCTGACCTTCCCAGACATATCCTGTCATGGTCATCTACATTTCAGTGAATGGTGCTGTCATTCATTTAGTTACCAGCCAAGAACCCAAGATTCCCCTTTGACCCCTCCCTTCTCTCATCCCTCACAACCACTCCTCAGCCTCTCTTGGTGCTTCTTTCCATATCGATCTTATACTCACCTACTTTCCTCCACCTCCACTCTCATCACCCTGGTCCAACCCACAGTTATGTTGTTCCTGGATTATTCATTCACTGCTCTCCTGAAGTCTACTTTTGCCCTTTTCAACCGTTTCAACCATGAAGCTGAAAAAATAATTTTTTAAAATGTAGGGCTTCCCTGGTGGCACAGTGGTTGAGAGTCTGCCTGCCGATGCAGAGGACGCAGGTTCGTGCCCCAGTCCAGGAGGATCCCACATGCCGCGGAGCGGCTGGGCCCGTGAGCTATGGCCACTGAGCCTGCGCGTCCAGAGCCTGTGCTCCGCAACTGGAGAGGCCACA